>NW_024870817.1:29232500-29485000 GCF_019054845.1 Dipodomys spectabilis
AATCCACCTAACAAGCTAGGAAACATGCTAAAGAGGAAAGAAATAACAAAAACAATACCAACAAGCCAATTCAGATCCAATGGAGAGATGAATTGGGTTGCCCTGATGACTGGAAATGAGCCAGGAGACAGGACCCAGGACACAATCACAGAGACACACATGGCATGGTGTCCTGGCAGCTGGGAGGGTCTGAGCCTAAATAGGTCAGCCCAGGGGGCAGATCCTCAGGAAATTTCCAGTCCCAGACACTGGAGTGACAGATTCAGTAACCTATCAGCCAAGTGCCTGCCCCTGTCTCCAGGGATACAGGCACCCCCATCACGTGGGAGGCAGGTAATGGGCAGGGGTGTTTTCTTCCCCCAGCATGAAGACAAGATGCCAGACCCTACCATCCACCATATGGCCAATATGGCACTGGCCAGACCTGACCTTCTTACTTCAGTATCAAGTATACCATCTGTCTTGCCATGCGAGTAGGAGCACTAATGAATGTTCCATGTTGAAACTTTTGCACGTAAGTATCCCATATGCCAATTGACTGGACTATATGAACACATCTGTCAAAAATAGGTCTCTTAGGCATAATTTATGACATTCCAAAGCAGCTTTAATAACTGAGCTGGCCTCCAAGTTGAATGAATTAACTCTCGTAAGCTAAATCTATTCTCACTGTGTAAAGGATGGGGCTAAATGATCCAAGTTAAAAAAAAAAAAAGCTCCTTGGGCTGGGAAGGTGGCTCCGTGGTAGAGTGATTGCCTTGCATGCCTGAGGCCCTGGGTTCGATTCCTCAGCCCCACATAAGCAAAAAAGAAAAAAGCCGGAAGTGGCGCTGTGGCACAAGTGGTAGAGCGCTAGCCTTGAGCTGAAGAGCTGAGGGACAGTGCCCAGGCCCAGAGTTCAGGTCCCACGACCGGACTCAAAAAAAAAAAAAAAATATATATATATCCTTTTGCTTTCATTCTAGAGACTATAGTAGCAACATTATTTTCATTCCAAATTATGCTGACAACTGACTCAATGTTTGATGCCATTGTGATAATGAATGATAATATGGTGAAGGTGTATTAGGAATGGCATAAGGTATGTATTAGGAATGGCATAGACACTGTTATTTCAGTCACATTCACATGAACGTTCGGTGCACACTGATGCATACTAGGTGATTCAATCTCAGTGCCAGGTATGTTTTACTTTGGAAAGGTCAGCATATATAACTCCTGAGAGGGTCCATTCAAATCCATTCTTTCCACACAATGGAAGATGTGTGAGAACAGAATCTTCTCTTTTTTATTAAGTTTTCATAACACTAAGCTCAGGTGCCTAATCTCTGCACCCCTCCCATTGATTTGATGGAATAATCGGAGATTCTAACAGAGTGAAGTACGAGTGTCACAGCTAGGTCTCAGCACCCAAGCTGAAGGAAGAATTCCACATGTGAACAGGGTCTCTGCACAAAGACTTAGGTAGTTCAGCTCATAGCCAGATGCGTTCTTTCCAAATCAAAGGAAGTGATGTCCATTCTCTGCTTGATGTTGCTATTATATTAGACAAGGCCATCTCATTTTAAGAACCCATTGGAGGCATTTAAACAAGAGATTAAGCCTGGTGAAGGAGATAATGACTGTCCCCCTGGACTAATGATGTGGGAAACTTAGTCACACTAGTGCCAGTTAAAGGATCCTGGAGGGTGTGGCCTTACATAGGAAAGTTTAGAGGGGTCATTTGTTATGGAAGAAATGTAATTACTGTTTCCAAGTATTTGAGGACTTGTCCTGTGAAAAAAGAATTAAATGTTAGCTCTAATTAAGTGACCTTTACTGGGAGACCAAGTTCAGGTATAAAGGAAGACAGTTACTTTTGAAGCTATTAGTAAACAAATATTCAGTGAGAGTGATGTTTTCCCCAAGGGAGTGAAAACTGACTCATGGGAAGCAGACATGTGCTTACAGCCCCTTTCTTGCTATTTTTTCCAACTCTTGTTGTTTAGTGTCTCCTAGTAACAAAATCCTTCCTTCCTTCCTTTTGGGGACCAGCATCCTCTCCCTAGTTCCCTGATGCCAATGATGGCACCAGAACATTGTCCTGGCTTGTGTAGTGCTGCATATCTCATTCCTACCCAAAATTTTAAAAACCATTATTTTGTTTTTTCTCTTTTTTTTTTTTTTTTTTTGTTGGTTGTGGGGCTTGAACTCTGGGTGCTGTCCCTCAGCTCTTCAGCTCAAGGTTAGTGCTCTATCACTTGAGCCACAGCACTTCTTCCCATTTTCTGGTGGTTTATTAGAGATCAGAGTCTCATAGACTTTCCTGCCCGGGCTGGCTTTGAACCATGATCCTCAGTTCTCAGCCTCTTGAGTAGCTAGGATTACACACATGAGCTTCTAGCACTCGGCAAAACCCTTCTTTCTTTTCTTTCTTTCCTTTTTCTTTCTTTTTTCTTTCTTTTCTTCATTTCTTCCTTTCTTTCCTTCTTTCTCTTTCTTTCCTTCTTTCTCTTTCTTTCTTTCATTCTTTCTTTCTTCATTCTTTTGTCTTCTTTCTTTCTTGTCAGTTGTGGGGCCTGAACTCTGGACCTGGGTGCCGTCCCTCAGCTCTTCAGCTCAAGGCTAGCGCTCTACCACTTGAGCCATAGCACCACTTTGGCTTTTTCTGCTTATGTGGTGCTGAGGAATGGAACCCAGGGCCTTATGCATGCAAGGCAAGTACTCTACCACTGAGTCACCTTCTCAGGCCCTTATTTCTTAATATTTAATTTCTCTTGTTGGACTCTCTTATATGACACACAAGAAGCATTAGCATTGACATTGGTATACAAGATATGTATATTTGATCAGATAAAAATATATGTATGTGTGTGTGTGTGCCAGTCCTGGGGCTTGAACTCAGGGCCTAGGCACTGTCCTTGAGATTCTTTTTCTTAAGGCTGTTGCTCTACCCTTGAGCCACAGTGCCACTTCTGGATTTTTCTGAGTAGTTTATTGGTGATAACAGTCTCACAGACATTCCTGCCCAGGTTGGGTGAGAACTAGTATCCTAAGCTCTCAGCATCTTGAGTAGCTAGGATTAGGGGTGTCAGCCACCAGTGCTTGGCTTAATCAGTATTTTTTTTTAAATCAGTATCAAAGCTATGATGGGAGGATTTTGGTTGATTGCCTAATCTCAAAGCTATATCATAAGAAGTAAGCCACATGTGTCTACTTGCTACCATTGGCTACCTTGAGGATATTGCCTTTGATATTCTGTATTTGTGTGTGCTTTGAGCTTTGAGAATTTAATTGTCTGTATTTTGCTACTTAAGTCTGCAACATGTATTCAATAAACATTAAATATATCAATGGCTGAAGTCAGCAATATTTGAATAATTATCAATTATGGCGTTAAACTTACTTCTCATACCAAGCAAAAGTGAATGTTTAGCAAATTAAATTTGAACTATTTTACTTTTGCTAGAAAATTATAGTTTTAATGGCAAGAAATTGGTTATATTACTATTATTATTTGCTTACACAAATTGCCAAGTTGTATATAATTAGATATATAACATTATGGTAAATAAGTTATATTAGAAGTTATACCTTGCCTAGTGCTAGTGGATCATGCCTGTAATAATTTTTTTTTTTTTTTGTCTGTCATGGGGCTTGAACTGTGGGCCTAGGCGCTTTCCCTCAGCTCTTCAGCTCAAGGTGAGCACTCTACCACTTGAGCCGCTGTACCACTTCCAGTTTTCTAGTGGTTTATTGGAGATAAGAGTCTCATGGGCTGGCTTTGAACCATGATCCTCAGATCTCAGCCTCCTGAGTAGCTAGGATTACAGGTGCGAGCCACCAGTACCCAGGTGCCTGTAATTCTTACTACTCAGGAGGTTAAGATGTAGGGATCACTGTTTGAAGCCAGCCCTGGCTAGAGATAGAGTTTAAGAGACTCTATTTCCAAGTAACCATCAAAATACCATATGGGAAGCATTGTTCAAGTGATAAAGCACCAGCTGTGAACAAGAAAGCTATGCAAAAGCACGAGGTTCTGAGTTCAAGCCCTATACCAATACAGAAAGATAAAAAATTTACATTGCAAATAAAGTCATAGTAATATCTTTTAATGTTGACTTAACTAAAATTTCAACTTAAATTTTTATATTTTTAACCATGCTATGAACACAAAGAGAAAATTTTATTCTCTCTTCCTACATATAAAATGTAAACATATATACACATAAGCCTATATATAATATTTCTATGGTTTTCTAATCTCATGGATAAATATTAGGCAAAAAGATGTTCAAAGAGATGGCTTATATGTATATATATATATATAGAGAGAGAGAGAGAGAGATTTCCTAACTCTGTGTGTGTGTGTGTGTGTGTGTGTGTGTGTGTGTGTGTGTGTGTGTAGTTAGGATTACAGGCATGAACTACTGCACCCAGCTATACTTATGAATTTTGATTGCCACATAGTCATACATATTGAAGAGGGTGATTCTTCAGTATGTGTGCATAATGTGTACTGATCAAATTAGCATGGGGGGGGGCGTGTAAATTTGTTGCAGGCACCCAGCTTGAACTCAGAGCCTCAGGCTCCCTTTTCTTACTCTCGGCTGGTTCTCTACCACTTGAATCATATGTCGATCTTAGCTTTTGGCTAGCTATTTTGGAGATGAAGTTTTGTGGACTTTTCAGCCCAGCTTGTCTTCAAACTCTTCTCCTCTGGGTCTCATCTTCCACAGTAGCTATGATAGCAGGTGGGAGTCGCCAGCTAACCATGATAATTTTTAAGATCTGAAAAGCTGTGGATTAAAGCTAAGTATTGGAAGAAAATACTTTGCCATTAGGTTGTCAGGATGAATCTCAGATAAGATTTATACATGAGAGTAGATTCATTCTCACTCTTCTTGTCCTCACATTTCCTTTCTTGATATTTTTTTCTATGCTATGTTGTTGGGCATTTCCTGGTAAAACAGTCCTTCTTTCCTGTTGGGAATCACAAATCCCCTCCCTAGTTCCTCAGGGCCAGAGATGAGGGCAATATTTTCAATTTGAGATTAGTAATCCTATGCCAACATTTTTGTTGCCACACCATGTTCTTGATTAAATTGTAAAGTATTGTTTGTTTCCCTTTCATTTACCCCCACACCATGTTTGTCATATAGGCTAAGATATACAACGAAATTCTGTGACATTCTGTCTTTATCTCACCACATCATCAAATTACTCTACTTCACAAGACAACAAATGAGTCTATATTTGGGAAATTTTACTGCAACTGCCATGAGAAATACTTATTGCTAATTTATGCCAGATAAAGAAAAGGCATAACTGACTTTGAGACTTTTAATCTAAAGTGTGTCCTCTAGAAATAGTTTAAAAATTATATTGCATTCCTTAGACATACTACAATTTATAAGGCTTTTCATTCATGTATTCACTAGCAACAAAATCTGTCCAATGTTCGTCATGAGTATAACACATTAAAATAGTCTGAAACTGGGACTAGGAAGGTGGCTCAGTGGTAGAGTGGAGTGCTTGCCTTGTAGCATGAGGCCCTGGGTTTGATTTCTCAGCATCACATAAGCAGAAAAATCAAAAGTGGCGCTGTGGCTCAAGTGGTAGAGCACTAGCCTTGAGCTGAACACCTGAGGGATAGCACCCAGACCCCGAGTTCAGACCCCATGACTGGCAAAAAAAAAAAAGTCTGAAACTTAGTGAATTTGTAAGGGACAGTGAGATAGCTTGATTTCCAAATCAGGAAAGTTAGAATTTCCATTGCCTTACACATTTATGATTTTTTGTGGTGTGTGTGTGTGTGTGTGTGTGTGTGTGTGTGTGTGTGTGCTGGTCCTGGGGCTTGAACTCAGGACCTGAGTGCTGTCCCTGGGCTTCTTTTTTGTTCAAGGCTATAGTAGATTGAGATAGGAGTCTTACAGAGCTGAGTTCTGGTGGCTCACTCCTGTAATCCTAACTACTCAGATAGCTGAGATCTGAGAATCACTGCTCAAAGCCAGCCTGGGCAGGAAAGTCCATAAGACAACCACCAAAAAACTGGACGTGGAGCTGTAGCCCCAAATGGTAGAGCACTAGCCTTGAGCAAAAGACCTCAAGGACGGTGTGCAGGCCCTGAGTTCAAGACCCACTACTGACATAAAGAGTCTCACAGACTTTCCTGCTAGGGCTAGCTTCAAACCACAATCCTCAGATCTTAGCCCCCTAAGTAGCTAGGATTACAGGTGTGAACCACCAATGCCTGGAAATTTATGCTTTTTGATTGCTATATAATTGTACATATTGAAGAGTGTGATACCTTAGTGCATGTGTTTGTGTACTGATCAAATCAGTGTAAGGAATGTTTTATAGCTTGGGAACTGTCCAAATAAATGTATTTTATACAACAGGTTTTTTTTTAAAAAACCACAATCAGTCCACTTGGGAGACTGAGGCAGGAAGATCATTTGATCTCAGTAGTTTGGGGCCAGCCTAAACAATACAGATCCTGTCTCAAAAGCAGGGTCTGACACAGTGACTCACATCTATGAGTCACCTAGCTACTTGGGAGGCAGAGAGCTGAAGGAGTTTGGGTTTGAAGCCAGTTTGGGCAAAAGTTAGATGCAATCTCAACAAACCAGGTGGGGTGGTGCATGCTGACAATCTCAGCTTCGTGGTAGAAGGACTGCAGTCCAAAACTTCAAGAGAAAACATGTGAGAGCCTATCTGTAAAATAACTAAAGCAAAAAAACCAAAAGGCTGGGGACATGGATTAAGTGGTAGAGTTTCTGTGCAATGCCCTAAGTTCAAACCCAAATACAACCAAAAAGAAAGAGAGAGAGGGTGAATGGAGAAAGAGAAGGAAGAGAGAGAGAGAAAGAGAGAGAGAGAAAGAGGAGGAGGAGGAGAGGGAGGAGGAGGAGGAGGAGGAGGAGGAAGAAAGTTTGATGAATTCATCATGAAGATTTACATTTAGATATATTACATTTGATAATATGCAAATGTACTCAAATGAAGAAAGAAATCTGAAGATAAAGTTCTGCAAATAGGCATTAGGAATTGTATACAAATTTAAAATTCAGTAGAGACCTGATTGTGCAAGCTCAGAAAATGGCCAAACTCTTTAAAGGACTTGGAGGCTTGAGGAGACCTCAAGTGGTACTTGAGAGGGTCTTTCTTCCTGCTGCCACTGTGTCCAAAAGGTGTTTATGTGAAGAGTCCTCAGGTGAGTGTTTTGGAACTTTGTGACAAAGATGGTACACCAGGGTTCATCAGAAGCAGAAATGGAGCCAGTGACCTTTGAAAATGTGGCCACAAATGTCACTTTGGGAGAGGAGGGTTTGTTGGATCTTTCTCAAAGAAAACTCTACAGAAACGCGACTTTGAAAATGTGCAGAAAATTTGCCTCTGAACAAGGAGAAAACACAAAATATGACTGCCAAAATCCCAAGAGAAATGTAAGGTCTAAAAAGGATAGAAAGACTCTGTGAAAAATATGGTATTCTTTGTGTAGAATCCTTCCAACAGTCTCTTGACAATATTATGGCTAAGATACCTCTCCCCAGAGTAAAATGCAAAAACTATGCATTTGAAGAATTCCTAAGCCCTTCACTCATAAATAGGACTGTCAAAGTTCACACTGGACACACAAAATCTAGGAGCATCAGATTTTTTTTTTGATCCATGGTGGGACTTGAACTCTGGGCCTGGGTGCTGTCCCTCAGCTCTTCAGCTCAAGGCTCACTCTCTACCACTTGAGCCACAGCACCATTTCTGGTTTTCTGGTGGTTTGTTGGAAATAAGAGTCTCACAGAGTTTCCTGCCTGGGCTGGCTTTGAACCATCATCTTCAGATCTCAGTCTTCTGAATAGGTAGGATTACAGGTATGAGCCACCAGTGCTTAGCAGCATGAGAAATTTTTCAAGAGGTTTTGCAATTGTAAGGAATGTGGCAAAGTCCTGAGGAGGTTGACTAACATTCAACTATATGAAATAACTAACACTGGAGAGAAACCCTATGGATGTAAGCAAGGTGGAAAAGCCTTCACTTATTCCAGTGGTCTTCAAAACCATGAAAAAATTCTCAGTGGAGACATATCCCATACATATAAATGCAGAAAAACACTCACTTTTCCCCACTGTCCTTTGTAGATATGACAAAATTCACACTGGAGAGAAACTCTATGGATGTTGGTGATTTGGGAAAGCCTTCATTTCTTTCTGTGACCTTCCAAGGCATCAAATCATACTGGATAGAAACTCTATATTGAAGGGAAAAAATCCTTCAACCATGTTACTTTTTTTGTCAATTTAAAATAATTCATACTGTGTTGTAGTTCGAAATATATCAAGGAGAAAGGTTTGAATATCAGAAGACCTTTCTAGCTCTCCTGAGAATGTTCCATGGATAGAACTCTCACCAAGGAAACACTCATGTTGATGCTTATAGTTAGCTCAGTTCAAACCACAGATATGAAATAAAAAGCGATTGGAGAGAATTCATGACTAGAAGAAATATACAGAATGGATCAATACCCGTTGTTAAACTGAGTGTGGTGAAAAGCTTCTGTAATCCAAACCACATTGAAGCTATACATAGGAGCATCTGTGTCTCAGGCTGTTTCTATGCAAAAAACAGGACTACCCAAGAAATTACTCAAGGAAGAAGGACTGGGGATTGAGCTCCACGTAGAATGCTTCCCTGGCAAGGAGGAGTCACGGAGCACTCCCTACTAGAAAAGCAAAATCTCTAAACAATGTATGTCCAATTTTTACTCTTGGAAATGGATTTTAAACTTGTTATGGTGATACCTGCTTATAGTTCCAGCTACATATGAAGCTAAGGCAGGGTAATCATTTCAACCCATAAGTAGTCATCAGTGTGGCCCTGTTTTTTAAAGAAGCTTAATTGAAAAGAAAGTGGCTAGGATAGGGCTGGGAAGGTGGCTCAGTGGTAGAGTGCTTGCCTTGCAATGCATGAGGCCCTGGGTTTGATTCCTCAGCACCACATAAGCAAAAAAAAAAAAAAGAAAGAAAGAAAGTAGCTAGGATAATTTGTAAGGTTTCTTAAGAAAAATTGTGCTTGACTTTTAAATATTATGTTTTTTTAAAAACTAGTTCATTATGTGTTCTTTCTTTGACTTACAACTGTGTTGGGTTACTGTATGAATTCAGATATATCTGTAATTTTTCAGTTAGCTTAAGTTTGATGTAGCTTTTGCATAATTGTGGTTAATTGCCATTGAAGTGTTTATTAATTGTTGCTATTTTCCTATTGAGCTCATGCTGGGTTTTTGTATATTCTGGCTTCCTTTTACCACAATAAGTGATGTTTGTTATATTATTTTACTTTTTGATCTTTAACAACATTTCTGAACATGACTCAACTGTTTTCAAATATCATGTATAATAAAAATACTATTTTATGTATTAAAAATATCACCATGTAATCATTGATTAGATCTAATTCATGTTTGCTAAATTATTTCTTTCAAAGGTTTGCTATTATCATGTATCCAACTAAAGCTGTTTTTTTTACCATGTAAATCTTACTGTCATTCAAGGGCTTTTAATGAAATTAAAATTTGGAAGGCAACAGTAAAAAAAAAAAAAAAAAAAAGTTGAAAAAATAGGCCAGTCTAGCATCAGACAAAAAGAAAAAGAAAAGAACAAAAGGCCATATTACAAGTGCCTGCATGCTCACAGCGGTTGAAAAGGTGAGAAGGGAAATCCTATAATAGAGATTTTGCTGAACAGGCAACAGGGCAGTCTTTGTTTAGGTTATATGTTCTATGTTGTCATCTAGTGGGCAAGACTTTATTTTGATCCTAGTTAATAGAAGGCAGATGTCTGGCATTTGTTTCTAACCCATGTATGCCACTGTTTCTGTATGGCTGGTGGTCATGCCTGGCCCAGTATCTGAGGGGGAACCATGAATTACCATTAGTCGGGCATCCATATTTTCAGCAAGTAGGGAATAAATGGAAGACAAGGGCATCTTTGAGGTTGGGTTTTTTTTTTTTTTTTTTGGTACTTATTTTGGTATCTATTATGTCATCCTTGCTGATTCCAAATTTTGTATAAAAATTTAGCATAGAATTATCCTGTAACTAATAACCATCTGAGAGCTATCTTCTTTGTACTGCTAAACTAGCTGCTTTGTTCATAGCTAAGCTGTAGCCATTATAAGATTGAAGGCCCTTAAAGGGCTATCCTTCATCCACTTCAGAAGTTACCATTGATTAAATGAATAGATCAAATTCACCAAGAAGCATAGTTTTGACTTATCTACAATTGTCTAGACCTATTTGAAAATTCACTCTGCTCTATACTACCTGCTGTCAACTTTCTCTTCATTCAAGGGGTTCTGGGTCTTTAAATTAGCTTACATGGGAGAATTGATGGAAAGACCATGAGTCCTTATAACAATTTGATATTAGATCTTTGTTCACTTGACTGAAATCTTTTCAGTTTTAGATCAATCATAAGAATTCAATAGGCATCCTATGTATCTCCTTTCTAGGAACACTGTGATTAAATAGTCAGTCTCTAGGTCTGTGTGAGTCAGGCTGTTCTGCCACTTTGACTAATTTATGTTTGGCTGTTCTGGTGACTGTGTGGGCCTTGACTTTGGTGATTAAGTGCTGCCACTAGTCCTCAGCAATGTGGGATTCCAGTTATTCCCAATGTAAGGACTGGCATATAGGAAGAGCAATCACTCAGTAATCAAGAATGTTTAGGGCCTGCCCTACCCTCAAACATTATTGGAAAATAGCATGTCCCCTGGGCCCTTTCAGTGTGCAAAAACAGTTCTTCAGTGACTCAACACAGAATTACCTGAGAAAATTTAGTAAAAGTACAGATACCTAGGCCCTCTTATTACCATCCTGCTTCAATGGGTTTGGAACTCTGTATGATCTACTAGCTCTCCTGGTGATTGTGATGTACACCAAACTTGGAGTGCCTTCCCAGGTGAGAATCACAGAGGTTAAACTATGTTCAATTGACTTGAGGTGAAACTGGACTATTTCAGCAAAGTTTATTTTGAAGGTTTTCTTTCTTTCTTTTTTTGGTCAGTTGTGGGGCCTGAACTCTGGGCCTGGGCGCTGTTCCTCAGCTCTTCAGCTGTGCCAGAAAACAGTCTGTTTTGTTGTAGGTTGATTGGTTGCTTGGTTGGTTGTGGGGCCTAAACTCTGGGCCTGGGCACTGTCCCTCAGCTCTTCAGCTCAAGGCTAGCACTCTACCACTTGAGCATTAGCCCCACTTCTGGCTTTTTCTGTTATGTGGTGCTGAGGAATTGAACCCAGGGCCTCATGCATGCAAAGCAAGCACTCTATCACTGATCCACCTTCCCAGCCCCTTATGAAGGTTTTCAATTCAGTAATATGCATGAGAAGACTGCTCTTGATAGAAATATAAACCTATAGTTCTATTCTACTATGTAAAATAATATATATATATATAATGGAGAAGATGTATATATATACATATATATGTGTGTGTGTGTGTGTGTCCACTTGCTCCTCCTCTGAATCAGCAATGAAGGATAAAGTTTTTAAGTTAGCCATGATAGACAAAAGTCACAGATTTTGATAACAATTTAACATAGACTTAATGCAAATGTTATCCTTCTTGTGTTCAACATATCTGTGCTCAAAACAGGGGCTGGAAAGGTGGCTCAGTGGTAGAGTGCTTGCCTCGCAAGCATGAGGTCCTGAGTTCCATTCCTCAGCACCACATAAACAGAAAAAGCTGTAAGCGGCGCTGTGGCTCAAGAAGTAGAGCGCAAGCCTAGAGCTGAAGAGCTGAGGGACAGTGCCCAGGCCCCACAACCAACCAACCAACCAATCAACCTACAACAAAACAGACTGTATTCTGGCACAGAGCCAGTGGCTCACATTTATAGCTATTCAGGAGCCGAGATCTGAGGATCATGGTTCCCAGCCAGCCCAGGAAGGAGAGTCTGTGAAGCTCTTATCACCAACTAACCAGCAAAAAGCTGGCAGTAGAGCTGTGGTTTAAGTGGTAGAGTGAAGAAGCTAAAGGGCAGCATCTGGGACTTGAGTTCAAGCCCCAGTGGTCACACACACATACACACACACCACCACCACCACCACCACCACCACCACAACAACAACAACGACAACAAAAGAAAAGCAGACTTTATTCTTCAAGGAAATAATGATGTAAGAATATAATATTTAGGTTTTGAATTCAGTAAACGTATAGGAAATAGAAAATTGTTACTTTCTACCACCTAATTTACATTTTATACCAAAAGTATGTATCATTCTATAGGCATTATCCGAAGATTATGGGGTATTAAGGAAAGCCAGATGTCACAGCCTGAATTGTTGGCTGTAATTTAGATTTTGACTTCACAATGTTATTTTTGTGAATGAATTAGAATAAAGCCCTGCTGCAAAAAAAAACCTGGAAAATCTGAAAGAGCGATGAACATCCTGCCTACCAGTTCTATGTTCTATGGTGGTTAGCAGACTTCTCCAAGATTTAATGATCTCATTGCTGATTTATAAACCTTTGTGCAGACAGCTTCAGCCACTGGTCTGTGAGGAGGCAGGACCAGAGGGTAATTCAAAACTTTTCTTTATGGCTGGTGGAGGAGCCTAGCAAGTAACTTGTGGTTAATCTCAAGTAGTGTCTCCTTCCTCTTCTCCCTCAAAAAACAAAAAGAGAAAGAAAGAGAGAGAGAGAGAAAGAAAGAAAGAAAAGAAAGAAAGAAAGAAAGAAAGAAAGAAAGAAAGAAAGAAAGAAAGAAAGAAAGAAAGAAAGAAAGAAAGAAAGAAAGAAAGAAAGAAAGAGGGACTGGGAAGGTGGCTCAGTGGTAGAGCCCTTGCCTTGCATGCATGAGGCCCTGGGTTCGATTCCTCAGCACCACATAAGCAAAAAAAAGAAAAAAGCTGGAAGTGGCGCTGTGGCTCAAGTGGTAGAGAGCTAGCCTTGAGCTGAAGAGCTGAGGGACAGTGCCCAGGCCCAGAGT
Organism: Dipodomys spectabilis; assembly: GCF_019054845.1. NCBI lineage: Eukaryota > Metazoa > Chordata > Mammalia > Rodentia > Heteromyidae > Dipodomys > Dipodomys spectabilis. Next base: position 29,245,470 of record NW_024870817.1, read on the forward strand.
TCAGGCCCCATGACCGGACCCAAAAAAAAAAAAGAAAGAAAGAGAGAGAGAAAGGAAGGAAGGAAAAGAAAAGAAAAACCTTATCTTTCTAGGATTTTGTAAAAGATTTTTCTAGAACCCACGTGGGAAGAAAAACACAGCCTTGGCTTCCGTCTTAAGGGGTGGATTGAAAGCTATACATGAAATCTATAAGAAATGATTATCTTCCTGAGGTAGATAAAAGATTTCCTGAACAGGAAGAAAAAAATCACTATAGCCAACAATTTACAAAGTAATAAATTGTGTGTCTTTTTCTTTTAAATAGTAATTCTCAATTTGAAGTTGAGTGTATGACTCAAGTGGTAGATTACTACCTGCCTAGCAAGTATGAGGTCCTGAGCCCAAACTCTAGTGCCACTAAAAGAAAAAGGAGGGCTGGGAAGTTGGCTTAGTTGTAGAGCGCTTGCCTTGGATGCCTGAGGCCCTGGGTTCGATTCCTCAGCACCACATAAGCAAAAAGAAAAAAGCCGGAAGTGGTGCTGTGGCTCAAGTGGTAGAATGCTAGCCTTGAGCTGAAGAGCTGAGGGACAGGCCCAGAGTTCAGGCCCCATGACCAGACCCCCAAAAAAAAGAAAAAGAAAAAGAAAAAGGAGTGAATGTAATCATGACTATATACGCCTCAGCAAGTCATTGCATAAAAACATATTATAAAATATGTTATTTAGTCTAAATTATTAAAAGATCTCCAAAAATTCAAAAACAGATCCATTAAAAGAAATTCTTAGTTGTATAAACATTAAAACATTTACTCATTTGCTTTATCCTGTAATATAGAAAACATTTTAACTTCATAATACCAACATTATAATTAATAGTAACATTACTGTTAGTGTTCTACACATACACACACACAGTGTGACATTTTTTGCCTTTTGTTTTTTTTGTCAGTCGTGGGGCTTGAACTCTGGGCCTGGGCGCTGTCCCTCGAGTCTAATCTCAAGTTTAGCAAGAGACATCTTGAGCACTGGTAAATGAGTTTAGCATCAAGCAGGCCGAGCAACAAAGTATGGGAATCAATAATTCATACTGAAATAAGGATACTGGGTCTAACTATGCCATTTAGTCTTCTTGGTGGATGAAGGTGAAGTCCCACCCCAGGTGATAGGTGTGCCTGACTTCCTAGAGGCGAGCGCTCTACCACCTGAGCTACAGCGCCACTTCCGGTTTTCTGGTGGTTTATTGGAGATAGGAGTCTCATGGTCTCTCCTGCCCGGGCTGGCTTTGAACCGCGATGCTCAGATCTCAGCCTCCTATGTAGCTAGGATTACAGGCGTGAGCCACCAGTGCCCGGCTTTGTTATTGTTTTTTTGAGGCAAGGCCTCACTATATAGACCAAGTGAGTCTTCAAGCTTGCTCTGTAGCTTAGAATGGCTTTGAACTCATAATCTTTCTACCTCAACTTTTTTAGTGCTGGGATTGCAGGCATTCACTACCGCATCATTGACAAAGTACTTACTACAAGGATGCTTCCATCCAATTATAACACCTAATGATATTGAAGTTGTCTACTTTGTATAAGAATACTCTATGGTGTTTAAACAACCATAAAATCATCTAACAATACATCTCTCAAAACACATTCCCATCATTAAGTGACACATAACTATGTATGTATGTGTATATATACATATATGTATATATCATCTTTCACAAAAGGTAGCATATTCTATGATGTTTTTCATTGCATCATGCTCTTTTTTAATGCCTTAGGGAATATATACAAGTTGAATTTCAGTTAAAATTGATGTTTCTGTTTAACACCACATAGAATAGTCCAGGAGAAATAGGCTCATGCTGAAGTCAACTCAAGTACCTCTCAGATAAAAATAATTTGTGGCCTTTGATTAAATCATAAACGATAAACCAAGGAGAATAAACATGTTTCACTCCTCTTCCTCCCTTGCCTTCTTTATTGTTTTTTGTTGTTTATTTTGTCAGCCGTAGGGCTTGAACTCTACCTTGCCTTCCCCCCATACCCCTCCCCCCACATACTATATATGAACCTTGAGTCTAATCTCAAGTTTAGCAAGAGACATCTTGAGCACTGGTAAATGAGTTTAACATCAAGCAGCAACAAAGTATGGGAATCAATAATTCATACTGAAATAAGGATACTGGGTCTAACTGTGCCATTTAGTCTTCTTGGTGGATGAAGGTGAAGTCCCACCCCAGGTGATGGGTGTGCCTGACTTCCTAGAGGCTGGAGCAGGGACTTTGACAATAGGTACTGGACCTGCCAGTCCTGTGCCATGAACTTGCTAGACTCTTGAGTTTTCTGTGACCCTGCTCCCTGACCATGACCCTATGTAGGCCCCTGCTCAGCTCAGCCACCATGTTGTACCATGCCTCTTGGCTCCTCATTCTCTTCAGGTCACCATGGCGTTCCTCTTTAGCTCTCCAGTGGAGTTGATCTGTTTTTTGGGGGGATTGTTTACTGCTTTTTCTTTACTCTGTTCCTCTCATTCTCATAACTCAGTTTCCTAACCATATTAAGTGTATTTGAGGCTGCAGATCTTTGGGAAAGGAGTCCACCTTCAGTCCTTGGCTTTCTACTAAAAATTCCCAATTCAATCTAAAAATGTAGCTTCTCTGTATCTCACAACGGCAATCCCATACAATACTTGCCACATACTGGGTGCACATTAGAAAAGGCACTTCTGAGCTGAGATTGTAAAGTAGTACCTATTTGGGGAGAGGGTTAAAAAAAAAACCTACAGTTATATTTGAAGACTGGCATATAAATATTAGCAGAATCAGAAGGTCCTGACAACTTACAAAGTAAACACCCCTCCTTTCTTACATTTTGAAAATTCTTAATCATTTATAACATGGTACAGATCTTCAAAATTACAAAAAAAAAAGAGAAAAAGACTGACTAGTGTGCCAGCTGATAAGCCCCAAATAAGTAAGAGGACTGCATTCAAATGGAAGAAAAAATGGGAGGTAGGGAGGAGAAAAAAAGGGAACCAAAGGAAAATAAAGTATCTCATTTTTATAGCAGGCATATAAAAGTAGGTAGTCAGGTGTCAAGTTACAGGTGTAGAATTTTATCTCAGAAAACATGACAGCTGGGGCTGGGAAGGTGGCCCAGTGGTAGATGATTGCCTTGCGTGCATGAGGCCCTGGGTTCGATTCCCCAGCACCACATAAGAAAAAAAAATCCGGAAGTGGTGTTTTGGCTCAGGTGGTAGAGCGCTAGCCTTGAGCTGAAGAGCTGAGGGACAGCGCCCAGGCCGAGAGTTCAGTCCCCACGACCGGACCCCCCCCCCAAAAAAAATGACAGCTGATACGTTTTAAATGTGTCATTCCCCCTCCCCCCAACACACCTCTAGGATAACATGGAGGAAAGCATTCCTTTCACAAAGAGGAGTAAGTCTATATATGTATATGCAATGTTTATATATGATATATTTTCTGTAGAACTAAATTCTGCTGGGAAAATTATTAAGATTCTTATTAGGACGAGGCTCACAAAGTCTACAAATACAAACACCTTTTTCAATGTTGCTAATGGAAGCAACACTTTCCCCCCAATGGCAACATTGTAACTGTTACAATTATTCTGAAAAGCAACACAACTCGGCTAAATCAGAACAGCTGAAATGCAAATTCCTAGTCCCTCTGGAGAAAGCTCTTAATGAGGCTCTAGTTTTAACAAAATTACATTAAAAAGTACTCAAAGCAAAAGCTGATCTTAGAGGATTCTGCCCTTAACACTAGTCTGTTTTTGCAAGTTGTTTTTCTAAGATTTCGAACTTACTTTTGGAATGTGCCAGTAGATTTCATAGCTAAGACTACCAAAAGAAAAAAAAAAAAAAAAGCTAAGCATTTCTTAAAAATTGCCATTTTTAGTATTGGTGGCTTTGAGGTTGTTTAATGCTTGTTCTTTACCAACTTTTAACTCAAATGCTCGCGTTCATTCTCTCCAAACATACCAGGCACCAATTCTCCTTTGAGCGGACTTGGTTAAGTTTGTCCCTTCCTGAGTCGCTCAGTGCCAAACCCCACGCCGACTCCAGTACCTAGGAGTCGACTTTGCGCCTGTCCCACGGTCCTGCGGACGGGGCCGGGCGCGATCAGCCCGCCGCTAACCTTGCCGAAGGGCTCGGGTACAACGCCCGCCTCCACCGAACAGCTTCTGGAGGGGGGGAACTGGGGAGCCTGGCGGGGACCGCACCGGGAGCCCGATCCCTAGAAACGCCACCCGCTCCGAAGGAGCCTGGACACGTCCCGGCAGCTAGCAAACCATCCGCCTTAGAAAAGCGAGATCGGTCTGTGTTTTTGACAGTTCTCTAGTCCACACGGCCCGAGGGGCGGACGCGAGCTCGGGGCAGCGGCCTAGGCCGGCCCTCCGCCTCCGAGCCGGACACAGACTGAACCACACGGCGGAGGGCCGGCTTTCGGACCACTCCGGCCTTTCCCCGGACTGTAGGGGGCAGCGGGGAGGGTGAGGTCGGGGGGGAGGCTCAGCCCCGGCCGGGATCGCGCCCGTCGGCCGCCTCCCGCCGGCCGCGGCTACAAGGGACACAGAGCTGGCGCGGGTTTCGGAGCCGACCGACAGGACCAGAGCTGCGACTGCGCAGTGGCCGTGAGGCGAAGTCAGTTTCCTGACTTTTACCGGAAGTGGCGTGCGTCACTTCCTGTCTCCCTCTAGCTGCCATCTTGCGTCCCCGCGTGTGTGCGCCTAATCTCAGCTGGTCTGCCCGAGACCCCCTGAGCGCCAACCCTAATCCCCCGCGCGGCCCCATTTCCGCTCCGACAAGGTACAAAAAAAGGCTGTGGACGCCGTCGTGGGAGGAGGACGGGAACGGGGGCGGGAAGTTCCCGGAAGGAGCGAGACAGGGAGGGACAGGGCTGAGGAGAGGAAGGCGATGCGACGGACGGGCGCCCCGGCTCAGGCCGACTCTCGGGGGCGAGGTCGAGCCAGGGGCGGCGGCCCTGGGGGCGAGGCGACGCCGTCTCTTCCTCCACCCCGCGGCGGAACCCGAGGACAGGAGCCTCAGGTACCGCGAGGCGTGCGGAGAGTGGCCGGGCCGGGTTAGGCCCTGGCTAGGCCGAGGCCAGGCCGGGGCCGGGGTGGGGAGTGCTGCCGGGCGCGGGGGTGCTGCTGGGCGCGGGTCCGAGCCCTTGTTGTGGGCCTGGGGAGGAGGAGGAGGAGGAGGGAGCGGAGGGAGAGGTGGGGGAAGGGTTTCGAGCTCCGTGGGAGCCGAGATCTGGAGCGGGGCGGGGGACCCAGGCCCGGGGCCTGCGTCGGGTGCGCATTCTCCTGCTGGAGGCTGGGGGAATAACGAGCATGGAATGCTAGAGCCAGCCCAACCTTCTTTCTTCGCTGAGGATTTCCTCTTTCCTTTTTTTTTTTTTTTTGCTTTTTTTTTTCCTCTCCTTTCTAGATGAAAGAAACTATCATGAACCAAGAAAAACTCGCCAAACTGCAGGCACAAGTGCGCATTGGTGGGAAAGTAAGTTGTACTCGTTTTTTGTTTTTTTTTTTTCTTTTTGAAATGCCCTTTGGATCGCCTTCCACTACTTTGCCTAACTTGAGGATTCGCGGGGTGGGGGAATGGGAGGGAGGCCGGGGTGAGCAAGCACGTGAATAGAGAAGGATCCTTAAAACTTAAAAAAAAAAAAATGGCATTTATGTAGCCTTTAGTGGTACAGTGTATAAATAAGAGTAGAAATGTTTCCTAAATTTAGCAGTAGGAAAAAACCGTCATTTCAATTAAGGCATTGTGCACACAATACCCTTGTGTAAAGTCGAGTTTTGGTTGTTGTTGGCTGTTCTAGGGAGGGAAGCCAGGTTGTATGTAACACATGATTAGCACATGCTAGGCAAACCACTAACATTGAACTATATATATCTTCATCTTATTTTTTTTTAAGTTCCTTGATACATTTTTTCCTGTTATACTTTACCTTTTTAAAATTAAGACTTTAATGTTTTCTATACTGAATTCCCTTCAGGGTAATTGTGTATTAGGATACTTGACACCTTCCTAATAGATATATTTTGGAGTTTTTAACAGCAGTGACTTATAATTTGAAAATATTACCTAAGCAGATGTCCTTTTCTCACTTTGCAATTTTGGTAAAACTGAGGAAAGTACTGAATTTTAACGGATCAGATTTTGGTTAATTGATTTTTCCTGGTAGACATTGATTCTCTTCATGCCAATTCTTTTTGAACTTGGTTTTTAAGTTGCTTGCTAACTAACTTACTCTACTGTATACAGTAGTTATACCTAGTTATAGTTTCTATTGTGCTAGCACATTCCTAGTGTTTAGTTAGGTGTGGCAGCTTGGTGAAACAGAGCATGTCTTTACTTGATAAAACTTGTGAGTCTTCTGTAGTACAAGTTTATTGCCTATTAAATTTTTCCAACTTTAAGCATTTATGCCTTCACCTAGAGTTTGCTGTGAGATAGCCCAAGGTCCAGATTAAATTGTTAAGATGCAGCTCTGACAAGTTACTGGATTTGACCAACAGTGAATATCCTGGATTTTTTTCCCTTTCTTTTGGTGATGCTAGTAGTCTTCACTATCTACACCTGCAACACAAACATTAGGTGTTTCTTATTTTTTCCACAGTTGATGATACATATCATCACCTTTGGGTGCCAGAAACACATCCCACATTCATTCTGGTCCTTTTTTGTATTCCATGTTGGTGTCAATAATCATTTTTTTTTTCATACTGTTCTAGGAGTAATGTCTGTACAAGTTTGTCACTCTAATCTTTAGGCTTTCAGTTTTCAGAGGCACCACTCAAAAATCGCAGTTTTGAAGGATTTTTAAATCTGGTAAAGGATAAAGCATAAAACTTACAGAAAAGTATTTCTGTTAATTGTAAAAACATTATCATAGGATGTAAATTTCAGTGGGTGTGTTTTGCCCTAGAGAAAATAGCAGGTATTACTTGGAGATAAATATCTTAATAGTCTTTTATTTTGGGAGCTAATCAAAACATTGATAATAATGTCATTAAGAAATTGATCTCTACCCTTGTGAAATGTATGCTATGTAAGAATCCTGTAGAAATCTCTGGAAAATAGATTATCTGCAATGTGTGTATATATTAGTCTGTTGATATTTCTTATGAGTTGTCTAAGCTTTTATTATGTTTAATACTAGGTGTAAAGTCCATGCGGTGGGGGCTTTAAAACTTGTATTGGAGATAGGCTTGTTTTCAATATTGCAAAATAAAAGATGGGGGGGGTTAATGGTAGGATTTACATTAGAAACAGAACACAATGTTTTGAAGAGGAAAGTAATAGATAAAGAAGAGTAGGCTGATGTAGTTGGCTGCTTATAATTTCCTTGAGTATTTACTGATTAAGCTCTGTATCAGTGAGCTAGATACTGAAATTTTTTTAGCATTAAACAGAAAGAAGGCTTCTGGGAGCTTGCATTCTAGAGAGGGCAGATAGATATTGTATTGTCTTTTGACTTAGGAATAATGAAGAAGGAAAAGTAAACCAGCATAGAATGAGTGAGTCTGGGTTTGGTTGTTTTATATTGGGTGGTTGAGAAAGACCTGGTGATACAAAGAGCAGAAATATGTGTAAGGGAGGAGCTACATAGATGTTAGGGGAAGAGAGGAATGACACATGCATGCTCTAGATCATAGCGTATTTGAAGAGCAGAAGAGATTTACCTGATTAAGGAGGTATGTTCAAGAGCAGCATATTAGATGCCAGACAGATCTTGGGGACCTTAGGTATTACAGAAGTGTATGTACACATTCATGTGATTGCATCATACACATGTCTTTCCTGTGACTGTCTACTTTGAACACCTAGACTTTATAAAAGGACTTGGTTACTAGGACTTTGAAAAGATCTCCATACCTGACAAAATGAAAGTACTAGAATTCATTAAGGATTTGTAGATTTCCTTTCATCTATTTTTCTTCCATCTTTATCTCATCTGTTCAACTGTAGTTTGTGATTATAGTATAGTATAATATAGAACCAAAGATCTGAATTAGAAATTATTCCTCTTTGATGTTTGTTTATTTCTATTGTATGAATGTACTTTTTTGTTCTTTTCTCCTACTAGGGAACTGCTCGTAGAAAGAAGAAGGTGGTTCATAGAACAGCTACAGCAGATGACAAAAAACTTCAGTTCTCCTTAAAGAAGTTAGGAGTGAACAATATCTCTGGTATTGAGGAGGTAAATATCAAAACAAAATTTGGCTGGAGAATGTTCTGATGTCTATGCATCAATTCTCATTTGTTAGCAAAGTATTAGACATGCTTCTGCACTCTCTTCCCCATTTGGGGGATCTCAGGGCCTCCTTCCTCTCACTCAGCTTTTACTTCCTGGCTGGCACTGTAAGCATTAGTCCCACCTCCTGTCCTATGCTTCTATCCTATAAATGAAGATTGGGGAGATAGTTAAGTCTGTAAGTTACTTGATTGCACATTAGAGTCCAGGAAAATGTTTACCTATGCTTCAAAGTGAAATACTAAATTCATTAGCCAGACTTGAGTTTTTGTTTAATAAAAAGAGACTTTGGTGGACATTGCTGATTTATTTTTTTCTTTATAGGTGAATATGTTTACAAACCAAGGAACAGTGATCCACTTTAACAACCCTAAAGTTCAGGCATCTTTGGCAGCAAATACTTTCACCATTACAGGCCATGCTGAGACAAAGCAGCTGACAGAAATGCTTCCCAGCATCTTGAACCAGCTTGGTGCAGACAGTCTGACTAGTTTAAGGAGACTGGCTGAAGCTCTGCCCAAACAATGTGAGTGTTCTAACAGGGAATTTACTGGGGGTAACTAGAATAACTTGTTTCTTTGATCTCAGGGGTCAGACTTGCTAAGAATTTCTTTAGACTTGGAAAATTTGTAACTGATTTTAAGCCAGTGTTTACAGTGTTTACATTTGCTATGACCACTTAGCTAGTTTGCTTATTTTGAATCAGACTGATGCTTTTTACCTTTTTAGCTGGAAATTATTAAAATGTTAATTTTGGGTTTGTTGCTAGCAACATAACTTGGAATTTATTAAAATACGTTACATAATTAGTATTTCCATTTACATGTCATTTTTGTATTGAGACCTGGACTCTTCTAGTTATTTGGACACACAATAAATTATGACTGTAGTTTTGGATTTCTTCATTGTATCAGAAATCTTACTAATTTTAAAGAGATAACCTGCCAGTATTTTGGTGTTTTAAAATTACAGTGTGGGATTTTGTTCATGGAAGAAAATGAGTTGAGGAAGTGTATATTAGGGGATGTAGTAACTTTAAGTTTTTCCTTTAAAATTTGAATACAGAAGCAAGGTAGAAGAGGTTTATGACTTACTTAGTCACCATGATTTTCCATGAGTTGACAAACTATGCGTTGGTTTGCATTTTTTTTTGTCACATAAACATTTAAAGGTATTAGTCTTAGCTTTTCAGGACAAAAATAGGCTTTTGAAGTATCCCACCAAGTATCGATATAGGGAAGATACTATGTAATCTTAACTCTCGGGTGTAGTTTATAGTTCACATTTTGTGTGATAAAAGTGGATGCTTCACTAAGAGTTATTTCAGTAAATGTTTTTTGAGTAAGTTCTGAATAAAGATACTTGAGAAGATGGCCTTGCTTTTACACCTCCCCAATATAAGTCTTAACCATCATTTTGCTGTGTAGGTAATGTGCTCTTAAGAACTGTGGTTGGCCAGAAGAGTTCAAAGAATAGCTGGAAATTTTTTGTTAGCTATTATTTGTATTAGCTATTACTTATATGGTGGTCATTAGTACATATCAGAATGTCACGTTATTTGGTTCTTAGGTGAAATCTCAATTTCATATTTGGTACTTGGTGAAATCTCGATTTCATTTGTCATATGAATATACGTTTGATATTTGTTCATTTGGTTGATGTATGTTGAGAATGTAGGGATATATATGTTACATGTGTGTTTCTCTTGTACAGCTGTGGATGGAAAAGCACCACTTGCTACTGGCGAGGATGATGATGATGAAGTTCCAGGTAAAGCTTTCACTGTAGTGTAACATAGAGAACTATAGCAAGGGAGAATAAGGGGCTTTTCAGGTCCAGTTACCTTGGGTAGGATAATTGAAGGGAGGGTGAGCAATAAACACCTCACTTAGAATGAGGAAAATAATGTGTTAATTAACTAGGAGTTAGGTTTGGGCTTATTTCTGCTGGAGATACAAATAATTACATATATTGTAATCTAAGTATAACTAACTACACACCATAAGTTACCTAGGAATCCCTGAATTTATAAGAAGACCTGGAGAATTGCTTAAAAATCTTGGGATACGATTGTTCCAAAATCTGAGGCAGAACAACTCCTTTGGCAGCCATGAGGCATTTTTCTCATTATTGGATAATTTACTTGGATTCTTTTTATAGGGGAAAGGTCACACAGTGTAGTCCAGTGTGACTCAGTCTTCTGCCTTTCAGACATGTACCACCACCTTTAGCCAATTTACCTTGATGTAAAGCAAATTTGTATTGGACAGGGGATTCATAAATACTGACACTTTGAATCCTTCAGACAGGAATTCATAGGAACCAAGGAAATATTAAAGTGTATGGTGTGGTATTTCATATACATACCTTCACACACACACACACACACACACCACACACATACTCATCGATCAGTGTATGGGGCCTGAACTCTGGGCCAGGGTGCTTTCCCTCAGCTCTTCAGCTCAAGGCTAGTGCTCTACCCCTTGAGCCACAGTACCACTTCTGGTTTTTTCTGTTTATGTGGTGCTGAGGAATCGAACCCAGGACCTCATGCATGCAAGGCAAGCACTCTACCACTGAGCCACCTTCCCAGCCCATATTGTTTAATTCTTGTAGTGGGGGTGTTAGGAGAAAGACATTCTGTAAGCAAGATGCTTATTGTCAATTTACACAAAAGCTCTAAAACACACTTTGCAATGTCAAATGGATAACAGTCTCATTAAAAATGACACCTTTAAATTATAGCATTTATCACCTATCAAACTGTAATTATTTGGAGGTTGACTTTAGAATTGTTTTTTTTCCCCTTTTCTAGATCTTGTGGAGAATTTTGATGAGGCTTCTAAGAATGAGGCAAACTGAATTGAGTCAACTTCTGAAGAAGATATAACTTGAAGACGTTACAGGAGCTGCTATTTTATAATATGACTGCTTTTTAAAATTCTTTTGTTTATGGGTCTGATAAAATCTAGATCTCTTAATATTTTTAAGCCCAAGCCCCCTGGACACTGCAGCTCTTTTCAGTTTTTGCTTATACAAAATTCATTCTTTGCAGCTAATGAAGCTGATAAAGCCTGGGAATAAAGGTTGAAACAAAGGTTAATAAAATTGTTTGCCTAGTAGATAGTTTCTTTTTTTGGTGACACTGATCTGTGTGGACACAGCAAAGTTGTTTACAAAGCTAATCATAGCTTTCATAATTGTTTATGGAAAAGTGGGTCATAGTATATAATGATGTAATCTTTGGGTTTAACAGTTGTAACAAAGATGGACTAAAGTATTCATGTTTAAAAACTTTCTCTAGTCGGGCCCCAGAGGCTCATGCCTGTAATCCTACCTACTAAGGAGGCTGAGATCTGAGGATTGCAGTTCAAAGCCAACCCTGACTTATCTCCAATTAACCACCAGAAAAACTGGAAGTGGTGCTGTGGTTCAAGTGGTAGAGCACTAATCTTGAGCTGAAGAGCTGAGGGACAGTGCCCAGGCCCAGAGTTCAGGCCCCACAACCACAAAAATAAAACTTTCTCCAGCAGCACTGGGATATTCATTCCGTGCTTGGAAAGTGGTAGATGTGAGAATAGATAAGAGTAAGTAGGGAGCTCTTTCCACCTCAGTTTATAAAGTAGGGACTAGATATAACCTTAAGTTTAGACTTGATCTCCACATCTATCCTGTGTAGGATAGTCTGTAACTGAGCAGACTGGAGTGGACCTGAAGATTCACATTCCAAGCAGTGCTGCTCCTGCTGGCCCACTTGTGCTTTTGCGTAGCATAGTTGTAAGTGTTCTCAATCTTAACCACCTGTGGAGATAGTTATTCTTCCTTTCTAGCTGTGTGACTTGGATCTAGAAGAAAGGATGATGGGAAGGAGTATGACTGTCTAGGTAGGTCTGGCCCAGGGCAACTTGTTTATTCTGTACAGGTGCTATTTAAACCTGTTAGGCTTTCAACAAGAGAATTTTGTCTGACCTCAAATGTTTTGAAAGTTCATATTTCATATAGATGCTGGTGGTTCATGCCTATAAATAATCCTAGCTAAGTTACTAAGGAGACAGATCTAAGGATCAAGGTTCAAAGCTGTCCTGGGCAGGAAAATCCATTAGAGTCATCTCCAATTAGCCTTCAAATGGAACTAGCTGGGTGCTGGTATAATCCTAGCTACTCAGGAGGCTGAGATCTGAAGATTGCAGTTCAAAGTCAGCCCAGGCAGGAAAGTCTGAGACCTAATCTCCAATGAACCACAAAAAACCCGGAAGTGGTGCTGCGGCTCAAAGTGGAGTGCTAGCCTTGAGCAAAAGAGCCCAGAGACAGTGCCCAGGCTCTGAGTTCAAATCCTACGCCCAACCAAAAAAAGATGGAACTATGCCTCAAGTGGTAGAATGCTAGCCTTGAGCAAAACAATGTTCAAGGACAGTGTCCACACACTGGACCAGCCCCCCTCCCCAAAAAAGCCCCAAAGTTTATTTCAAATGATAGGCTGCTTGCTCTGAATTAGTAGGAAAGTTTTCTCTTATAACCTCTCGATGTCAAAGTAGTTAGCTAGGATTATGCTGCAGCTAACGACCAAAAGTTTTAGTTGCTACAAAGGTTTGTCACACTTGCTAGTGTGCCTGTGGTTGGGCTCTATTTCAGGAGCAGCCTTGAATTGGAACACTGCCAATCTCCTGACAGGCATAGGATGGCAAAGCACCAGCTGGCTGGGAAGCAATGCATATCATTAATGATCACATTTCATCAGCTAGAGGAAGCTGCATGTGTAGTTATGCGGATGGCCTGGATTGTGGAAGGATAAGCACTTCACCATCTCCCAGAGTAGGAGAATAGAAACACAAATAATACAATCTACCATAATCTTGGGATTTTGTTCCTTTCTACAATTCCTATTGCTGCTATTGTATGTGACAGCACTACAACTTGTTTTGTCAAAAATCATAAGAGGCGGGCTGGAAAGGTGGCTCAGTGGTAGAGTGCTTGCCTTGCATGCCTGAGGCCCTGGGTTCGATTCCTCAGCACCACATAAGCAAAAGAAAAAAGCCGGAAGTGGCGCTGTGGCTCAAGTGGTAGAGCACTAGCCTTGAGCTGAAGAGCTGAGGGACAGCGCCAAGGCCCAGAGTTCAGGCCCCACGACCAGACCCCCCCCCCAAAAAAAATCATAAGAGGCACATGCATCATACAGATGAGGAACCTGTCTGTCTTTTGCTCTCCAGTTCTGTCACACGATCTGGTAGTAATGCAATTGAGATTTAAACGTGGTCTGTTCTTTCAAGTTTATTGGAAACAATGTTTAAGGTATTGAAAGATTAGAGGAGTGGACAGTTCTGGTCTGGACGATAATTTCTTGGCTTTTTTTTTTTTTTTTTTGGTTCTGAGGCTTGAACTCAGCCTGGTACTCTTACTTGGCTTTCTGGTGCTCTACCACTTAAGCCTTGTCTCCAGTCCAGCATTTTGCTGCTTAATTGGAGATGAAGTCTCAGACTTTTCTGCCCAGTCTGGTTTGGAATTTCAATCTTCAGGTCTCAGTCTTCTGAGTAGCTAGGACAACAAGCATGCACTACTAGTGCCTTGCTGTTCACATTTTTTTCCCCCAAATCCTGGGGCTTGAACTCAGGGCCTGGGCACTATCTCTGAGCTTCTTTTGCTCAAGGATAGCACTCTACAACTTGGGCCACAGTGCCACTTTGAGCTTTTTCTGTTTATGTGGAACTGAGGAACCCATGGCTTCATGAATGCTAGGCAAGCACTCTATCACCAAGCCACATTCCCAGCCCTATTTTATCAAGTAGTTGTACACAGAGGTTATAATTAAGTCAGATTATGAGTATACCACTCCTTGATCAATGTAATCCTGTTTACATTTTTTTTAAGATCAGCTCTAAACAAAACTCGTTTTCAGATAGATCTGAACCAGAACTACACTAATGAGATATGCATTTCTTGACTGAACTTACAAGTCACCACCTTTATATCTGTTGAAACAAGCTATAATGTACTTTTGTGGTCTCAATAGTACCTCTATAGTGAATAGGGAGGACAGCTTCATTCTAAAACTTGGAAACAGAAATGGGCAACGGTACTGATTTCCACTTACCCTTTTCTTTCTTCACTGATAGACTCAGGTTCTATAGTAGCTCTTTCCTTCCCCTCCCCCCAGTAAGGAATATAGGTAGATAGAAAAATCAACAATTAAAAAGTCTTGAGGCAGTTAACAGTTTTCTGCTTTTCCCAAACCATGATTAGAAAAGCCTTCTTGCACAAGTTTTCGTCACTCCAATCAGCACAGTCTTGAATGCCATTTTTGCTGCAAGTTTTGGGAATGCAGGCACAATCCATGATGAAAACAGTATCACATCTCCAGCCTGAGCACTTTGGACACTGTGAAACTAGACAAGTGTATTTGTTTTTAAAACTGTAATTGTTAAAATGTCAACGTAGATTGGAAAAGGTACTATTGCACAAGAAATTACCCTTTGGGTCTTAATAATACAAGTGAAAACCTCTACTAGGAAAATCACAGATGTTTATTAGAGAGTCTACATGTCATTCGAAAAGCCAAGAAGAGTACTACCTCTTCCCATCAGCCTAAAGCTAAACATGCTGACATATTCTATAAACAAAGAAGGGCCCATTTAAATGTGTTCAGTCAGCAGGGGACAAAAATTAGGGCTAACTGGCAGCTAACCAGAAAATGGATGTCTTCATCTTTCTCTTCATTTGTTACCAGAAAATTGCTCTCCATATGTCCTGGGATATATTTCAATTTTTATCCTCCATGATGACCAAAGGGCAGGAAACTGTCTAGTCAGTGTATTTTTTGAGAAATCTTTTATTTATCATGATGCATTGGAACAGTACCTACTGTCATGTTTTAGAGTAACACAGCCTTGCTATAAAGTGACCAGCAGTGCTGCTCAAAGTTAAATGACACTGGGAACCTGGAGAGGAACAAAGAAGAAAGTGCAGAAGAAAGGGCAAGGAAACAACCAAAGTTAGCAATGAAGTCTGGAGTACTAAAGCGTTCAACAGACTTTTCTTTGTTCTTCACCAAGTGGAATATGATACAGTCAAGAGGTGTGCACTGAGAGATTAGGTGAATTAGGTTAATCCTTGCAAAACTAGTTCTATGTACTTCCTACCTAGAGAACAGGCACCATCTAATAGAATGCTAAAATTTCCCTTCCCTACCTTCTTTTTCCTTCTTTCTGGTTGTGCTTTTTGTTTTGTGTTGTGTTGTTGTTTGTCAGCCGTGGGGCTTGAGCCCAGGGCCTGGTCACTGTCCCTGAGCTCTTCTGCTCAAGGCTAGTGGTCTACAACCTTGAATCCCAGTGCCCCTTCCTGTTTCCTGGTGGTTAATTGGAAGTAAGAGTCTCACGGACTTTCTTGCCTGGGCTGGCTTTGAACCATAATCCTTAGATCTCAGCTTCCTGAATAACTAGGATTACAGGTATGAGTCACCCAGCTCCTTTCTGGTTTTTTGATGGTGGTTCTGGACATCGAACCCAGGACCTTGAGCATGCTAACCATGCAGCATACCACTGAGCTACATGGCATTCCTGGGAGAAATTCTTAATTGTAGAGATAAATATCTTTAAGGAAGGTTTGTAAGTGTGTGTGTGTGTGTGTGTGTGTGTGTGTGTGTGTGTGTGTGTGTGTGTGTGTGTGTGCCAGTGCTAGGGCTTGGACTCAGGGCCTTCGTACTGTCCTTGAGCTTTTTCCCTCAAGGTTAGTGTTGTACCACTTGAGCCAATGTTCCATTTTCAGTTTCTTGGTGATTAGTCACAGTCTCATGGACTTTTCTGTCCACTTGGGCAGATCTCTGTCCCTAAGATGCAAGGATTCCCAAAGCAGGAGCCACTGGTCCCTTGGCCCTTGATTTGTGTTACTGAAATGTAAAGATAGGGATTATAAGGTCAAGAACACATTCCCAGTTTTCCCTTACTGATCCAAGCAGTCACCACAGTCGTTTCTTGCATGACACACCTTGTAGACATATGTCCAAGTCTTCTGGTTGGGACACTTGAAGATCAAGTTTTGTGGGAGACTATTGGGTACTTGTCCTATATTATTAGACAAAGACATTTTTTTTCTAACAGAAAATAATTGTGCATAATGTATTAAATTATAATTCTCATTTTTAATCCTTCTTTATTTTAATTATTTTTAACCATTCTTTAATTTTGATCATTTGTCTACCTTACCACAGTCAGTAGCAGATTCATCTTCTCCATAACTGCAGTCCACCTTGGCGATTACAAAGCAGAGAGAGGCAAACTTGGAGCGAGGTCCTCGTACAAGAAGCCCAGGTGCTGTGAGGCTGTCTTGCATAGGTGATAGGTTAACTCTGAAAAATTTGCAAGACAAGTCCTGCAGGCGAACCCATGCATGCATGTATGATAAAACATCAGGCTTCTTGCTGTTGTTCGTTTTTCCATTAGTTTTCCTCCCTTTTTCTTCCTTTTTCTCACCTCTACTCCAAGACTCTCAGCCTGCTTAGCTTGCTTGCATTTTATGTTGGTGTATGGGTATTTATGTGGGTATTTATTTTTGCAAAACTGTTGACATTTGGCAAAGACGTATAGACTCACTCCTCCAGAGAAGTAGTAGTCAGCGGCCAGGAGTTCAGTGGTGGAGAGCCAACATCCTCAAATGTCATTTTTTTTTTCTGTGAAACTTGCTGGACCATGTTCTAGGTGGCATGCCTCTATCAATCTCCATCCCGTTTCCTTCATTGGGACCACACATGGGTTGCTTGCTTTTGCCAACTCTGCTCAAGTCTTCCGTAGCTCCATTTCTGGCAACACTAGGCCTCCGTGCTCCATCCCACATGCATTCCTGAAAGCCTGCTGTGTGCCAGGGCTGAGGTTAGAAGGATGGCTTTGCCTCCAGGACACATTCCAGAACAGATGATTACAAACAAAGTGATGAGGCTGGGTTGAAGTTGACCCAGGATTTGTGGAAGCACAAAGATGGCACACCTCCCTCAAGTCTGTGGACACCTGAGATGCCTTTTAAACCTTTGATGTGTCAGTCAAATGAGCAGTAAAAGAGAAGAGAGCAAATCCTGGACTGTGACGTGTGTGTGTGTGTGTGTGTGTGTGTGTTAAAACTGCATAAAAGTCATTGCTGCTGGACAACTGTCCTACAAAATCGTACCCAGTGCCCATCCCAAACCAACTTGGTGTTATTTTTCATCTCTCTTCCCCACATACCTCACTTTTGGTGCAAGACAAAGTCCTTGTCCAGTCAGAGCGCACATATTCTTTCTAGGGAACCTGTCTAAAGCTGAGTTTCCCTCCAAGACTCCACTCCAGTCTCCGCTCCTTCGTTGCCAAGTCCCTTCAACACCAGTCTTAGCTGATTTCCCAAATTGCTGAAAATATATATCATCTCAACCTAACCTAATTTAGTTCCTAATTACATGGTGTCCTCTAATCAGTCTCTCTAATTGCAGTGGAATTTCCTTGAAGGTAGAGACCATATCCTGTGTAAATTTCAGAGTCAGGCTGGCCTGGCTTGTTTGGGTAGTTGCTAGATTTGATTTTGGTTAAGTTGTCTAACTTCTCTGAGTCTCTGTCATAATAGTGTTAACAGCTACCTTTCAAGACTATTGAGAAAGATAAAGAAGAAATGACTAAAACTTCCAGAGCAACAGTTGGCACATAGCACAAGGCAACTGCCCATCATGAATAGGTTAACCCATTTTGGAAGTATGGAATATAATAAACACACTCTTGTATGTGGAGTGAATATAGATGGTCGCTCACCCAGGCTTGCCGGTTTTACAGGCATTCCAAAGGTGATCCCAAGACCAATCAGAGCAGCGATAACTGCAAGCGAGGAATGCCACGCAGGAAACCAGAAGACACTTTTGGGTGGGAGACCAGCTGTGAACTGTCACAGCAAAACACACAAAACAAAAAAGAACAAGTCTTCATCAAAGGTCAGGTTTGTGTCAGGGTTACAGTGTTAATTAGCCCAGTGTTGTCCACGGTGTTCTCAATGTGAAGGGCAGAAATCAGAATTATCAGCTCTTAAATGTGTGCTTTTGATGACCGTGGTGCCTTTCCTGTTACTGTTTCTAATTTGATCTGAACAACCAGCCTCGTGATGGTGAGTGGTTATTGCTACCCTAGGTGTGAAGTTTGAGTCATTAAGAGGAAGTGGTGGGGCCCTGTGGAAGGCGAGGTGACTTCTCAGATTTCTGTGGATATAAATGGAAACATCTCTCTTCAAACTTCAGCCTTCAGGTCTAGCAAGGGACACTTTTCATCATTGTTTCCCCAAGCCTAGTTCTCAGATGACTTATATCAAAGTACAAAAGGAAATGTAGATCCTAACCCTATCCCAAATATGCAGAATCTAGCTCTCCAGGAGGAAGGGGATGTATACAGGGCCTGTACATATTTTATTATCACCTTGGCTCATTCTTTGTACACCAAAGTTTGAGAATCACAGCCCTATGACCTGGCAGGATACAGATTATGGTCCTGGGATCCTATAAGGCATTCCCAGGCACAATCCACCATTCACTCCACATCAAAGAGCAAGACAGAAGGATGCTCCCCCTTACCCTGGCTTGCCATGAATAGGAAGAATGCCAGACCATTCCTGATCATGTACGTCAGTCACAGCTGCACCATCTTCTAACCCTGGGTGACTCTGAAGTATCCCAATAGCCAGTGAGCCTAAACCTCTGTGCCTAAACCTCTGTGTCTCTGAACCTAGCTCAAGAGCTTGAGTCTAGGACTGTGGCATTCCCAGGGAAAATACATTCAATGTCTGTAATGATTTCAATCTGAAATGACTCCTATGGGCTTATGGATCTAGAGGCTTGATTGCTGGTTGGCTCATGAGTGTTCTGACTTCACAGATGGGTTAATCCATTGATGGATTGCTCTGTGTGTGTGTGCGCTACCATTTGATCCTCACTTCCACTTTGGATTCTTTGCTGGTTAATTGGAGAGTGCTTCATGGCTTTTTCTGCCTGAGCTGGCTTTGAACCAGGATCCACGGCACTAGTTTTAGGCCATGCTAAGAGGTGAGGCCTGCTGCTGAAACCTTGGGAACTAAACAAGAAAGCAAGCTACTTGCAAGCAGTCCCTGCTTCTCTACAGCCACAGCCTGCAAGGTGTTCAAGAATCCAATGCAAATACAAACAGTTAAAATAGAAGTAGATCTTAAAAAAGATTTAGACTTAAAATAGACCCACAACATTAAAATGGAATTAGAACAATAATGCCTGACCTTATTTCCTCAGTGGCTGTTACATAATCAGAAACCATTCAAATGCAGAGCAGCAACGGGAAAATGTTATAGGGTCTCTGAGCCCATACAGGTCTGAGGGCCAGGCTGGGCGGTGGGACACTGTGGAGAGATGGGCTGGGTAATGCAGAAAGGTTTGAAGTGCAAATTCTCAGCGCTCAAGACTGAAGTGGACATCCACTCCCACATGTGCACAAATACAGGTGCACAGAGCCAGGGTGACTGGGAGGTTCAGCAGCCGTGTCTAGAAGTGCATTGTGCCTTGGGCCTGCTTTCCTCACTTGCTGCTGAGTGAACCCATTAGATGCAAGTTCATCCCCTGTACAGAAGAGGGCAGCAGAGAGCAACAAATGGGCCCCGATTCAATTCAATTGCCCCAATTCTGGCCAATGCGTACCATTCTTGCTGTTTGCTAGGGAGTGTGGTCACCAGCAGGACTGGAAGGCCTGGCAGATTCTCATTTCTCATTTGCCAGGGATGACTCACCAGTACATCTTAACGTGTTTGGAGGTAAATCCTCAGTTCCTTGCCTTTGCATTATGATGTAACCTCCATGAAGGGTGGTTATGAACTTTCAAATATACAGTCTCACTGACTTTCAGAGGGAGGCTGTGAGGCAAGCACAATTTGTAGGATTATTTAATTGACAAAGGAACATAGGCTTACATTGTGAACACTTGTCCAGTCTTCCATAAATAGCTAGTAACTGAACTGGACTTATATCCCAGTCTCCAAAAAGCAAATTGAGTTTAGTTTTTCCTATGAAATCATCTTTTCTCAGATTTCCTGGATAGTTTTTCAAGGATCCACCAATTATCTCTAAGAATTAAGAATTAAGCTGGGTGCTGGTGGCTCATGCCTGTAATCCTTAGGAGTCTGAGAGCTGAGCATTGCTGACTTAATTCAGCTGAGGTAGGAAAGGCTCTTATTTACAACCACTCACTAAAAGTAAAGCCAGGAGTAGAGCCAGATAGTGGAGCTGTGACTCACGTAGTCAAGTGGTAGAGTACCAACCTTGAGCAACAAAGCTAAGGGACAATTACCCAGACTCTGATTTCAAGCCCCAGTACTGCCACAGAAAGAAGAGAGGGAGAAATGACAATGGGGTATGTTATTCCCAGCCACTAGAGTGTTAGAGACTAGGAGAATCACCCGTTCGAGGCCACTCCAATCAAAAGCAAGACCTTATCTCATAGACTTTTATGGGTGTGTGTACTGGTCCTGGGGCTTAAATTCAGAGCCTGGGTACTTTCTCTGATTTATTTTGCTAAAGGTAAGTGCTCTACCACTTGAGCCACAACTCTATGTCCAGCTTTTTTCCCCCATAGTTAATTGGAGGTAAGAGTTTCATGGACTTTCCTGTCTAGGCTGGCTTGGAACCTCAATCCTCAGATCTCAGCTTCCTGAGTAGCTAGGGTTATAGGCATAAACCACTGCTGCCTGGCTCAGAGACAACATTTATTAAAAATAATAATAATAATAATAATAATAAAGGAGTATTGTCATGTGGTTGAGTGCTTGCCTATCAATTCCCAGCTATGCAATAAATGAATGAATAAATTCTGTTTTCACTGTGATGCTAACTCATAACACAGGTTAATATCTTCAAAGAAAGAATCTTACATAATTTTCACACAGAAAGAACATTTACGTGAAAGGTTTGCTCCTCTTGAACTGTAAACAATGTTAAATGTATTAATACTCCTGTTGTGTATGCAAACCAGTATTTCCAGTTGTATTTTAAATTTTAGTTATAGAAACAGACTTAAGCCTGGAGCTGGTAGCTCATGCATATAATCCTAGCTATTCAGGAGGCTGAGATCTGAGGATAGTGATTTGTAGTCAGCCAGGGCAGGAAAATCCATGAGATCGTCAATAAACTACTCAGAAAAGAGCTTGAAGTGGTGCTGTGGTTCAAGTGGTAAAGTGCTAGCCTTGAGCAAAAGAAGCTCAGAGACAGTGCCCAGGCCCAGAGCTAAAGCCCTAGGACCAGAAAAATGAAAGAAAGAAAGAAAGAAAGAAAGAAAGAAAGAAAGAAAGAAAGAAAGAAAGAAAGAAAGAAAGAAAGAAAGAAAGAAAGAAAGAAAGAAAGAAAGAAAGAAGGAAAGGAAGGGAGGGAGGGAGGGAGGGAGGGAGGGAGGAAGGAAGGAAGGAAGGAAGGAAGGAAGGAAGGAAGGAAGGAAGGAAGGAAGGGAGAGGGAAAGAAAAGAAAAGAGAAAGGAAGGAAAGAAAAAAAGAAATAAGGAAGGAAAGAAAGAAAGAAGGAAAGGAAAAGAAAAGAAACAGACTTAAATGTAAGAATGTACTCAATGCCACACTCTTGACCATTAATCTCAAATTGGCAGTTTAGTTTCCACAACACAGTATCATCTGCTTACCCATCATGTGAAATGAGCATTGTAATTTTGAAGGGTATTAGTTTTGTGGGTGTTTGAATCCAGATTTATTCTGCAATTGTATGTTTTGTTTAAATTGCTATGTTTGTATGTTTTCACCTCCAAAATTCACATGCAAAACTCAGTCATCAAGGTGATGGAATTTGACGGTAAAGCTTCTATGAGGCAATTGGGTCATGAAAGTGCTATTTGTTCCCACAAATAGGACTAGTGCCCTTATTACTTAAAAACAATGTGTCAGATGCCAGGCACCAGTGGCCCATGCCTGTAATCCTAGCTACTCAGAAGGCTGAGATCTAAGAATGGTGGTTTGAAGCCAATCCAGACAGGAAAAGGAGACTCTTTACCTCCATTAACTACAAAAAAGAAAAGAAGCTGGAAATGGCGTTGCAGCTGAAGTGGCAGACTGCTAGCCTTGAGCCACAAAACTCAGGGACAGCACCCAGGCCCTGAATTAAGATCTATGACCCCCACCCCCATACACTCACACAGAGTACATTTTTTGAGCCCTAACTAAAATTTGAAATATCCAGGGGAGATCCCTGGTAATCTGTACTTAACAAGTATCCTCCAGCATTGTTATTACCTTGAAAACACAAGACTAGAAGAGCAGGCTCTAAAACTCTACATCATAAAAAGCTTTTATACACTGGAGATTTAAATATAAGGGTGGACAGTCACTCACACCTAACAACAGAGCAGCTGGATTTGATGAGTCACCTTGCCGGGCTTGAGACTGGGGAAACCAGATGGGTGAGTTTTAATTACAGGAATGAGCTGCCAAAGATCCAGCGTGTGCTGTGCTATGGGCAAGGGAGGGAGACGGGGCCTTCAGGGGAGACAGACTTTGGGCCTAAGGCACAAGGAATGTCAGTATGGCTTTCTGGGAGGCTGAGGCAGGCATGTGGAGCTGACTATGCTTCCTGAAGGGCCTTACCTGGGGCCAGCTCTGCGGTGCCATTGTGGAGCCAGGCTACGTGTCCAGTGCGGCATGTAGATGGGTAGAGTTTCACTTTTAGGAGAATCCACTAAGAGGATTGTGGCATCTCCTAACCTGACTCAAGGCTGTATTTATCCATTTTTGTTACTATAGTGAAATACTTGAACTTCATAATGGCGTTCTGGAGTTCAAGGGTATGGCACCAGAACTGGCTCAGCTCTGCTGAGGGCCTATTGCAGATGATGTCCCAGCAGTGATATCATGCCCAAGACAGGAAGCAATCACATCTGAAACCAGAAAGCCAGAGAAGGATCAAGCTTGCTCTTTAACAACTTGTTTTTTGGAGGCTCAAAGGCCTCCAGAGAGCTACCTTAATCCCTTCCCTGGGCAGTCACCTCAGTGTTTTAAGAACCTCCAGCTGAGCCTTACCTCTTTAAGGTCCCATGACCTCTCAGCATCACTACACTACAAACTCCCAACGCATGAGCCTTTAGGGACAGATGATATCCAAACCACAGTGGAGGCCAAGTTCCTTTTGTATCTCTGCAGGTAATGGCAATATCGAATCAGAAATAGGCACATGAAATGAGGAGTTCGAGAGAAAAATTATTCTGAGCACTTAGAAAACAATAAGGACGGCTCAATTTGAAGCCACTGCAGTGTAGAAGACAACTCAACAACTCAACTAACCATTAACAAAGATGGCTGGGGATTTCTAGCCAGCAAGCACAGTGAGGAGTCTGTATAAAATAGCTAAAATGAAGTTGATTAGACCTTCCAATAGATAGATAGATAGATAGATAGATAGATAGATAGATAGATAGATAGATAGATAGATACTTTGGTGCTGGTCCTGAGGCTTGAACTCAGGACCTGGATGCTGTTTCTAAGCTTTTTTTTTTTTTTTTTTTTGGTCGGTAGTGGGCCTTGAACTCTGGGCCTGGGCATTGCCCCTCAGCTCTTCAGGTCAAGGCTAATGCTCTACCACCTGAGCCACAGCACTACTTCCAGCTTTTTCAATTTATGTGGTACTGAGGAATCGAACCCAGGACCTCTCAGCCCCTGTTTCTAAGCTTTTTGTACTCAAGATTAGTGCTCTACCACTTGAGCTACAGCTCCATTTCTGGTCTTTTAGAATTTAATTGGAGTTCTATAGACTTTAATTGGAGTTCTATAGACTTTCCTTCCTGGGCTGGTTTCTATCCGTGATGCTAGATCTCAGCTTCCTTCATAGCTAGGATTACAGGCATGTTCCACAGGTGCCCACTTTCAATGGATATATTTTAGATGAACTGCAAGATTCTGTGCTAAACTTAGGCTCTGCAGGCAAAGGTCAAGGACAGCAGGTCTAGCTAAGAAGAGGGCTTAGAGGAGCCTTGTAACAGATACTTAGAAGCTGCTTTTGTTCAAAAGCAATGACTCTTTTCTTGGTCCCATGAATTAACTAAAAGTGGGAGAAAAGCCTGGCATCCTGCTTATATTCTCTATCTACCCTTCCTTGCTCTAAACTATTCTCTCTGCACTCACTTGGCAATTACCTTGCAATGGCTGATTGGTTAATATCACTTTGTGTGTGTGTGTGTGTGTGTGTGTGTGTGTGTGTGTGTGTATACCAGTCCTGGGGCTTGAATTTTGAATTCAGAGCCGAGGTGCTGTCCTTGAGCTTTTTTTCCTCCCTTAGGTTAGTGCTCTACCACTTAAAACACAGCTCCACTTCTGGCTCTTTGGTGCTTAATTGGAGGTATGAATCTCATAGACTTTCCTGCCTGAACTAGCTTTGAACCATGATCCTCAAACCTCAGTTTCCTGAGTAGCTAGGATTACAAGTGTGAGCCACCAGTGGCCACCTCCTGGATAACATCATTATGGGGAGAGATGGAGGGAACTTCTTCCAAAAGAAAGGAACAGCAGAATTCCTCTTGTCAGAACACTTGCCAACAATAACTTGTTTGTCCTCGCCAAAATCACCCCTCTCAAATGATAACCACTTCTCCAAACCTCTTTGTAATGATAACCAGGCCATACTTTGAGCAAAATTGCTTATAATTATGCATTCCCCTCTCCCCCTTTGCCTGCAATTCTTTGCCTGTTTAAACATCTAGTCCTTGTGTTCAACGTATATCATGTACATTATGTACACAACTTGAAGGTAGGGATGGGATGGAGAAAGATAGGAGAGAACCATGGCAGAGATGACATGGATCGAGATGCATTGTACTCATAATTGGACATGTGCAATTGAAACCCCTTTGTAATTAAAGAATAAATCTTTTAAAGCTTATGACCATACCTCAAAGATGGCTGAAGTGCTTTCTTTACCCCTTGCCATAGATATTGTTGTCACCTAACAAATCTTTCTCTTTCTTCACTGTGTTTGTCTATTTGCCCTAGAAGGGTGAGTGGCTTATTTGACATGTGGAATCCCAGAGTTGAGGCCTAGGGTTGAAAACTCCAGCTTCAGCCTAACGCTTGGACTTGGAAGAATTATTTGAGACCTTCCAGCGTTGAGACAAGGCAATCACAAGTTAATGAGAATGTGAGTCTCTTTCTGACAAGCTAAAAAGCTGGCAGAGAAGAGGAACTGTCCTTAGGTATAAATGGAAGGTTAGATTGATAATATGTTTTTCTTGACAGAGGTAATTTAATACATAATAAGATAGCAATAATTATAGAGACATTATCTGAAAAACAAGTAAAAGAAAAATGGGCAGAGCATGGCTCAAGCGGTATAATGTTTCCCTAGAAACTGCTCCCGTTTGCTCCTTAATTCAAACCCTACAACCACCAAGAAAAAAAAAATCAGAACTTGAATCCAAGTCTGTTTCTTTTTTCTTTTTCCTGGTCTAACTCTTACAGACTGAAGTTGTCAATGCAACAAATCAGATGAATAAATGAACACATAAACTCAAAATCAATATAGATTTCCAGATAAAAAGACTCTGCCTCTAACCTCA
Source organism: Dipodomys spectabilis (assembly GCF_019054845.1). Lineage (NCBI taxonomy): Eukaryota > Metazoa > Chordata > Mammalia > Rodentia > Heteromyidae > Dipodomys > Dipodomys spectabilis. Next base: position 29,271,284 of record NW_024870817.1, read on the forward strand.
AGAATTATGTCTCAAAAAAAATCATGTGCCGGGCGCTGGTGGCTCACGCCTGTAATCCTAGCTACTCAGGAGGCTGAGATCTGAGGATCACGCTTCAAAGCCAGCCCGGGCAGGAGAGACTATCTCCAATAAACCACCAGAAAACCGGAAGTGGCGCTGTAGTTCAAGTGGTAGAGCGCTTGCTTAGCTGAAGAGCTGAGGGACAGCGCCCAGGCCCAGAGTTCAAGCCCCACGACCGACAAAAAAAAAAAAAAAATCATGTGTTATTCATGTTAATGTCCCATTTCTCTACGTCTTTCACTTCTCTATCTTGTCAAATTTATTAAATTTATTATTAAAATTATTAGCCACATTTAAAAAAGTGTGACTACGTTTTAAAGGGAAGGGTTATTTGACTCTATTGACTCCTTAAAGGAGTCAGATAACTTAATGGGCCGCTGAGACATTAGAGCTTTGGGGACTGAGGAGGAGTGGGTGCTGATGTCCTGGGGTCAGTGACTGTCCAAAGGCCACTGGTTAAGAGAATGAAAGGAGAGAGAGTGTGTGTTCCTGTGGCCAAGCTCCTTGCTTAGGTTGTGGTCTGTGATGATAGATTGTTCCCAGAAATGCAGAAATATACCGCTGAGTTGAACACCCAAAGGGCCAGACATATTCAGGACTAATTCACACCTTTGGAACTTTGGCTTCAACTCAAGCAAAGAAGGATAAACAAAAATCTTATTTAAGCAATGTTGCAGCATTATTTTGCCTGCTTTGCCAGCTCATCAAAGATAAGCCTTTTAACTCCAGGATGTTGTATTCACATTTTCTTGGCAAATGGGTTTCATTATTTAGTTACTACAAGCTTATTCCAAGCACAGCTTTTTTTTTCTTTTTTCTTTTGGCAGGTTGTGGGGCCTGAACTCTGGGCCTGGGCGCTGTCCCTCAGCTCTTCAGCTCAAGGCTAGTGCTCTACCACTTGAGCCACAGCACCACTTCTAGTTTTCTGGTGGTTAATTGGAGATCAGAGTCTCATGGACTTTCCTTCCCCGGCCTGGCTCCCGAGTAGCTAGGATTACAGTAAGATTACAGGTGTGAGCCACTGGCATCTGGCCAAGCACAGCATTTTTATAGTAACATTGCTAATTGCTCCTTCAAACCATGTCACTATTTCAGTTGCACTTGAACTGCTGCCTGCTATTTTTCTTTGGTTTTCTTTCAGGGTCTGGCTGATCCTGAGCTTCTTTTAGCTGGTGTGCTCTACTACATGAGCCAGAGCTTCACTCTTGGTTTTTTGGGGAGGAAATTTATTGGAGATAAGAATCTCAAGGACTTTCCTGCCAGGTATGGCTTCAAATTGTGATCCTCAGATCTCAGCCTCCAGAATAAATAGGATTACAGCCTTGAGCCACAGGTGCCCAGCTGCACAGATGCAATTCTTATTTTAAGTTGGGCATTGGTGGTTCACACCGGAAATCCTATATACTCAGGAGGCTGAGATCTGAAGATAGTGGTTCGAAGCTAGCCCAGGCAGGAAAGTCCATGAAACGTATCTCCAACGAACCACCAGAAAATCAGAGGTGTGTCTCAAAGTGGTAGACTCATGCCTTGAGTAAAAAAGTTCTGGGGGGCTAAGCGCTGGTGGTTCACGCCTGTAATCCTAGCTACTCAAGAGGCTGAGATTTGAGGATCACGGTTCAAAGCCAGCCCGGGCAGGAAAGTCTGTGAGACTCTTATCTCCAATAAACCACAAGAAAACTGGAAGTGGCGTTGTGGCCCAGTGGTAGAGTGCTCTCCTTGAGCTGAAGAGTGCAAAGACAGAGCCCAAGCCCAGAGTTCAAGCCCCACGACCAACAAAAAAATTGATTAATTAAATTTAAAAAAATGTTAAAAAAAAAAAAAAAAGCTCAGGGGCATGACTGACCAAAAAAGAAAAGATATGAATTCACAGTTATTTAAGTCGTGGATGTGTAATTCAGACCTATTTCAGTGTGGATGGGCCATATTGGATACAGTGCCAGTTGTATTTCAAGGAATTTCAGGGCATTTGCAACTTTCTTGATACTTAGGAATGCTAATATGTTTCGTATTGCATCATGACTGCCACCTGTTGGACAGTTACTGTATGACAGCACTGTTTGACCTGCATTTAATGCTGAAAGCTGATTTCTGAGGTTAAAAGCAGTGAAAAAAAGGTCATTTGAGAATGGTGGAGATAGGGGCTACTTGAAAAAAAGCAAATAGAAATTTTATTTTATATAAACTTCATAGTAGATATTTAAATAATACCCAATATTTAACAATATTTCATAATAACCTTCCTCATTTAAACTACAATTTGACTAGGAAAATCCAAGTTGGTACAATTGTTGTTGGAATCTCACTCTTGCTCAAAGCAGTTGAGAACTGTAAATTTCAACATCACAAGAGCAGCAGGACACCTGCCTTTAACTGTGGAGAGAACAGGTTCTTGTTTTTCTTTTTCTTTTTTTTTTTTCATTTTTCTTTTTTTTGTTGGTCATTGGGCTTAAACTCAGGGCCTGGGCACTGTCCCTGAGCTCTTCTGCTCAAAGCTAGTGCTCTACCTTGAGCCACAGTGCCACTTCCAGTTTTCTGGTGGTTAATTGTACATAAGAGTTTCATAGACTTTCCTGCCCAGGTTGGCTTCGAACCATGATCCTTAGATCTCAGTCTCCTGTGTAGCTAGGATTACAGGTGGGAGCTACCGGTGCCTAGCAAGAACAGGCTTTTGAGTCAGTAAATTTAACCATTATCCACCTTATTCCTTCCTTCCCTCCCTCCCTCCCTGCCTTTCTTCCTTTCTTTCTTCCTTCCTTCCTTCCTTCCTTCCATCCTTCCTGCTTGCCTGCCTTCCTGCCTTCCTTCTGAAAAATTGTAGACAACAAAATTATTTGTTTGTAGACAGACAAACCCATGAGACTTTAATCTCCAATGAATTAGCCAAAAGCCAAAACTTGAGGTGTGATTCAAGTGGTAGAGTGCCAGCCATGAGACAAAAAGCTAAGCAAGAGGGTGAAGCCTTAAGTTCAAGCCCCCGTATTGGCACAAATGCACACACACACACACACACACTCATGACACACATAGAGGCATAGACTGCTGGAGAGTCAAAGGAACAAGTCCCAACTTTCTCTTAGGAGTCTGGTAGGTGTGTGGGCAGGCGACTCCCTCAGATCTATAGGTAGCCAAACATCAGAGTCTCTAAAAGTCTCCAGAATGGACCCTGCTAAAGCTGGAAGGAAGCCCAGATCTGCACAAAGACACAGACTTATAAAATTTTGAGTGAAGAAATATTGTTGCTTGTTTATTTCCCTTCCCATCCTTAAGGGACTTGAGTTGGAATAATTCTTCTAGGGCTTGAGTTTCTGTCAGAAGGGTTATTAATTAGTGTGTCTGTGATACCAGGAGATGCAGAAGATTTGACTGACTCTGTTCTTGAAATCTGGGGAAAATTTGCTTGAGTACAGATCTCAAAAAGTAATTTTTAGCTGGGCACTGGTGGCACATGCCTGTAATCCTAGCAACTCAGGAGGCTGACATCTGAGGGTCGTGGTTCAAAGCAAGCTTGGGTGGCAAAGTCCATGAAACTCTTATCTCCAATAAACCACCAGAAAACCAGAAGTGGTGCTGTGGCTTAAGTGCTAAAGTACTAGCCTTGAGCTGAAGAACTGAGGGGCAGTGCCCAGGCCCAAAGTTCAAGCCCCATGACGGACCAAAAAAAAAAAAGTGATCTTCAGCAGAAAGAGATTCTTACTGTGTTACTTTCTGAATGGTTTAGACTTAAGGGGCAATTTAAAAAAAAAAAACTTTAGCAGGGTGTTGGGGGCTCACACCTGTAATCCTAGCTACTCAGGAGGCTGAGATCTGAGGATTGTGGTTCAAAGCCAGCCCAGGCAGGAAAGTCTGTGAGACTCTTATTTCCGAAAAAACCACTCAAAAACCGGAAGTGGCGTTGTGGCTCCAGCGGTAGAGCGCTAGCCCTGAGCTGAAGAACTCAGGGACAGCACCCAGGCCCAGAGTTCAAGCCCCATGACTGACAAAAACAAACAAACAAACTTTAACTGTATTGTAATAGGAAATGGCAAGTGTTTACCTTTATTAAGTCTGTCCTTATAATGCAAGTTTTGTGTGCATGAGATGCATGTCAAGGAAGTGGATTCATGGAGGTGGTAGGCAGTGGATGTGCCTGTATTGTCCTGTGCATGATCTTTGGTCCCTGGACCTTGGGTTTGGTTATATGGAGTTTTGTCAACACCCATTCTCCAAGAAAAGCCTAGAGCCACTGAGCCATTGACTAAAACAGAGCATTTTTTTTTTGTTGTTGGTCGTGGGGCTTGAACTCTGGGCCTGAGCTCTGTCCCTCAGCTCTTCAGCTCAAGGCGAGCGCTCTACCACTTGAGCTACAGCGCCACTTCCGGTTTTCTGGTGGTTTATTGGAGATAGGAGTCTCACGGTCTCTTCTGCCCGGGCTGGCTTTGAACCGAGATCCTCAGATCTCAGCCTCCTGAGTAGCTAGGATTACAGGCGTGAGCCACCAGCGCCCGGCCAAACAGAGCATTTTTATTGGCTGGCTCCTGGGACAGGATACCTGATTGGCAGAACTCTTTCATTTATTTATGAAAAGCAGTAGTAATGTCACCTTTTTAATGATTCAAACCTGAAGACACTTCATTTGCAATAGAAAGAGAAGGAACTCTTGTTACCTGTTGGAGAAGGAACAACCATGAATATACACTGATACTGTGATTCATTTTGAGATTCAGAACATACTGGAGTCCATATGTTTCCAGCAGGGAGACTTCCAGAGTGAGGGTGAATCTGAGAGTCAATCTTGTCTCTTTCTTAAAATATATACAGAAAATACTTGGAAAAAGGAGGGCAGGGAGTCGTAAGGGAAGTGATGGAGGAATGACAGTGTTATAAGGGAATTGGATCATGAGATACAGAGAAGCCATATTTTGAGAGGTCAAATTGGGAGTCTTTATTAGGAAGCCAGTGACTGCAAGTGGACACAGGTCCCCAGAAAACTTGCAGCCTTGAATGCACTTAACACTGTTAGAAAACTGAGCCATGAGGGTAGCAGAGTAACAAAAGAATAAAACAAAACAAAACAAAACCCAAAAACAATCTCAACAAACCTGTCTACTCTAACGGAGAGCTGCAGAGGATGCCATGGAGACCTGAGGAGAGTCAGGAGACCTGAGGCATGGCATAAAATGAAGGCTGAGCTGGTCCAGCCTAAACGGGGTCATGATCAGGGGGCAGGGTCACAGGGAGCTCAAGAGTTCCTGAGAGTTCCCAGTACAGGTTTGCAGGTCCAGTAACCTATTGTTCAAGTCCCTGCTCCTGCCTCTAGGAATTCAGGCATATTTATCACCTGGGGATGGGACTTCACCTTCATTGCCCAAGAAGCCAAGATGACGCTAGTTAGAACCACTATTCTTACTTCAACAGGGAGGGAAGAAAGGAGTTGGGTCCAGGATTTCAGGAAGCAAGAGTCAAGCTTACTCACAATAATGTAACCTGTCAAAGAGCATCTGGAAGTCTAAGGAGAGTGAGCAGGGGTGCAAGTAATGCTGGCACTTTGACCTTTTTGTTTGTTTTCTTTTAATTTGTTGATACTGGATCTTGAACTCTGGGCTTCAAACACCTGGCCTTGTGTTCTTGCTCAGCTTGCTTGCTTGTTCATAGCTGTTTCTCTATCACTTGAGCCATTATTCCAGTCCAACATTTTGCTGGAAGTGGAGAACCACCTCCTTTTGTCTGGGTTAGTTTTGAAATTTGATCCTTCAGATCTTGATGTCTAGTCATTGGTGTACAATAGGAGAATAAGTAGTTCTAAGACTGTGGGGTGTGTGTGTGTGTGTATGCATGTATGTATACGTGTGTGTATGTGTGTATGTGTGTGTGTGCATGTGTATGTGCGTGTGTGTATGTGTGCATGTCAATCATGGGGCTTGAACTTAGGGTCTGGGAGTGGTCCCTGAGCTTTTGTGCTCAAGACTAGTGCTCTATCACTTTGAGCTACAGCTCCACTTCTAGCTTTTTTGTGTGTGTGGTTAATTGAAGAAAAGAATCTCATGAGCTTTCTTGCCAGAACTGGCTTTGAACTACAGTCCTCAGATCTCAGCCTCCTGAGTAGCTAGGATTACAGGTATGAGCCACCAGGACCTGGCAAGACTGATTTTTTTAACAAAGAAAATGGCAATTTGCTTTCTAGAGTTACAAACCTTGCTCCTTGCTTTAAAACATTTATTTCTATGTTAATCTTCAAGAATTTTGGAAACTAACAGGTCTATTTCGCAGAATTTACATCAAACACAGAGCCAGAATTCTCAGAAAAGGACTATTTTGGACAGACAGTATCACAAGGAAACTTGCTTAGTACTACATGTAAAAAAAGGATTACATTCTGGTGAATGTTTCAGCCTCAACATTTATCAAATAATTTGAAAGTTACTCATGTCGGTTGTGGGGCTTGAACTCTGGGCCTGGGCACTGTCCCTCAGCTCTTCAGCTCAAGGCAAGCACTCTACAAATTGAGCCACGGTGCCACTTCCAGTTTTCTGGTGGTTTATTGGAAATAAGAGTCTCATGGACTTTCCTGCCTGGGCTGGCTTTGAACCTCAATCCTCAGATCTCAGCCTCCTGAGAGCTAAGATTACAGGCGTGAGCCACTGGTGCCCGGCAGTAGAGCTATTTTCTTCAAGACATTGAATTCCTTTTGCTAGAATTCAGTCCAAAAGTTCAGGACTTAAGGAAATCTATTTTTGCTAATAAAGGAGTTGGAAACTATCTTGTTCTGCTTTTAGATAACATGTGTTGCTTTGGTTTGGCTGCTGACTGTCCCCATGTAAAGACTTGGCACTTTTTAGATGTCATTATTGGGCAATGTTATGGATATTTGGGAAATAGGGCATAGTGGGAGTTCCTTGGGTCATTATGTGCCCTGGAAGGGAATTGTGGGACCCTGATCTCTTTTTTTCTCTAGTTTGAGATATAGCTGTTTTGCTTCTATACATACTCTTGCCATGATATTCTGTTATCTTCTGCCTTTATCAGATCTCTGAACTTGGGCTTTAAAATCCAAAATTGTGAGTTAAGTAGACTACTTTTCATTGTAAGCTAGCTGCCTTAGTAATCTAATATAGTAATATAAAGCTGATAAATACAGGCATCTATGACTACTTTCTCCTGGAAGGAGAATCATCATGCTCAGAGGTCAGCCTCTTGAGTAGCTAGGATTACAGGCCCAAGCTACTGGCACACAGTTTACTTGTTGTTGTTGTTATTATTATTTTAATAGGTGAAAGTATCCTGACAGATACAACAAGTATACATTACTTATGTATTTAGAAGAGTAACAAAGATAATATGTTTAAAATCCTAAATGTTGCAGATTCTGACTTTTGCTCCTAGAAGCTAGAGAAATAATTTCCTTCTCCAGGTCATTTGTATTTGGTATAACTTTTGTGGCATATTACCTCATGTTGCTTTGTGATAAATTGAGTTGCTTTCTCCTCCAGATAGATCCCTGAGTCTCAGTGACCTGCACTCCAGCCCCTGCATGCAGGTTGGCTTTTTTGTTTTTTTGTTTTTGGCCAGGTTTTGTCCCATAAGTCACTATTGTTTGTGATACTGGATTTCTTACAGTGCTCTCTCCAGGAGGGCACTACAGCATCTCATCAGTGTAGGCAAAGCCAGATTCTCTTGAGTGGAGAATGTATCAAAAAGCGCTTCTTCTCTGGAGAAGGCAATGGGCTGGACTCTGGTGCAGTGGGTGAATGACTGGTAAATTCTGACAACCTGTTTTTTCGGCAACTGAGGGCCTAGGAGGCAGGAACTCATTGCAACACCACAGAAGCAATTGACCTCATGGTTACTGTTGTCTTGGCAGAGGTGGAAAAAGCCCCCTGGACACTCAAGTAAGAAGACAGAGGTGAGTTCTTAATGCTGGTTTGTCATGGAGGAGGAATTACCTGGCTTTGTGGATGAACCCTGTGAGGTGCCAAGAGTCCCAGATAAATAAGATAAACAATCCTGTGGCCATAGGAGGGGTGCTACCTTTCAGACTTGGGGAGAACGGACAATCTCAACTAACACTCATTCAATGACAAAAGATACATTATTTTTTGATTGTTTGTTTGTTTTTTGGCTCCGGTCGTGGGGCCTGAACTCTGGACCTGGGCGCTGTCCCTCAGCTCTTCAGCTCAAGGCTAGCGCTCTACCACTTGAGCCACAGCACCACTTCTGATTTTTTTCTTTTTGCTTATGTGGTGCTGAGGAATCGAACCCAGGGCCTCATGCATGCAAGGCAAGCGCTCTACCACTGAGCCACCTTCCCAGCCCCAAAAGATGCATTATTAACTCACAAAAGGTAAGATTTGTCTTGTGAAATATTTTGTCACTTAGGCTTAAGAGAGGTGTGTTTTAACAGTTAAGATGGAATCATAGCAGGTACCTACAAGATGGAGACAAAACCAAAAGAAAACAAAGGACAACAAAAGACTACATTCCTCTGTAGACAAATTGGTGATGGGGGAGCAGAATGTAGTTTGAGTCTGAGGATCAGCACCTTGGTCTTCTCCAGACACTTTCACTGTGCATCTTAGGCTGAGAACCAATTACCCTCAGAGTGGGAATTTTTTACCTAAGGTCCCCAGTCCAGATTCCCCTCAGGAACTGGAGGCTCCTGCTGGGTCAATAAGGTAGACTGGTGTGGATGATCCATAGCAGAATGATTAGTGAAATCCAGTCTTGGATCATACATGGATGGCATTTTTCCTTGTCCCTAGGATGTGTGGTTGTGAGACAATCCTTGTGAGCAAAGTTGAACTGACCTGGGCAGCAGATCCAGTCTGTGGGTTCCTGAGGCAGAGATCCCAGTCTGTGTTGCTTGCTGTGGTTTCCCCAGGGCTGGGCTGGTCTCTGTTACTGAGTATGTAATTCCATAAACTTGTGCAGAAGAATTAAAAATGTTTTTTAGGAAAAGTTTGTTTCCAACACTTAACCTTTTAGAAAAGAGTTGGTAAAAGATCAACTGAGCACAAAAAGGGTGGTTATGATGATGTCTGCAAATTCATTTTGGAAGATGTGATATTATATATACAACTAGAAGAGGATAGGAAGAAGAAGGATGACAGAAACATCTAAATAGTTCAGATGCTTCAAAGGCCTGTAAAGTAATGTGAGCAAAACAATTGACAGTCGAATTTGTTAAATGGAGCACAATTTTGTTAGCATTATGAAATAAATCTGTAAGTTTGGTGGATTGATACAGAAATCTACACCTGCTCAAATGTCTTTTTTTTTGGTACTTGTTTAATAGTAAAAAATGCTGTACAGAGGGGTTACGGTTACATGAGCAAGGTAATGAGTACATTTCCTATTGTCTTATATAAAACAGGGAAGTATTTATGTCTAACTTACATCCTCCTACGTACTTTAAGACATCTCTAGATTACTTATAATCCCTAATACAATGCAAATGGTATGTGAATAGTTGCTGGATTGTATAGAGAATGATCACAAGCCAAAGAGTCTGGACACTTCAGTTCATATGTAGTTTTCAATTTTGGCATATTTTCACTCAGTGGATTGTTCAATCTGTGGATTTATAGCCTGCAGAGAGAACTCAACAGTCAGTGAGCTATGCAATGGTCTATGTCCAGTTTAGTGATTATGTTTCCAACCTTAAGTTCATTTCCATTGAGATAAAATCAGCAGTTATCAAGTATCTTTCTTGTTTTGCAGTCTCTGAAGTAGTAAGAGTACAAGTGGATCAAGGTCCTGTGCACACAGTAGGCATGGTAAGCTGTTACTCTGACAAGAGCTTCCACAACCAAAGAGGAAAATCTATCCACAAGGCAGAACAACCCTTTGACGTTATTATAACCACACAATTTTCTTTTGATTGTATCTCTTTTCTTAATTGGCTGTACTTCCTGTCTAAATGCAAACTTTAAAAAGTTTCAATTATAGTCCTCTAGCATATCTTTGATGTTAGTTTCATTATAAAACCAATGGATGTATTCTAAAAACACTTGAGCGATAAAGAATGTGAAAACTTACTAAGTCCATTTAGAATTTTAATTTTTTATTTATTTTAAAATTTTTAAATTTATTTTTGCTTTCTGTCCATCATGGGGCCTGAACTCTGGGCCTGGGCTGTCCCTGAGCTCTTAGCTCAAGGCTAGCACTCTATCATTTGAGCCATGGCACCACTTCTGGCTTTTTTTTTTTTTTTTTTATGAAAATACTGTACAGAGGGGTTACAATTTCATGGGTAAGATAATGAGCACATTTCTTATCAAGCATTGTAGCCTCCTCCTTTGTTTCCCCTTCCCCTCCCACCTCCCCCACCCCCGACCAAAGTCGTAAAGTTCGTTTTTTGACATAATGACTTGTACATCTCATTGTTGCAATGGGTCCTCCTGTATCCCTGTTTTAACGACTTGCTTTTTCCCTTCCCCTCCACATATACCAACATCATACATAGTGAAAGCAGGGGTTGTACCATGGGGGAGGGACATACAAAGCAACAAAGACATAATCTTATAAATATGTTAGAAACAATTGCATGAAAGATCTCTCTCTCTCTCTCTCTCTTTCTCTGTCTCTCTCTCTCGTCAGTCGTGGAGCTTGAGCTATAGGCCTGGGAGCTGTCCCTGAGCAATTCAACTCAAGGGTCACACTCTACCACTTGAGCCATAGCGCCACTTCTAGTTTTCTGGTGTTTTTTTTTTTTTTTAAATTGTGATTAAGTCATTACATAATTTCCCAAATTTCACAGTATTGTGAGATAATGATGTTCATTTAAAGTCTCTAACTTTCCTGGAGCAAATTGTCTATCACAGTCTATAACATATAACGGTGTACTCATATACACCATACATGTGATCAGCAGCATGGGGTTATTTAGTAGTGGTTCCACCAGATGAGTGGAAATTCTTTGTTTCTTAAGTCCTGTTAATTTTGTCATATCACCTAACATTTTGGATTTAACATCCACTTATCAGGGAGACCATATACCGTTTGTCTCTTTGCTCTTGGCTTACCTGGCTCAACATGATTTCTTCGAGCTCCATCCATTTCCCTGCAAATGCCATTATTTTGTCATTTCTAATGGCTGCATAATATTCCATTGTGTATAGATACCACAATTTTTGGATCCATTCATCTGTGGTGGGGCATCTGGGTTGTTTCCATATCCCAGCTATTGTGAACAGTGCTGCAATAAACATGGAGGTGCACGTGTCCTTGTATATTGGTTCCTGTTGTTCAGGGTAGATAAAGGAGGTCAATCTTTAGCTTTCTGAGGACCCTCCAGACTGCTTTCCAAAGTGGTTGTATAAGTGTATATTCCCACCAGCAGTGTAATAGGGTTCCTCTTTCTCCGCATCCCCTCCAGCATTTGTTGTTGGCTGACTTATGGATGTGGACATTCTGACTGGGGTAAGGTGGTATCTCAGGGTTGCCTTTATTTGGATTCCTTCACAACCAGGGATGGTGAACATTTCTTCATGTGTTTCTTTGCCATTTTTCTTTCTTCATCTGAGAAGTCTCTCTTTAGTTCCCTTGCCCATTTAGTAATTGGTTTGTTAGGTTTGGGAGGGATTAGTTTCTTGAGTTCCCTGTATATATAGGATATTAACCCCTTGTCTGATATATTGCTGGTAAATATTTTTTCCCAATTAGTTGGTTGTCTTTCTAGCTTGGTTGCAATAGCTTCAGCTGTGCAGAAGCTTTTTATTTTAAGGTAGTCCCATTTATCGAGTCTCTCTCCAATTTGTTGTGACCCTGGGACTCTGTTCAGGAAGTTCCTTCCTGTGCCTATTAGTTCAAGTGTTTCTCCTACTCTGTCCTGCAGTAGTTTCAGAGATTCAGGTTTAATGTTAAGGTCTTTAATCCATTTTGAGCTGATGATGGTGCATGGTGATAGGCTGGGGTCCACTTTTAGTTTCCTGCATGTGGCTGCCCAGTTTTCCCAGCACCAGCGGTTGAAGAGGCTGTGTTTCTTCCATTGTATGTCTTTGGCTCCTTTGTCGAATATCAGCTGACTGTAGGCCTGTGGATTTATTTCTGGATCTTCTATTCTATTCCATTGGTCTTCGGGTCTGTTTTTGTGCCGGTACCATGCTGTCTTTGTTATTATAGCTCTGTAGTAGAGTTTGAAGTTCGGCATGGATATCCCTCCCATTTGTCTTTATTCCCTAGAATTGTTTTGGCTATTCTAGGTCTTTTGTTGTTCCATATGAATTTTTGGACTGTTTTCTGTATTTCAGTGATGTACGTCATTGGGATTTTAATAGGAATTGCATTGAATTTGTATATTAATTTTGTCAGTATTACCATTTTCACTATATTAAGTCAGCCTATCCAAGAGCATGGGAGGTCTTTCCATTTCCTAGTGTCTTCTGCAATTTCTTTCTTTAACTTTTTATAGTTTTCATTAAATAGTTCTTTTTACATCTTTGGTTAGGTTAATTCCTAAATATTTTATTTTGGGGGAGGTTATTGTGAATGGGGCTACTCCCTTTATTTCCCTCCTTGCTTGTACATTGTCAGTGTACAGGAAGGCAACTGATTTTTGTGGGTTGATTTTGTATCCTGCTACTATGCTGCACTTCTGGCCTTTTTTTTTTTTTTGCTTATGTGGTACTGAGGAATCGAACCCAGGGCCTCGTGCATGCAAGGCAAGCACTCTACCACTGAGCCACCTTCCCAGCCCTTCTTTTATTTATTTATTTTTTTGTGGGACTAAGATTCAAACTCAGAGCCTCATACTTGTTAAGATGATAAACCTTTGAGGCTCTTATTAGCTATGCAAATATGAAAAGAATCAATCAATGGCTCACACCTTTAATCCTAGCTTCTCAGGTGGTTGATATCTAAGGATCAAGGTTCAAAGCCAGCCAGGGCAGAAAAGCCTACAAGAATCTCTTCTCCTTCGCTAGCCTTGAGCTGAAGAGCTGAGGGACAGCGCTCAGGCCCAGAGTTCAGGCCCCATGACCGGACCCTTCCCCCCCCCCAAAAAAAAGAATCTTTTTCCAGTTAACCAGCAAAAATGCTGGACTAGAGACATAGCTAAAATAGTAGATGGGGTTGGGAAGGTGGCTCAGTGATAGAGTGCTTGCCTTGTACGCATGAGGCCCTGGGTTCAATTCCTCAGCACCACATAAGCAGAAAAAGCTGGAAATGGTGCTGTGGTGGTAGAGCACTAGCCTTGAGCTGAAGAGCTGAGGGACAGTGCCCAGGCCCAGAGTTCAGGCACCATGACAAGCAAAAAAAAAAAAAAAAGATAGAGCTCCAGCCATAAACAATAAAAGCTAACAAGAATAGGAGGTCCTGATTTTAGGCAGGCATGCACACTCATACACACAAACACACACACACATACACATACACACGTAGACACATTCAAATATTAATGAAAAATAACACTTATTTAAAAATTTATTAAGCCTGCCTTTTATTTTTCCAATTTACAAAGATAAGATTTTTATTTTTATATTTATTTATTTATTTATTTGGGTCCAGTCGTAGGGCCTGAACTCTGGGCTTGGACACTTTCCCTCAGCTCTTCAGCTCAAGGCTAGTGCTCTACCAATTGAGCTACAGTGCCACTTCCGGCTTTTTTACTTGCTTATATGGTGCTGGGTAATCGAACCCAGGGCCTCATGCATGCAAGGCAAGCGCTCTACCACTGAGCCACCTTCCCAACCCAAAGATAAAATTTTTAAATGTTTCACTTATCCCACAGAAAATCTTAACAGGAAAATTCTTGCACTATAATCTGCTGGAAAAAGTAAACACGATGATATAATTTGTATAAAACATCTACCTACGTCATTCATGTCTATATGACCAATTTGTTCTAACAAAACAATTTAAAGCTTTAACTTTTTAATTCATAAAAATAAAAAGAGCCAGGCACTAGTGATTCACACCTATAATCCTAGCTACTCAGGAGGGTGAAATCTGAGGATTGTGGTTTGAAGCTAGCCTGGACAGAAAAGTACATGAGACTCTTATCTTCAATTAACTACCCAAAACAAGCTGGAAGTGGAGCTGTGGCTCAAGTGGTAGAGCACTAACTTTAAGCAAAAAATGTTCAAGGACAGCCCACAGGCCCTGAGTTCAAGTCCCAGGACTAGTACACATACACAGAAAGATCTGGTAAACAAATCTTATAGAGTGTTCTAAAAGTCAGGATGCTGACATTTTATTAAATTGATTAAAAACAGATACTATATTTGATCTTAGCCAAAAGGTGGAGAAACAGTTCAGAAGACTGACATTTTAAAGAAAATTTTAGAGCTACAAACTTTAAAAATGATAGCTAGATGATTACAACCATCTACTATATTTTTCTTAAAACATACATTAAGACAATATTTTTCTAATCATGAAGAATATTAAAAGATTCACCCATTTCATTCAGAGTTCAAAGTCTTGCTGAAGTGACTGGAGAGTGAATTGTGCAGGCTCATTTGGGGGGTGTTGTAAGAAAAGCGTTGTCACCAACACCTCAGTGAATATATATTAGTTTACCTCTTAGCTGATGAAAGAAGAGAGATTAATTATGAGTGTGATTACCTTAACCTCATCTGGTGTTTCCCTGAAGTGCTAACAGGCCACAATGACAAGTCCTTTCAATGTCTTGTGAGACAAAGGCCATTGAAGTATTATCTGGGGAAATGGAATCTGATTCACTGTTTATTAAAGTGCTAGACTTAGTGAGGTTAACATCTGTGTAGTATGTAGTGTGTGTGTGTGTGTGTGTGTGTGTGTGTGTGTGTGTGTGTGTGTGTGTGTGTGTGCTGGTATGCCAGTATTGGGGCTTGAATCTAGGTCTTGGGTGCTGTTTTTTAGCTTTTTCACTCAAGGCTGGCGTGCTTCTACTTGAGTCACAGCTTTACTTGTGGCTTTATAAAAAAAAACTAATTTATTTACTTTTATTACAAGACTGGGACCTGAACTGGGTACCTGATGCTTTTGCATATTGGCTAGCACTCTACCAACTGAACCATGCCTTTAACCCCTCTTATAATATATTTGATGACTTTTGTTTGTTTATGTGGTTCTGAGGTATTGAACCCAGGGCCTCAGGCATGCTAGGCAAGCACTCTACTACTAAGCCATATTCCTAGCCCGCTACTTGTGGGTTTTTTGGTAGTTAATTGAAGATCAGAGCCTTACAAAGTTTTCTGCTGAGGCTGGATTTGAACTGTGATTCTTTGTCCTGAAAAGTAGTTTCTAACCGTTTACCTGCTAGTTTTTGTGATAGAATATTAGTTCAGCTTAAACTTGTGTTTAATACAGATGGTTGAAATGATTTTATTCAATAAGGACAGAGAAACATTCATGTGTACATAATTTTGTATGTCACAAAAAAGACAGTAATTTGGGCCTGGATGAAAGTGGCAGTTTGTGCCAGAACATAAAATATTAGAGGGAAATATAAACCTTGACCTACAGAGGAATTGTAAAGGAAGAAAGGAATTTTATTTTCCTTGATTTAAATATCTTTCTGAAGAGAAGCTACATAAATGAGATAGTGTTCTAGCAAATTTCTGTCAGTTATGATTATCTTTGATAAAGATAACAAGGAAAAACAAAGCAGCTTACAAAATCTTTACTAACAAATTTTATATTAATATGAAGTTAGAATGATAAATTAGTCTTATGAATAAATATGATATGGCTTACCATACCTTGTATCTTTCTATATTTACTATAGATGTATTCACATAATGTATCTAAATCTTGTCTGATAAGTTTTTCTTCATTTAATGTCCCAAGATTCTAAATTTAGAAATAGAAAAAATATTTGCAGGATAGCTGTCAACCTGTGCTTTGAGAATAGCATTTAGCTATTGATATATGCTTTATGGAAAAGCCTTGAAAACTTCCTTTTTTCCCTTTTCTCTTTTTTCTTGGAGACAGGTTATCTCACTGTGTAGTTCATGATAGCCTCAAATTTCTAATCTTTCTGCCTCAGTTTCCTGAGTGCTGAGATTACAGGCATGCACCACAGTGACCAGTGAAGGCTTAGAGCTATGTTAATATCTTTATTGTCTTGAATATGTTCTCTCTCAGTGGATATATTGTCTGTTTATGAAACTATTATGTAGGTGGGTGCTGGTGGCTCATGTCTGTAAATCTAACTACTCAGGAGGCTGAGATCTGAGGATTGTGGTTGGAAGCCAACCTGGGCTGAAAAGTCTGCAAGACTCTTATCTCCAGTTAATTACAGGAAAAAGCTGGAAGTTGCTAGCCTTGAGCAAAAGAAGTTCAGGGACAATTCCCTGGGCTCAGAATTCACATCCTAGGACTGGAGGGAAAAAAAGAAAAGAAACTATTACGTAGAGTACCACAATTGAGAATCTATTTTCTTTCTGATATTGTTACATTAGACATTTATTCTCCTGATCCTGTCTGTTTTTAATAGATGTATATCTAGTTCTTCTAAGCTTGGTGCTTCTAACTTCCAGAACATCATAGAGAGCCATATTGAAAGGTGTACCAGATACCACCAATGCTACAAATTGGTCCTCTGTACAGGCTTCCTGGCTGCTGTCCTTCAATCTTTCAGATTTTCAGTTCTGACCAAGTCAGAACTTCTGGATACCAGGAGTCCAAAGATTCTTTTCAGTTCAGCACAGTTCAGTATAATACTCTATGGTAATCCTCCCCACCATAAATGATTTTGGTGACTGCCTTCATGACCGTGGCTTACTAGCAGTAAGGAAACTAAAATCAGGCTTAGACATCTAGCTTTGGAATAGAGCAAACAATTCAGGGGTTTAAAAATCTGAGATTCATGATAAAAACTGGCTGAAGAAAACTCTTTTCTTTTGGCCTTAGTAGTTTCTCAGTGGTGCAAGGTTCTAAATTTGCAGACAAGACTTGATATAGTTATATAGGTAAATCATCCTCTGGATGTCAATAACCAGGCCAAATCTAACAAGACCAGCCTTTTTGTGATAAAGAATAATCTTTGAGGGAAAGCAGGTATAGCTCAAGTGGTAGAGCACCATCCTTGCGTGAAGAGGCCAAGAGGCTCTGAGAAACCAGAGGCTTTGAGTTCAAGCCCATGTACCAGTGCGTGCATGTGTGTGCACATGCGTGTACAGGCACGCGCGTGGGCGCGCGCGCGCGCACACACACACACGGAATAATCCTTAAGAATGATTTGTGATTCCAAGACAGGAGACTATCAGAGAAATGAGCTGAAATATGTGGAAACAAAAACAAAAGAGGCAGAAAGACAAAGGCTAAATGTTTTCTTTTATATGTGGAAGCGAGATCTAAAAAAGTAAACATCTACATAACCACATACAGGACCATACATACATGCTGTCTGTGTTTGAGGGGATTGTAAGGAGGGTACAGAGGAAGAGAGAATGTTTGAGAGTGAACAGTATAAAACACATTGCATCTGTGAATGAAAATGAAACTCGTTGAAAGCTGTTGAATAATGGGGCTACAAGGCACGGCATGGGGAGTGAGAGTACACAAGAGAGCCAATCAGGTTAAAAGCACAGTGTATGCACGTGTGAAATATCACAAGTGTCATTGAACAATTTACACTTGAAAATGAATCACAGGAAGGTAAAACAGATTCTGTCTGGGGTGTCAGTGTGTGGGTGTGTGTGTATGCGTGTGTGTGTGTGTGTGTATGTGATGGCAAATGAAGAAAGAGGTTGAAGGAAAGTTAATACAGTCAAAATACTGTATGCACCTGTGTGAAAAACAGAGCAGTGAAACCTGTTGCGATTGTTTTGGGAAGTGAAAGGGATGAGGTACTGGGACAGAGGACGTGAGTCGGATCAAGGTAAACTATGTGCATATGTGGACGTGTACTACTAATTGATGTACAAAAAAGAAACAAAGGAGGCATATATTTTCAACACCATAGTGGGGAGAAGGCCGTTGTTCAATTAATTCTCACTTGCTTACATTGGCCAGCTCAAGTTTCTATGGCTTACAACCAAACTGACAGACCATCTACTTTCCAGATGAAGTGACTGGAAATCAAGTCCCACACACAGTGATGAACTTCTAGCTTATGCCTCTCTTTATAGATTGTGGGGAAATAAGAATTTATAGTGCTCCTTGAGTAGAATTAAGTGCCATCTCACTTGTACTAAGAAATTGACTTTTCTTTCATGCAGAACTTTTCTTCCTAAAAAGCCAATTTTGGAAATAAAAATAAACCCTAAATACACTATAGAAATGACCATTATTAAACCTGTGTTGAGAGATTTGTAGGACAGAGAGCTGAAGCTAAAAATCCTAAAGAAATTAGTAAGAAACTTTTGTTGTTGTTGTTGTTGTTGTGGGGCTTGAACTCTGGGCCTGGGCACTGTCCCTGGGCTCTTCAGCTCAAGGCAAGCACTCTGCTGCATGAGCCACAGCGCCACTTATTCTTTACAGTGCCAATACTGAACTAAGGGCCTCAAATGCTCTCCATTGACTTTTCCTGCTCAAGACTGGTGACCTACCACTTGAACAGCTTTTTGCAGGTTAGCTGGAGAGGTCTCACAGATTTTTCTTCCTGAGCTGGCTTTGAACTACAATTCTCAGCTCTTAGCCTCAGGAGTAGCTAGGATACAGGTATAAGCCACCAGCACCTAGTGGCAATAAACTTATATAAGTAATAAAACTAGAATGCAAACTGACAAAGCTTTATTTATAACATCATTTTGTAAACAAGTACACTGTGCACTTTTTAATTCAACAGTAACACTTTTTTCCCTATGGATTTATAACCAATCCTACATAGACTCAATGGAAATACAAGAGTAAGGCTGAGCAGGGCAGAACATATATGAAAGTGTCGAATTACAGAGATTGTACAAAGACAGATAACTATCTGTACAATAAAAATTTACATGCCATAAAACATTAATTTATAACTTTAAATATACAATAAAACACATTTATAAAAAATTGCCATTAATTTTTTAATAAACCAGTGAATTACCAAGAGGAATAAAAACTTACTAAAAAATCAGAAAGTATTGCAACTGAGGTAAAAATTTATAAGTAAACAAAACTATCATTTATAAAGACCAAGAAGGGAGCAGAAGGGCCGACAGCATTTCTGAGGACTGGGTCATTCCTTAATATTCTGAAGTAGTTTCAGCAAATGTGACTCAATAACCTGTTGAACTGGAACAGACAGATCACCAAGTAAACTATCAAATTCAGTTTATCGCCAATGCCAAAATAAACATACATCTAAGTAGGACACACACATAGTTTGATGTCAAGTATTGCCACACAGTATTCGGGGTGGAGAATGCAAGGAGATGGGGAAAGATGAATGGAGGGAGGAAGGGTGGGCAAACGGAGGAAGGGTGGGCAAACGTAGCCATTAAGTTCAATGTCCATTATAGAAAACTTAAACTACATCACTTGAGGACATGGATGGGCTTGGAAAGATGGGGGAGAAGGATGGAAGGGGTGACATTGCTCCAGAGGCATTGTACTCGCAATCTAATATGTTGAATTGAGACCCCTTTGTACAACTACTTAAAATTTAAAAAGGCATTTTTAAAAACAAACCTTTGTCTGATTAGTTGTGCAAGTTACTGGACTTTCTGTGCTTAAGATTTTTAAAAAATTTAAAAGGGAAGAATTCAGAAAGCACAATGTTGTTCTATGGTTTTTCTATAAATAGTTGCCATAAAATATAAATAAATCTTGCTAGTACATGCGCACTTTTCCTCCAGTTCTCTTTGGGTTATAAAAAGTATGCGAATCAAATTCATTTCTCAACTGTGTAGAAATTTGTTTACCTGCATTTAAAAGCATGTGTCAGGAGTTAGGATACCACGTAATATTTTATGAGTATAAGTGATGAAAATGTTCAGGCCACTAGCATGTACAATTTATAAAGCTTTACTTGTTTAAAAAATTCAGAACTACTTACCACTTCTGTAGCCCAAGGCTACAGCTAAATCCATAGAATTATACCCAGAGTCAGTTTCAATTGTTGGGTCTGCACCATTTTCTATAACAAAATAGAAAATTTTATACAAATGAGTGAAAACATGAATCTATGTTGTCTGTGGCTGGCTCAAGTGCAAGTAGTTGGTTCGATTTTTAGGCAATTTGGAGGGTATTTTCAGGCGGCCACACAGAATCTACTTTGGTGGGCTAGAAGAACACCACTTTAAAAAGGCATGTTGAAGCTCATAAACAATTAAAGGCACAGTCTATGCATAAAGAGCCTGTGCAGAGAAAACAACAGCAGATTCAAGGGTGAGACCAAGGCAAAAGTAGGGAGAAAGCTCTTCCTGCAGATGTGCTGTCTGCAAGAGCCACTTCTCTCGAAGGCATCTATGTGGTAGCACTGCCCCGGAAGAACAGCAGTAGGATTAATAGCCAGTGATTCTCCTAACTAGTCAGAGAGGGCCAGATTAAAAAATTAAAATAATCACATGGCACTTCCTAAATATTGTTTCCTTTTCATCTGCTTACCTAAGAGCATTTTTACACATTTCACATGGTTTCCGTGTACAGCATAAAGCAAAGGTGTCCCTCCATTCTGCCAAAGGAAAAGGTGGTTTAGAGGTTTAAGGTTTGCAAGGGTCAATTAGCCCTGAGTTCAACCTCCCTACTCCCTCCTAAAAGAAGCCAATTAAATGCCGCTGTGGGAATTTTTTATTAGAAATTGGCTTGTAAAAGTCGTTAAAGATAATTTTGTTATTTTCTGAAGAAGACTTAAGTCAGAACTAATAGTTGAATTTGTAAAATTATCTTATTCTTCCAAGTATTTAATTACAAATAAATAAGTGAAGTGATAAATAAGTTAAATCTCCTAAGTACTTAATAAAATGTATGCTCCCCTAGACCAAATGAATTTAGAATTTGTTACAGCAATTGTATCTTTGGTACATGGACTCACCCAGTCATACTCATTTACATCAACTCCACAATCGAGCAGCATTTTGACAATGTCTGTGTAGCCTTTACTACATGCCAAGGACAGCGCACTTTCTCGACCTTTTCCTAAAAGTTGGGGATCAGCACCCTGGCATGGGAAGTGGAGATAAAAAGACCTGCTATTAATCTCAACAAGAACATTCTTAACTTATGTCAAAAATAATAACAGTTCAGCACTGAAGCCAGGTCATGTTTTATGTTTTATTCATTAGTACTAAAATTGTGTGGATGCCTTTCTTCTTTTTCTTTCCTCCCTCTTCTGTCTCAATCCTAATTCTCCTTTCACTAGAGTCAAGTCACAGTTTCTCCAGGAAGCCTTCTCCTCCATGGCTGACCATACTGCTGTTGTTGCCCTGAGAGGGATCTGGACATTAGGTGATTTCTCACTGCTCTGTGTATGATTAACACTGCCTTCCCAACTACATCCAAGTTCCACGGGAATATGAAAGGCATTAAAACATTTTTATGTCCTCCATCATTGTGTCTAGCTTGCTGGAGATACAAAAACTATAACTAAAGACTTAAGTGAACTTAAGTAACTATACATGTACATTTTCTGAGGCATTTTCCTTACATTCTGAAGTAGAAACTCTACCACAGCTATTTGCCCGTGTGCTGCAGCCCACATCAGAGGAGTAAATCCTTCTTCATCCGTGTGATTGATAACATTTTCTATTTAAAAGAAAAGCAATTTTTGTGATCTAATTTAACAACCATGTATTAATAGTACTATGAAATCACTGCCATTCTAAAAACTTGATTAGCTGCCTTAATAAAGCTCATTTTCTTTGTAGAAGTTCTATTATGTTTTTGAAATTGGCCATCTGAAAGTATTACAATGTGCTTTGGTCTACATGCTGGGTTCATACACCATATTCCTTATAGCACAAATTACTAGACATAGCATCATACGAGGTATAAAGTAGTCAACAGTGGTCTCAGAGAGTTTAAATTATATTTCTCACTTTCTAGTAGTTTGGTCCTAGGTAAGTCAGTTAATTCTCCTAATCACAGATTAATTAGCTTTGCTAATATATAGTTGGGAGGATTAACAAGGAAATGATATAAAATGGCCCGTAACATAAACTGAATATATACTATTATAAAAACTCTAGTATATTTTAAAAGCTATCTTCAGCTTTATAGCTAACATTGCTGCTTGTGAATTTCTCTTATTCATGTGGATGTTAACACAGTAGAGTATGGATGAAGATTGAATAATCTGAATAATTTGAATAATCTGAATAATCTGACATGGAAATCCATTTTATCCCCCAGACTTAGTCTACTAGTTTTGATCTACACTTTTTTCCTCCTAAGTTTATTTAATAGATTGAAAGGGAATATTTCCAAAACCAACAGAAATATTAAGTCTTATAAAAGTGACATGACTCTTTGATCTTGCTCCTTACTATCAATAAACCATGTTGGGGTAACTGCCTAGCTTGATGAAAAATGAAAACTACAGTAATAAATATCTAGATCTTTATGTCAGTATACTAAAATATATTTCATAAGAATCAAAGATTAAAATGAATAAAGAAAAACATCGAACTTCTATAATAAGAATAGTTGGATCTGTATGTAATCCTGGAATAGAAATCTTATCTTTTTTTTCTTTCTTTCCTTTTTTTTTTTGTTGGTTGTGGGGCCTGAACTCTGGGCCTGGGCACTGTCCCTGAGCTCTTCAACTCAAAGCTAGTGATCTACCACTTGAGTCACAGCACCACTTCCAATTTTTTCTACTTATGTGGTGGTGCTGAGGAATCCAACCCAGGGCCTCATGCATGCAAGCCAAGCACTCTATTACTGAGCCACCTTCCCAGCCCTAGAAATCTTTTCTAAAAGCCGGGTACCGGTGGCTCGCCTGTAATCCTTGCTACTCAGGAGGCTGAGATCTGAGGATCACGGTTCAAAGCCAGCCCAAGCAGGAAAGTCCAATGACTCTTATCTCCAATAATCCACCAGAAAACTGGAAGTGGCACTGTGGCTCAAGTGGTAGAGTGCTAGCCTTGAGCTGAAGAGCTGAGGGACAGTGCCCAGGCCCAGAGTTCAAGCCTCACAACAGCAAAAACAAACAAACAAACAAACAAAAATTTCTAAGCAGGGTAAAAATCTCAGAAATCATATACAAAAAAAGTGAATTTACCACTATGTTAAGCCTTTATTCAAAGCATTGTAAAGGAAACAGGAGAAATTAGGAAGAAACTATGGGCAACATAAATCACAAAAATCTAATTCCCTTAATTTATAAATCAATATATTGTAGGCAGTTCATGTAAAAATAAATTCAGAGATCAGTACTTAAAAATATAAATGAAATTACTCTGAGGTACCATTTTACCCACGGATGAAAGTCTGATACTGTTCTGTGTCAGTGAGGATATAGGGAAATACAAACTAACTCTAGAGGGAAGGCAAATATCTGGCTATTTTAACAATAAAAATTCAGGGAGAGGGGCGTGATTCAGTGGTAGAGCACTTGCTTAGCACATGTGAGCCCTTGGTTCAATCTTCAGCACCATAAATGAATGAATAACAAGTGAATAAATACATCTCTATTTCCTTTGACCCAGCAAATCTACTTGTGAACATTTAACCATGGATATATTTTTAAAAGAATCCTAACACTGTCCTGCCAGCCTGGGCAAGAAAGTCCATGAGACTCTTATCTCCAATAAACCACTAGAAAACTGGAAGTGGTGCTGTGACTCAAGCAGTAGAACACTCGCCTTGAGCTGAAGAGTGCAGGGACAGTGCTCAAGCCCAGAGTTCAAGCCCCACGACCGACAAGAAAAAAAAAGGCTAAAACTATAAAAAGTTGTAAAATAGCTGAGCATGGGAGTACACACATGTTAATTCCAGCAATTGGGAGACTGAAACAGGAGGATTATGAATTTGAGGCCAGGTTGGGCAACACAGAAAGACACTACTTCAAAAAAAGGGGTAGGGGAGGAGGAATAATAGAAATAGAAATGTTTCCTAAAAAAAAGTTTCTGAAAAATACAAGCAACTTACAATATTTGCTTCTGGGGAAGACTAGAAGGTAAGGGAAACTTTTTGCTTTTTGTTACATATATGTATTTATATATACATATATTTCCTTTTAAAAAAATGTTTCAAAGAGCTTTATTTAAAAGACCAGGGCTCAAAAACTGGAGGCTTGGAGGCCTTAGCCACCTCCTTCTGAGTCCGCTGGGTGAAAGGGACACGAATAAACCTTCACCGAAGCTGG
Organism: Dipodomys spectabilis; assembly: GCF_019054845.1. NCBI lineage: Eukaryota > Metazoa > Chordata > Mammalia > Rodentia > Heteromyidae > Dipodomys > Dipodomys spectabilis. The sequence continues at coordinate 29,295,477 of NW_024870817.1, forward strand.
CCCCTGGAGGAGGGGTGAGGCGGTGCCGGGGCCGAGGGAGGAGGGTGGAGAGCGATCTTCAGCCTTGTTGCCGCCTTCCACAGCTGGTGTACATATATTTCTTATATGTAATATCTTCCTGGCATAGCTAATAACTCCTTTTGTCCTTATACTTTTTTGTACTAAAATAAAACAATAACAAACTTAATCCTATTGAGTTTGTTTAAAATAAAGTCTTTGAAACTAAGCTATTACCTTGTTCAATCCGAGTAGCCAGATAAAGCATCTCTCCCTGAGCTGCCAACTGGTGCACAGACAGAGCTGAAACAATAACACAGTATAATGTTCACCGCAGGGCCCATAGCCACTGTCCTGTGGCACAGGTTTCTGCAAGAAATTTATTTCCCAGAACAAAACTATCATTTTAGCAGAATAGATATTTTACCATAACAAAACTATCATTTTAAAAAAATGAGGGGAGCCGGGCGCTGGTGGCTCACGCCTGTAATCCTAGCTACTCAGGAGGTTGAGATCTGAGGATCGCGGTTCAAAGCCAGCCCGGGCAGGAAAGACCATGAGAATCCTATCTCCAATAAACCACCAGAAAACTGGAAGTGGCGCTGTAGCTCAAGTGGTAGAGTGCTCGCCTTGAGCTGAAGAGCTGAGGGACAGCACTCAGGCTCAGAGTTCAAGCTCCACGACCGACAAAAAAAAAAAAAAAAAATGAGGGAAGAGCCACACACTGGTGGCTCATGCCTGTAATCCTAACTACACAGGAGACTGTGATCTGATGATCACTGAAGCCAGCCTGGGCAAGAAAATCTTAGAGACTCTTATTTTTCAATTAACTACTTAAAAAAAGGCCGGAAGTAGAACTTTGACTCAAGAGGTAAAGTGTTAGCCTTCAGCAAAAGGTTCAGGGACAGCTTTCAGGATCTGATTTCAAACCTCAGGACCAGCACAAATCAAACCAAACAAAAACAAAAACCAGCAGGGAAGTACATCCTGACATTCTGCATGAGAAAATTGACTCATAGGTTTGCAGATGGTAACCTTACATCTGCAAATTGCTATTTTCAATGAAATTTATTTCAGAGGAATAGCTTAGGCACTTGGGCACTTGTTTTGTTATTGTTGGGTGGGGCTTGAACTCAGGACCTGGGCAATGTCCCTGAGCTTTTTCACTCAAGGCTAGTGCTCTACCACTTTGAGCCACTGCGCCACCTCTGGTATTCTGGTAGTTAATTGCAGATAAGAGTTTCATGGACTTTCCTGCCCTGGCTGGCTTTGAACCGCGATCCTCAGTTCTCAGCCTCCTGAGTAGCTTAGAAGTACAGCTTTGAACCACCAGTGTCTCACCTCCTTTGTTTTCTTATAGCTTGATTACATTGAAGTATTATTATTATTATTATACACTGGATTTTGAACTCAGCATCTTGTGCTTGCTTGCTGGGCTACACTCTACAACTTAATCCATGCACCCAGCCCAGCTTTCTGCTGTTTTTTTTTTTTTTTTTTGGGTCCGGTCGTGGGGCCTGAACTCTGGGCCTGGGCGCTGTCCCTCAGCTCTTCAGCTCAAGGTTAGCGCTCTACCACTTGAGCCACAGAGCCACTTCCGGCTTTTTTCTTTTTACTTATGTGGTGCTGAGGAATCAAACCCAGGGCCTCAGGCATGCAAAGCAAGTGCTCTACCACTGAACCACCTTCCCAGCCCCTCTGCTGGTTATTTTATAGACAAAAATCTCCAGATTTTTCTTCCAGGTTGCCTTCAAACTGTATTTCTCTGGGATCTCAGCCTCCTGAGAAGCTAGGGTTATAGGCACAAGCCACTGGTGCTCATCTGAAGTCCTAAATTAAAAAAAAAACAAGTTTGAGAGGAGGTCTTATTGTGTTGCCCAGAATGGTCTCAAACTTTTTAGGCTCCAGCCATCTTCTACCTCTGTCTCCTGAGTAGCCGAGACTACAGGCCTATGCCACAATACCCTGATTTTACCCTATTTTTTTTTTTACTTCTCAAACCATACATATATCTATATATCTATATCTATCTATATCTATATCTGTCTATCTATCTATCTATCTATCTATCTATCTATCTATCTATCTATCTATCTATCTATCTGGGCTTGAGGGGCTTGAACTCAGGGCCTTGGCACTGTCCTGAGCTTAAGGATAGCACTCTACCACTTTGAGCCACAGTGCCATTTCTGGTTTTTCAGTGGTTAACTGGAGATGAGTCTCACAAGGACTTTTCTGCCAGGGATGGCTTTGAACCACGATCCTCAGATCTCAGCCTCCTGAGTAGCTAGGATTACAGGCATGAATCACTGGTGCCCAGTCCTAAATATTTTTAATCCAAGACTCCATGGGTTTTTCTGAACATTAAGAGAGATGAAATCATAAAGAGAAAACTGACCTTGACATAATTGAGAGTAAGCCTATTTAGCTACCTAGCCATACAATCTTAGATGGTTTTGTTTGGAGCATGAGGGATATGAACCAAATGGTCTAAAGGTTTTTGTTTCTTTTCAGTTGAATGACTGGAATATTTTAAGAAAGCTCTTGAGAGTTCTCTTTTAAACAGTTAGTATTGCATGACTATTTACTTTAGTAATATGAATAGGTAGCCTTCATACACAAAGAAAAGACCTGAGATATAAACACAAGATTATTAAAATGAACCAGAAATGGCCAATTGGTGGAGTAAGAACCCTAGGAGGAGACTTCTAGCTCAACTTGTATGCCATGAGACTCAAATATCAGAAAGGATTTAGTATTTCCAAAGTAGAGATGTCAAGAGACTATATAGATACACTAACCATATAGATACACTAACATTATTGTTTTAAAAACAGTTACTAATATCAAATTGCTAACTGGTTATTTTTCATTCACACACCCATAGTGCTCAGAATATTTTCTAAACAGAAAAACTTTATTTCTTCTACAATGATTCAGTATTAAAAATTATGGATTCAAAGTTTTTAAAATGTGGGGCTGGGAAGGTGGCTCAGTGGTAGAGTGCTTGCCTTGCATGCCTGAGGCCCTGGGTTCGATTCCTCAGCACCACATAAGCAAAAAGAAAAAAGCTGGAAGTGGCGCTGTGGCTCAAGAGGTAGAGTGCAAGCCTTGAGCTGAAGAGCTGAGGGACAGCGCCCAGTTCCAGAGTTCAGGCCCCACGACTGGACCAAAAAAAAAAAAGTTTTTAAAATGTGGTTCTATATTCATTTTATTATAGTCAAATGAAACATTACAGTAGAAATCACTAAGCTCTTAATACAAAATCATTTGCTTAGTGATCTACTGTATAAAACAAACCATTCAATTTTTATAGTAAAATTATAAAGGTTTTTAGTAGTCAAACTGTACTTGTTCTTCCCAGAGAAACATAATATGAAATGTTACAATATGTAATAATAGGCAAAAAAGTTTTAAATTACCAGAACTACTAGGTATTACTTAAGCTTTCAAAAAGAGAACATGCATTTAAAGAAAATAATGTCTCAAAGACAAACTCTTGAAACAATTAGTAACACAAATATTTTGACCTATTAATAACAAATACTTACAGTTTGCTAAAAGAGGCGTGGTAGATACCTCATTTCCTCTGTGTTTGTTGGTTAAAGTAGTTGACTGTTTAATGGGTGAGAAATGCTTTGTTGTAGAGGGAGTGTAGACATGTCTTACTTGGATTCCAGGAGAAGGAGAAGTATGGATATTGCATTCAGCTAAGTAAAATAATTTAAACACATTAAAACAATATTTTACTGGCAAAGCATTTCAACAAAATTTTGTGCTAAAGCTGACATTAAAAAGTTAGCTTCAATGAATAACTACTTACGAAGTGATACTACAGGGTTTGTTTGTTTTTTTTGGCAAAAATATACTATCACAGTGAAATTCCCAGAAAGAAAAGTATTCATTTTGAGCAATTTTAACCTGAGATTAAATTTTTACTTGGTGCCATTATTAGGGCTTGAACTCAAGACCCTTTCCCTTAGCTTTTTTTACTCAAGGCTGGTGCTCTACCACATGAGCCAAAGCTCTAGTTATGGCATTTTGATGTTTAATTGGAGATAGGGGTCTAACAGCCTTTCCTGCCTAGGTTGGTTTTGAACTTTAATCCTCAGTGGCTAGTATTACAGGCATAAACCATTGGTGCCTGGCTTGAAATTAGTATGTTTTGGTTTGTATTTGTTTTTTGAGACTAGATCTTGCTATGTATACAGCCCAGATTAGGTTTGAATTCTTGACTTTCCTATCCCACTCTAATAATTGCTGGGATTACAGGTACGTACTAGTATTGTCTAGCTGATACTAGTTTTATTATTTAATAGATTCTAAAAGCAAACCTAAAGCATATTGAAAGACTATTGAAATAAAGCATTGGAGGCTAATAGAAATTAGATATTTGTGGGACAGGGAATATTAAGCAAATTTCTTTGAATAGGAAGAAGAATATTTTTTTCTCTTATGGTTTTGTGTGTGTGTGTGTGTGGCCTGGATGCCTCCTCTGAGCTTTTTTGCTAAAGGCTACTTGAGCCACAGCTCTACTTGAGTCACAGCTCCATTTCCAGCGTTTTGGTGGTCAATTGGAGATGAGAGTCTCATGGGCTTTTCTGCACTGACTTTGAACAGTGATCCTTAGATCACAGATGAGAGTCTCATGGGCTTTTCTGCACTGGCTTCGAACAGTGATCCTTAGATCACAGCTTTCTGAGTAATTGGATTACAAGCATGAGCCACTGGTGCTCAGCTTCTATGATTTTTTAAAGGTACAATAAAACTTCATTAGAAAAATCTTTAAAGACTAAGTAAGATTTTTTAAATGGTATGTACTCTTTTAAAAGTAGGTATTTAGTTTGGGTTCTGTGAGATTCTGAAAAATTGTATTAAAAGACAACCTCCAGGGGCTGGGAAGGTGGCTCAGTGGTAGAGCGCTTGCCTTGCATACATGAGGCCCTGGGTTCAATTCCTCAGCACCACATAAGCAGAAAAAGTCGGAAGTGGCACTGTGGCTCAAGTGGTAGAGAGCTAGTCTTGAGCTGAAGAGCTGAGGTTTGGAAAGCAACCAGGCCCAGAGTTCAGGCCCCACGACTGCAAAAAAAAAAGACAATCTCCAAACTCTTTCCAAACTGCAAATATCATGATGGAAGAACAAATAAAAGACAACTTCCTTGTACAACTAATTGATGCTAATAAAAAATGTGAGGAAAAAGTCCTACAACAAATGAACAAAAATACCCCACCCAAATAAACAAAAACAAATGCAGATATTTATACCATAACTTTCAACCTTTAAATAGGACAGATGCCACCTCCAGGTCAGAGTTAACCTGATCTTGAATATTTTTACTGTCTTCTTCATTCAGGGACTTCACAAATCGAGAACACACATTCATATCAAATCGATTGGGCAGAATGAATTTCATTTCCATGGCAACCCCTTGAGAAGATCCTTCTTCTGAATTCAGGTCCAGTGGATGTTCTATCTTAATGTCTGGCATGCCAGGCAGACTATAACTGCTGGGACACTCCTCCACTATCAGCTGGGCTCCAAGGTCCAGATTTGCTGATGAAGCCATGATTTTGACTATGGTTTCAATAATTAAAACATTTCTGTTTTATTTCTTGATTTATAAAATCTTTATCCAGTGTCTTCTTTAATTTGGATATTAAAAAACCTGAAACAAAAAAAATAGAAAATTAAAAGTTTTATGTCTACTTAGGTAAAGGTACATAAACTGTTTTTCAATTAGACATCCAAACTTGTAAGCCTAAGAAATGTAACAGAAAGAATACGAAATATAATGAAGGAGTCCAGATTTGAACCTAAGCTTTGCATTTATTGGCTGTGTGACCTATACAAGTTACTGAACTCCCAGAGACTTTTTTTTTCCTCTTTTTGGTTGGTAGAGGGACTGAAATCAGGGCTTGGTCACTGTCCCTGAGCTCTTTTTGCACTTTACCACTTTAAGCCACAGCTCCGCTTCTGGTTTTCTGGTGGTTAATTGGAGATAAGAGGCTCACAAACTTTCCTGACTGGGCTAGCTTTGAACTGTGGTCCTCAGATCTCAGCCTCTTGAGTAGCAAGGATTACAGACGTGAACCAACAGCCGCCAGTCCAGATACTCAATCTTGTTAGTAAAATAGGGACGCTTCTATTAACCTTATCAGACCCTTGGTAAAGAGCAAATGAAATACAGTAACATTTTTACTTTCACCTCTAGTTTCCAACACATTTTAGTAGTTTTCTCCCGGCTGCCAAATGGATACAAAGATCAAGCTCCCAGTAAAAATAAACTTTCATGTTAAAACTTTAACATTCGACTTGAGGTTCATTTCTTAACATTACACACACATATACAAACATATATGTATAAGTATTCTATATCTCATCTATTTTTCCTTTACCTCTAGTTCTATATCTCTATCTATATTATTTGCAAGCTAGGCAAGTGTGCACCACTGAGCTACCATTCTAGGTGTTAAGAGGAGGCCCCTGGGCTAGGTTCACCTCGATCTGTCAAGAGTCCAAGGATGGAAGGAGACGAGAGCCTCCCGACATTAGCGGGCAACCGTGCTAGTCCTCAGTGGAGGCCAGGCACAGCCCCCGCCCCTGCCCTCGTTCTGTGTAATCCTGACGTTGTCCCACCAGGACAGGAAGGTGCTAGGAAAATAAATCGGGCCTTACCGGCGACAGGTGTCCCGGCGTCCCCAGCAGGAGCTCGCTCAAGTGGGGACCTGCAGATGGGAAGTGTGCCCTGTCGCCACCGGCCACCTGTTCCCCGGTGTGGCCGGAGGAGGAAGCTCGCTCGGAGGCGGCCGGCGGATGCTGGGGTCGCGGAAGGGAGGCGCGCAGGGCGGGCCAGGGCGGCCTCGCGGCCACCGGCGACGGCAGAGAGCGAGCCCGGCCTTCCCGCGCGCCGCCCGAGTCCGCACAGGCCCGCAGGCTCGGGCTTGTTGGGCCGCGACGTCACTTCCGAGGTTTTTTTTTTCTCTTTCACACACAAAAAAATGTTCTGAGATCAGTGTCATCAAACACACTTCCAGGTTTGCAGCTTTAGTATTATTTGCTCCGGTCCTGACGCGGCGCGGTCCAGCCTACCCGGTTACTACGGAGAAAGCGCCATGTCAGTTGACAGCTCTAGGTCCTAAGGGGCCAGACCCCAGCCGGGTCCTCGTCCGGCCACGCCTTCTCCTCCGGAACGCCCCGCCCACTCTATAGCCCCGCCCCTCCTCCTCGCCCGCCTGCCTCGGTGCCTGGAGTCTTCTGAGCATGCGCCGTGATGTCATCTCTACGCGCGGTTCCCTTGCTGCCGGCTCCCTGAAGGTCCGCGTGTTTTTTTTTTTCTTTTGAGTCCGGGTGCCGAGAGATCTGGTTTAGGAAAGCTGGCAAGGTCCAAGGGGGTTTCCTTGCGACCGGAGTGTTTCGGCGGACCTTGGGACCCAGCAGAGGTAGGCAAAGGCGGCTTCCATTGAGGATGGCCCCGACGTCCTCGGGCCTCGCTGCGGTGACCGGCCCGGCGGCCTGCGCCCTCCGGGCCTGCGCTGGAGACGGCCCGGCTCCGCGGGTCTCTGTCACACCGCGTGTTCCTCCTCTGTAATGTCGGGTCCAGCCCACCGCTTTCCATCTGCCGGGCATTCCGCACCGCTTCCAGGCAGTGGCGGACTTTCCCGTCTCTGTCTTTCCTTCCGTGTCGATTGCCCGAGTGTTTCCTCTTCTCCATCTTTTACATTCCTCTGGTAGGATTAAAAATCGTTCTCTCTGGAGCTGGCGCCGAGCAGTTATTTGCTCGTCGACACAGCATTGCAGTGCACAGAGCAGTAGTACCTGTTATGCAGCTAGTTACCTGGGGTAGTTACCTGTTAGTCTGACCTCGGCCGGATCATAGTCCTTCTGCTCACTTTCGCATCATTTATTGCTACATGTATAGGTGTCCCTTTTCTCCGCACGCGGAGCCACTGCTACTGCTCTTCGTTTGTAAGACACTGCTAGCAGCAATGGTTCTCACCAGACACTATGTTGAAAATGAACTAACTGTACAACTTGTGAGTGGGGGCTGGTGGAAAAAAAAACTGGGAGAGAGCGAAGGAAGAGGTGATGTTGTCCAAGAAGAAATGTACTCATTACCTAACTTATCTAACTGTAATCCCTCTGTACATCACCTTTATAATAACAATAAAAACTAAAGAAAAAGACAGACCTAGGTGGCATTCCTATATTGTAAAAAAGAGCAGTGGGCCTAGGGGGTAGATCTGTCTGAGGACCTGTTTTTGTTATCCACTTAGCCAAGAAAGCTTTTTGACAGATGAGCGTATGCAGTCGATTTGGTAATAGGAAGTACTACGATTAACCTAGAATTAGGTGACATGTTGTCCTATGCCTCCAGATAATTCCATTCTTTTCATTCATAAAAATTGTACTTATAATTATTTGGAGAAAATTGTTAATAAGATTTGAGATTTTTTTCTCTAAATATATGTAACTGTTTTGCATGTTAGCCTCCTAAGCATAAAATAACTGCCATTAAGACTTTTACAGAAAAAAGTTTTTGAACTCCTGTTGTGTAGTATTTGTTCATGTTATAGACTCTACTTGTGATTTTAATTTTGTATTTTTCCATAGAAACTTGCACAACGCTTCCTTTCCTTCCTTCCACATGCATTCTTTGAGCACTTAAAAAAGCTTCCAGGCAAATTGTCCAATTTAACAGGAAAGCAGATGGTTACAAGCTGGGCATAGTGGCACACACCTGTAATTCCAGCACTTGGGAGGCTAAGGCAGATGGATGGTGAGTTCAAGATCAGCCTGAACTACATGGCAATACACTTATCTCAAATAATAAAAAATAGGAAAGTGAAAAAAAGAAGAGAGATCATTTCATTGCAGTATGATTACTTGAATTAAGAGTCACATGAGGTCATGGACAGGACCCTGCCTCAGAGAACAGAGGTTTCCTGGAAACCTGGCCTTCCATGGCTTGTAAAGTTGGATCACTAGCCTAAAAACTCTATACAATATACAGAAAGAAAGCAGAATGAAAACCATACCTGTGGACACAATTTATGAATAATGCATGCTCTAAAACATGTTCTTTTTCAGACCGAAAGTGGAGTCACTGGAATTATTTCTAATATCACTACCAAATTACTAAGTCTTAGAAAACAGAGGAATTATATGTAACGATGTCTGGTTATAAGCCTGTAGCTATTCAAACCTATCCTATACTTGGTGAGAAGATCACACAAGATACTGTGTACTGGAACAACTATAAGGTATGTGGAAGATAGGGAGGAGGGAGGAGATTTGTACATTTATTTCTTCATTTATGCAGCTTGTCCAGCATTTGTTGTACTTCAAATATGCTGGCATATCTATGAACTGTCCATTAACTGTCTGTTAACTATCTATTAATAGTTTGTGAGCAGCTTAGTGTTTGAGAAGCTACTTTTTTCTTAACATTTTATATAAAAGTATGGACTGCTTAATCATTTTAACTGTAGACATGCTTAGCACAGAATATATGATTAGTCAAGGCCAAATGATTTAAATATGAATTTCATACAAGAAGAAGTACTAAATTGATTCTTCAGTACTGTCTAGTATAGTTTACATAAGATTTTTAAAAGAACTAAATAGATCAATGGAAAAAGCTTGGGATTGGGGAAGTTTATGAAACCAGAAATATAAACTGGGCATTGGAATATATTGACCAGTTTCACACATAAATAAAAAATAAAAGATAATAATTAATACTATGTTGATTTGTTAAATTGGCATGTATGCAGCATTTTGATCATCATTACTACTTGAAGGAAGGGAATTGGTGATTTTCTGGATGGCAACTTGACAATATCTTTTATGATTTGAAAAAAATGTATCTGCCTTTTTTTTTTTTTTTTGTCAGTCATTGGGCTTGAACTCTGGGCCTGGTCACTGTTCCTGAGCTCTTCAGCTCAAGGCTAGCACTCTACCACTTGAGCCATAGCACCACTTCCTTACACTCTCACATATTTAATAAATATACTTTCAAAAGTTTGTTAAGATCTGTATTCTGTATAAAGATGTTTAGTATTAGTAAATTTTTCTTTTTCTTCTTTTTTTTTTTGGTGGTAGTACTGGAGTTTGAATTCAGGCCCTTGTATTTGCTAGGCAGGTATACTACAGCTGCATCATGCCTCCAGCTTTTACTGGCACTGGTTTATTTTTTATTTTTTATTGTGAGACTACCGTACAGAGGAGTTACAATTACATGGCCAAGATAACGAATACATGTCTTATTAAGCATTGCTGCCTCCTCTTCGTTTTCCCTTCTTATCCCTTCCCATACTCCCCCCACCTCCCTCCCTCCACCCAATTCCCCCCCCCCCCCAACACTAGTTATTTTTGAGATACAGTCTCCCTTCTTGCCCAAGCCTGTACCACCTGGCCTACAGTCCTCCTATTTTAAACTTCTTACCATAGCTAGATGATGGGTTCTCTTTACTGTGCCCAGTTTCTTTTATTGAGAGGGGATCTCTTGGACCCTTCTGCCTAGGTTGGCATCAAACCATGATCTTTTCAATAATTGACCTCCCAGTAGTAATTATAGATGAGAGCCACCATGCTCAGCTAATATTAGAATTTTTGTAAATTTCGTGTCCATTAATAATAGGCTGATACAGTAAATGATGATATTTCCTTATAAACAGATATTAAACCTGCCACTTGTATGAAAAGTTAGCTGAGATGAGTTAGTTAGTGAAAACTGGGTATAGAACTGCCTTCATTGACTGTGTAGTATAATCATCTTTGTGTTGCTTTAAATTTTAGTTAAATGTATACTGGTATAGTCATAACTCCCCACCCTCCTGACAGGAATTGGAGTGAATTTGGCCGCTGAAAAGACAGGTGTAGCTTTCTAGTTTGTATTTATTTATATTTATTTATTTACTTTTAATGGCAACAAGTATACTCTAGTCATGGGATATAGATCATTATTGCTTCTTTTGTATTGCTAAAGTAAATGCAACCTACTGTTACTAAGAACACAAAGAAACCCATCTATAAGAAATTATGTAATGCTTAAATAGGCCTTGTCACCAGTTGTAACTATGTTAATACTTTGTTCTTTTTCATTAAGACCCCTGTTCAGATTAAGGAATTTGGTGCAGTATCAAAAGTAGACTTTTCTCCTCAGCCTCCATATAACTATGCAGTAACAGCTTCTTCAAGAGTAAGTACAATAGTAAATTTCTTCACTTTTATATAGTTTTCTGCTGATTTTGAGTCATTTGGTGAAATACTGTTTATTGATTTATTTTTTTGTCTTATAGATTCACATTTATGGTCGATACTCCCAAGAACCTATAAAAACCTTTTCACGTTTTAAAGACACAGCATACAGTGCCACTTTCCGACAAGATGGTCAGTTGCTTGTGGCTGGAAGTGAAGATGGTGTTGTTCAGCTTTTTGATATAAGTGGGAGGGCCCCACTCAGACAATTTGAAGGCCATACAAAGTAAGAGTCAACTGGTTATCTATTTTTGTTGAAAGCTCTCTCTTTGGGCCTTGAATAAAAATATAGCCATTCTATGAAGATTATGTACCTGTGTGTACTTTATTTTCTGATTGTCCTGAGATACAGAACTTAATTTGGATCAACAGTCCAGTTTGTAGGACTCATGAATTAGGATTGTTGTGATATTTTAGGAAATGAGCACATACACGTCTAGTGTAGCTTCTACTAACTTTCCAGTAAGTCTGTGATCTAGGGCAGGAGGTTATGAATCGTTGCTCTAAAGGTGTCCACATAGCTATAATGCTTGCTTTGTAAGCTTGGGTCTATTTTTAAGGTTTTCACATTGAAGTCAAGTTAGGCTTTCTTGATTGATTTGTAATTTAAAGAGCTGTTATAATTTTATATTGTAACTGATTCAAGATTACCAATATCGTTGTTGAGAACTCTTCATTTAAAAATTTTAAAATTGAATATACAGTTGTGCTACTCAGGTGTTCTAATTGAAACAACAGCAGTTCACTTAATCTGATCCTACTTAGTGTCGTCTTTCTTTAGATAAAAAAAAACTCAGCAAGTTTTTTTCTATTAAAGAATGTGCCTTTTCTCCAAATTTTCTTTTTATTAGGCAGTTTAGTAGAATTATTAACTTACTAGAAAATATACTATTAAAACTGCTTCTTAATATTCTTTTTGACAGTAGAGTGATATTTTAAAATACCACTGTTAAAAACGTTTTCTTTTTCACATGATTTTTCTCCTATATTCTCTGAAATGGAGTTTCTTTTTGTTTTTTCTTGTTTTTTTTTTTTTTTGTTTGTTTGTTTGAAACTCTGGGAAAGGAGCATTTTATGTTAGACTATGCAAGGATTATAGTTTTTTTTCTTACCTTTTAATAAACTGACCTTTGGTTTTTCAGAGCAGTTCATACAGTGGATTTTACAGCTGACAAATACCATGTGGTTTCTGGAGCTGATGACTATACAGTTAAATTATGGGATATTCCAAACTCCAAAGAAATTCTGACATTGAAAGAACATTCTGATTATGTGAGGTGTGGATGTGCTAGCAAACTGAACCCAGATATCTTTGTAACAGGTAGGTGGACTTTATTTCATGGTTATGAGATTCTTTTGGGATGGAGAGATGCAACTTTTAGAGCTTGGAGTGTTGCTTAGTGGTAGAATACTTGCCCGGGTTTTATAAGGTGCTGGGTTCAATTCTCAGCATCACACACAAAGTTTAAAAATATATTTGTAATTAATGATCCAGTTTTTTAAAAATTTTCTCCTTTTGGTGATTCTTGTTCCTCAAACATGTTTGGATATCTCAGACTGTCTTGAAAATATAATAGGCGGGCTGGGAAGGTGGCTCAGTGGTAGAGGCTTGCCTTGCATGCCTGAGGCCCTGGGTTCGATTCCTCAGTACCACATAAGCAAAAAGAAAAAAAGCTGGAAGTGGCTCTGTGGCTCAAGTGGTAGAGTGCTAGCCTTGAGCTGAAGAGCTGAGGGACAGCACCCAGGCCCAGAGTTCAGGCCCCATGACCGGACCCCCCCCCCCCCAAAAAAAAAAGAAAATATAATAGGCAATTGCAGTGGGTCACACCCTGGTTTTTAGTGAGCCTCCAGAGCCATGGCACTGCAGTATCCTTAAGTATAGTTCACTTTTTTGTTGGTTCCTATACAGGCATCCCCAGAGGATTCCACAGTGATAGTAGTATGCAGATATGGATAGTTTATAATCAAAGCAAGTTAGAATTTGTGTAATGTTGTATAGTGTTTTTTCAGAAACAATCAGTAATGGCAAGAAGATTTGTGAGGAAAAAACACATGATTATATTTTGGTACTGAGGTTTGAACTCAGGGTCTTGCATTTTCTGGGCAAGCGCTCTACTATATTCCTGCACCAATACTTTTGCTAGCTGTTTGTTTGCTGGGCCTGGGGCTTAACTCTGGGCCTGGATGCTGCTCCTGAGCTTCTTTTGCTCAGGATGAGCACTGTACCACTGGAGCCACAGTGCCACTTGTGGCTTTTTTGAGTAGTTTATAGAGAGAGATAAGAGCCTCATGGAGTTTCCAGCCCAGGCTGGCTTTGAACCACAATCCTCAGATCTCAGCCTCCTGGGTAGCTAGGATTACAGGTGTGAGCCACTGGCTTGGGCTTATTTATTAATTTTTTAAAGGTAGAATCATATGATTTTTCCTGATTTGATTGTGGATTGAAACCTTTCTAACTGCCTCCTGAATAGTTGAGCTTACGGCATATGCCACTATACCTGGCCTTTTGGCTTAAAAAAAAAAACAAAAACTTCATCTGAGGAGTTTTCTTCTTTTAAAATTTATATCTGAATACATACATGTATAATTTGAGATAAAAATTTTACATTTTAGGGTCCTATGATCATACTGTGAAGATGTATGATTCACGAACAAATGAAAGTGTTCTCTCTATGGAGCATGGACAGCCAGTGGAGAGTGTCTTGCTTTTCCCTTCTGGAGGTCTTCTGGTGTCTTCAGGTATTTCTTTTAAACATAGCTTTCACCAATATCTTATTCAATTTTTCTTTATCAGTTACTATGTATAACTTAGCAGTGTTTACTTGAATTACATATCTGTTTTTCAAACAGTTGATAAATGGGCAGGCTGTTAACATTTGCTGAGTACCTACCCTTAACCAGGCACTTTGCTGTTGTGTGCCTGTTATCTGAGTTAGTCCATCAAGATAGTAGAACTTGGTACACACACACACACACACTCTCTCTCTCTCTCTCTCTCTCTCTCACTCTGAGTCTTAGGGCCAAGATTTAAGCCAGGCAGTCTGGTTTCCTCCCTTAGCCACACACACACACACACACACACACACTCTCTCTCTCTCTCTCTCTTTCTCTCTCTCTCTCTCTCTCTCTCTGAGTCTTAGGGCCAAGATTTAAGCCAGGCAGTCTGGTTTTCTCCCTTAGCCTCTACTCTAGGGAATTCCAGTGAATAATACTTTTTGATGTTTAAATTTTTTAATACATAGGTGGAATATCAATCTAATGATTATTTCTGTTTTTAGGAGGTCGTTTTGTTAAAGTCTGGGACTTGTTAAAAGGAGGACAGTTGCTCGTGTCTTTGAAAAATCATCATAAAACTGTGACGTGTCTGTGTCTGAGCAGCTCGGGTCAGAGGTTACTCTCTGGTTCACTAGATAGGTTAGTATTTTCATTTTCTTTCTTTGTTATTATAAGTGTACACAAGTGCTACTTCTTGAGAAAATATTTATTTTAACAACATCAGTGATAAATGTTCTGATGATTTCCATAGGGAGTGGAAATCTAGTTATAGCTATATTTATTTTTATCCTTAAAATAATGTATTGCTTTAGCTTCTATTTAAGCAATATTATTGCCCTACTTGAATAGTAAGTCTTTTTTCCTATTTTTTGTGTTTTTATTGATATCTGTTAGTTGTATAAGGGAATTTCATTTTAACAAATCCATTCCTTATGTATATAATGCTTCTTAACCATAATCACCCTTCCACCAGTCTAGAGCATTAATCATTACAGTAATTTATTCTATAGTTTATTTAAGAATCATTGTAAGTTTATGTTGTAAAAATTTTATTATAAGCATATATATTATTCCAGGTTACATTCTTTTTTCTTTTTTTTGTCAGTTGTGGAGCTTGAACTCTGGTCCTGAGTGCTGTCCCTCAGCTCTTCAGCTCAAGATTAGTGCTCTACTACTTGAGCCACAGTGCCACTTCTGATTTTCTGGTGGTTAATTGGAGATAAGAATCTCATGGACTTTCCTGCCTGGGCTGGCTTTAATTGTGATCCTCAGATCTCAGCCTCCTGAATAGCTAGGATTACAGGCATAAGCCATTGGTGCCCAGCTTGTTTTATTCAATTTTAATTTAATTTAAAATTGAAATAGTTGTAGAATATTTTATCAATGTATGCCTTAGAAGCTTAATTTGTCTCTATATGTGTCTTAATAATTATATACTGATAAATGTTGAAATGTCATTAGCAGCTAAGTAAAATATGCACTAAAAGTACTGGGCACTGGTGGCTCAAATCTGTAATCCTAGCTATTTAGAAGGCTGTGATCCAGAGGATCAAAGTTGGAAGCCAGCTTGGGCAGTGAAGTCATTGAAAAATCAATCTCCAATTAATCAGCAAAAGCAGGAAGAGCCCAAGCCCAGAGTTCAAGCCCCATGACTGACAAAAAAAATTCAGTAAAACAAATTACACATTTCATGGCTCAGTAGTCATATGCAAGTAGAACTATGTGGCACATTTGTAGACTTAAATCCATCTATTCTTGGTTAAGTTATTTCTGTATTTCCATTCCTTCTTCACTATTATGAAAAGACTTGGTTTTCAGCATGTGTATTAGAAAAGTGTAAGTACTTTAAAGCTAGGAAATAATTTTAGTCCACATGAACTTACTATATAACCATGTAAAATACTCTGTAATGGTGTTTCTCTGTAATTTGATAATTTTTTTTGATGTCTCCTAAAAGTGTAAATTGGCTCTGTTCGCAATGCTTCTCAGCTTGGAGTAATGGAATTGGAGACATGATTACTTGTCACAAATTTGTGGTGGCATGCTATTGCCATACTAGGAAATAAAGAGGCTAGGGATGTTGTTAATGACCTACAGAAAATGGAAGAGCCCTCATACCAGAGTGTTCTCTGCCCAGAAGTATCTGTATTGCTGAGGGTGAGAACTCCTGTTTCCACTCAGCAGTGGATGTCATTGATACTTTTGTTTCATTTCTAAGTTTTATCTGATTTGTGGTGTGTCCTTTGGTGTTCTTCCTAAATGTCCAGTTAGTCTTTTTTCTAGTAGCTGAAATATAGTTCATTTTAAGGGATTCAGTGATGATATACCTTGTAACACACTGCATCATTGTTTTTCTTTACTGTTGTGGGAATTTTAATGTTTATATATTGAGTTTAATATTTATATAGTGAATTATGTATTTGAGTTTGCAAAATAGTAGAAATTTTCATACTCATTTCCAAGGTGATTGTGTGTGTGTGTGTGTGTGTGTGTGTGTGTGTGTGTGTGTGTGTATGTGTGTGTGTGTGTGTACACACAACATTCCTGGGGCTTGAATTTGGCCTGGGTGCTGCCTCTGAGCTTCTTTTGCTCAAAGCTAGTGCTCTACCGCTTAAGCCACAACTCCACTTCTGGCTTTTGTTAGTTTATTGGAAATAAAAATCCCAGTATTTTTCCTGCCTCAGCTGGCTTCAACCTGTGATTATCAGATCTCTGTCTTCTGAGTACTTAGGATTATAGGTGTGAATCACTGATACCTGGCTTCCAAGTTGATTTTGTTTCTTAACAAAGCTTTCTTCTTTCTTTTTTTAATTAGGAAGGTCAAAGTATACAGTACAACTTCCTACAAAGTAGTCCACAGTTTTGATTATACCGCTTCAATTTTGAGTCTTGCACTTGCAGTAAGTACTTTTAGCTCTGTTAAAGTTATCACTAGTTTTACCTGCTAATTGAAACTAAATTGAAATTTTAGTGTTCATCTTTGGGTTTGAATAAACCATATTAGTTACTTGAATGAAGACAATTGCTAGAATATGTATTATCCTAATAACTTAGCAGAGTTCTGATTTAGGTCTCATTCATTGTACAGTGCTGTAGACCTTGCTATCAATAACAGTAGGGTCTAGGCAATTGCCAGATCTTTATTTAACAAATTCAAAGATACTATCTTTAGAAGAGAAAGTCTGAGATAGAGACAAAAGTGTTGTGTAAAGGAAGGAGAACAAAGTGAAATAGCTCTTTTTGTTAGTTGACAGTGCTGGCTGGAATGTACACTATCAAGTTTCACCTGTAGCTGCTTTTGGTTAGGTGGAGATTTGAATAATGTAGAAATCTGAATTGGGAGAGGAAATCCTGTTAAAAAATATTATAGGGGAAAGCTTAGGGAAAGTGATCCTCTGTGCAGTGATGTAGAAAAATTGTTTTGATATTTGCTAAGATTTCATTAACATTTTAGCATTATGTTATTACATTATATATATATATCGTTAATATTATTCAGACTTTGCTAGTGATATTTTACATAGATACAAAGTTCTATCAACATAGTAGTATAAGGACTTTGCTTTTAACATTTTGCATAGATAATTGTTAGGCAGAGTAAGTCTGGGTGGACCTATTGGTGATAGTATGGGACAAGCTGAAACAGGGTATTGAAGTTACTTAGTAAAAATACTGTAAATTATTGGTTAGAAATAGACTAACTTGTTTTTCTAATTGCTATTAGCATGAAGATGAGACAATAGTCGTAGGAATGACCAATGGAATACTCAGTGTTAAACATCGAAAGTCTGAAACAAAGAAAGATTCTTTTCCTAGGAGGAGAAGGCCTGCATACCGAACCTTTATTAAAGGAAAGAATTACATGAAGCAACGGGTAATTGTGTATTTCTCATGGTTTTAAAATGTAACATTTTTAGAGTAGTTCTATCTCTGTACATGGCTTGAAATCATAATTCTATTCTATTCTATTTATTTTCTGCCGCACTAAGATTGTTGCCCAGTTGCTAAATTTGATGATGTTATTGAAGAATGGACAACAAGCATTACTTTATTTATAGTTATAACATGGTAATACAATGCCTTACCACTGTGAAACTGTTTTTCACATGCTATCTGATTTGACCTTCTAAACAACTCTTAATTAGTAATTCCTCTATTTGTACTTAGGAAGATTAAGTTAACACAAGTTTTTTGTTTATTTGTTATTTTTATATTTTTTTAAATACTTCTTGATAGCATGCCTTAGTTGTACAATGTGGTTGGTTTCATTCTGACATTTCCATATAGGCATACAATGTATCCCAATCAAACTCACCTCTTCTATCATTCCCTTACTCTCTTCCCTTTCTAAAATAATTATTAACACATTTCATTATTCTATTCTCATATATGCAAGTAACTCTTGGCCATATTTATCCTCATTTACCTGTCCTGTTCACTGTTCCCCATTCTGACAGAACCTATTTACTTTTCAGTCATTCATTTGTTTTAGTGTATATTAATTGTTCCAGAGGTTTTTCATTGTTTTTGAGGCACAAAGACATTTTGATAGATCCTAACATCTGGAGATGTTAGGACTAGTCTTAATATTTCTGATTTTTGTTTTATTTTTTCATTTTACTAAATTATACTTGTTGCTATATAAAGAAAGTTAAAATGAGTGGTTTTGCCCAGAGTTGAGAAAGTTCTGTCTTTTCTAAGTTAAATGTCATAAAAGCACATTGATGTGGCAAATTATTCATTCCATTTTTTAAAAATTTAGATTATATGCATATGAACATAATTTGTAATACAGTGTAAAGCATCTTTATTTTTAAAAAGTATTACTTTATTATTAAAATGTGTGTTTTGAATGGAACTGTATAGATAATGATTTTCCTTCTGTCTAAATTTACTTTAGGATGACATTTTGATCAACAGGCCAACAAAGAAACACCTAGAATTGTATGACAGAGACCTAAAAAATTTTCGGGTCTCTCAGGCTCTTGACAGAGTCCTTGAGGTAAGTGAGGAGCATTTTTTAAAAATACAATTTTATTGTTATTTTTAAGGTGTTATATAGAGGAATGACCATTTTATGTCAGGTAATGAGTGCATCTCTCTTTTTAGATAATGTCATCCCTTCCTTTTCTTTCCCCCAATTTCCCCTTCCCATCCCTGCCCACAAGTTATATAGTTTATTTTTTCACATAGTATATACTGAATAGAATGATTGCATTTGTTTACCCTTTGTCCCTCCCTTTCCATGCCTCTCCTTTGTCTCCCCTAAAAAAACAAACAAACAAAAAACACCAAAAGCAAAAACTCTACCCCTACCCAAAAATTCCTATTTCCATTTCCTGGAATTTGTTTTGATAAATAGTATTTTAAATGTTAAAAGAAGTTACACTTTTGGGTTCCTCCCCTAAGGGTATCCTCCTTTAGTCTGACAGTTTGTGTGTGAATTCCTAGAGTTCTGTATAGGTTATCATGGTGAGGAACATTTTTAAAACAATGATTTTAGTGGTTGAGCTTGGTGGTGCATATCTTCATTTTTAGTACTGGCAAGGCTGAGGCAAGTGGATTATGAAATCAGTGTTAGCCTTGACTACATAGACTTTGAGGCCAATCCCCCCCCCTCGGCAAAAAAAAAAAAATGAGCACTTGACTTATTTATCACTGTGACTTGGAATTATAAAAGTAAACCTGGTAATTTAATGCACAGCAGTGGTTTTTTTCTTGTGTTGTTTTTCTGCTTGTATTGACTCTGACCATTTTTCCAGCCTAATTGTGTAATAAAAACACCTGAAGTCACAGTATCCATTATAAAGGAGCTAAATCGAAGAGGAGTTCTTGCAAATGCCCTGGCAGGGCGAGATGAAAAGGAAATCACTCGTGTCCTTAATTTTTTGATAAGGTATATATGTTTTATGTTTATGAGATACTTGGATTTAGCATCTCAGACTCTCCTTTATCATCCAGTAAGAGACAGATTAAATCTTTTCTAAGGGATTTTTCTGAAAATTTTCAAGTTTTATTAAGTAGAAATTTTGCTTTGCAGAAATCTGTCTCAACCAAGATTTGCCCCTGTTTTGATTAATGCTGCTGAAATAATTATTGGTAAGTAGTTGTCAAAACTCAAACACCCTAGCATTCTTGTAAAAGTTGAAGTATTGGGGCTGGGGATGTAACTCAGTGTTAGAGCACTTGCTTAGTGTATATGAGGCCTTAGGTATGATCCCACCCCTCCTCCCCCCCAAAAAAGTAAAGAAAACCAAACAACCTAGAGGTGTCAAATAATGTCAAATTTGGAAATAAATTTTTCAAATTTGGTGGGGCGGGGCAGTCCTAGGGTTTGAACTCAGGGCCTGGGCACTGTCTCTGAGCTTCTTTTGTTCAAAGCTAATGCTCTACCATTTGAGCCATTTGAGAGGTGTCTGTTGAAATTAGGACATGTAGAAATGCTGGGGATTTTGCTCCCCTTATCAAAGGTTTGATGATTGGTAGGACCTCTCTTCATATGATCCCCACTACAGCACCAGGGAGCAAGCTAGAAGGTGCAGGGCCCCCTTCTCCAGCATCTTTGCTATATGGATCACAAGTCTATCTTAAATTGTGTTTTTACAGGGTGCCACATTGTACCTATGGAGCTCACAAAAGCTTTCCTTTTCCCTTTTGCTTAAAGTTGAGCCCAGGGGCATTCTCCCTATCCTCTACTCAGTTGTCCAGTGTCCAGCATTAGGGTTCTTTTCCCTTCTTTCCTCCCTCCCTCCCTCCTTCCCTCCCTCCCTTCCTTCTTTTTTTTTTTTTTGTCGGGGCTTGGACTCAGGGTCAGGGTTCTGTCCCTGAGCTCTTCTGCTCAAGGCCAGCACTCTACCACTTAGAACCACAGTGCCACTTCTGGTTTTTGAGTGGTTAATTGGAGGTAAGAGTCTCATGGGGACTTCTCTGCCTGGGCTGGCCTCAAACCACCATCCTCAGATCTCAGGCTCCTGAGTAGTTAGAATTATAGGCATGAGCCTGCCCGGTGGTCCGTTGTTTCTTTCACAAAGTTCAGTATTTGTAGCATGCCTGGTCTCTGTCTGCTGTATACTGTTGCACTCCTGTGCCTTTTCATGCTATCTTCCTATCCCTAGAACTAGCCACATGGTACTTTAATTCAGATTCTTTTTTTTTTGTCAGTTGTGGGGCCTGAACTCGGCCTGGGCACTGTCTCTAAGCTCTTCAGTTCAAGGATAGTGCTCTACTACTTGAGCTACAGCACCACTTCTGGCTTTTTCTGTTTATGTGGGGCTGAGGAATCGAACCCAGGGCCTCATGCATGCAAGGCAAGCATTCTACCACTGAGCCACCTTCCCAGCCCTAATTCAGATTTGAGATGCAGGAAAACACTAGGTATCTGCAGTTTTCAATCTTCATAACTGTTTTGTGATTAATTTTTAAGGGGAAAGTGAAAACAAGTCATAGTCTACATTTTGTGTAATTGGTTCTTTTTAAAATGCATTTATTCAGATGGGTTGTTTTGTTCTCTGTAAGTTATGCTCTATAAATCATAAACTTAATATATAAATATGTAAGTACATACTTTTCAGTGTCTTTATATTCACTATTTTTATACTTTTAATAAATATTGCTTCTCACTTGTGTATAGAAAAGTGTTCTCAGTTAATGCTTTCTCTTTCTTTTTAGATATATATCTACCTGTGATTGGACAGTCACCAGTAGTTGATAAAAAGTTTTTAATACTTCAAGGACTTGTAGAAAAAGAGATTGATTACCAAAGAGAGCTCCTAGAAACCTTGGGAATGATGGACATGCTTTTTGCCACCATGACAAGGAATGAAAGCACTTCCATGTTGGGACATTCATCTGTTGAAGTTCTAGAGAGCAAGGAGATGGAATCATAGCTTTTGCTTAAAGAATTCATAACTTGGAATAGCTTTGACCCCATTAACTATTGGAAAGAAAATCTGTTTGATACATTAAGAGAGACTATTTACAGAAGCAGTTTTAGGGAAGAGACTGGAATAATTATGCTTGGAAAATAAGTACCTGTTTTAAGACATGGATTTTCCATGTAATAATTTGAATTATCTTATGGCATCTTCAGCTAGAAGATCTCAATTGTTGTGGTCACAGTGCCTATCTGTTTGGATGAGTTGATACTGATTTTAATACAGCAAAGTTCTGTATTCGCATTTGGGTTATGCATTCAGATGGGATTTCAGTTATGAGCCTCTCTGGAGAGTGTTCCAACTAGGAATCCTGCCAAAAGAATGGAGCCCCTTTTGTTTTGTGTTGTTACTTCTGGCCTGGAAAGTAACAACAGCAGATGGCAACAAGGAAACTTTCTGAATTCACTCTAATCAGTGACTGCCTCAGTCTAGGTCTCTGATTTGCCTCCCTCCTCTCCTCACTATCATGGCTCCCTTCATCATCTCTCCTTCTGCTGGTGCTAGACTGTGTCTTTACCAGTTGTGCCAAATCACTGGTCAGCTCTAAATAACTGATACTGAATAAGTATTTGGAATGTGATAGGGTAGCTTTGGGGCCCTCTACCCCATGTTTTTCATCTTTTTTTTTTTCTTTTTTCTTTTTCTTTGTGTGTGTGTGTGTGTGCCAGTATTGGGGTTTGAACTCAGGGCCTGAGTGCTGTGTTCCAGTGTTTTTTTCTCAAGGCACTCTACCAGTTGAGCCACAACTCCACTTCTGGCCTTTTGGTGATTAATTGGAATTAAGAGTCTCACACTTTTCCTTCCTAGCTGGTTTTGAACCTCAATTCTCAGATTTCATATTCTTGATTTCAGCGCCAGAATTACAGTTGTACGCCATTAGCACCTGGCTTTTATTTCTTTAATCTTGACTAATTTCTTTAACAGAACATGGTCCACAGAGAGACCATACTGCACCAATTTTCTTCCCTTCCTTTCAAAAATGCAACCTGTCTACCCCATTTTCACCTTGCTGTTAGGTAATTGAAATGACAAATTTTGTCATTTCTCTATTGCATGGTGAGTTAGCCTATTTACATTTAGAGTTTATCTTGCACCTATCTAAACCCTTGTAAACCTCTGATCTGTACTTAGATTTTTTTTTTACCTCTGTTCTTCATAATCATCTTGTAGTTTGGAACCCCAGACCAGTGTAGTTTTCTTTGGAAATAATTGTTTTTGAAAGTTCAATGTAAATCACATTTTTAAAATAAAGATATTCTTATTTTCTTCTTGGCATTCTCAGATGTGTCAATTCCTGAGAGTGGCTGGTAACCCCCAGCACACTGATTCACAGATGCCACCTCTCCCACAGCCTTCCATTCTTCCCCCATGGATGGATAAAAATGTCTTGAGCCAAAAGAATCCTTAGAGGAAATTCAATTTTGTAAATCTGTACTTTATCTTAAAAATGAAGAAAGTGGATACTTACAGGTTTTAACAAGAGCTCAAGAAAATGGCATAGTTTGCCTTTTATAAATGGAGAGCTGCAATTAGACAACATGGCTTTAAGAAGTTAGGAGCTTACTTCCCTGAATGCTTATGAGGTTAGTCAAGCTCACAAACTCTTTTCAGGTTTACAAGTGTAAATTAAAGTTCTAATCAAAGGCTTTTAAAATTTAACAAGAATACAAGTAATTTGCATACTAGTAAAAGTTGAATTTCTCCCTGAAAATGTAGCTGCTGTCTGTTTTGCAACACGTGAGTTTATCATAAGATACTTCATTTCTCGCCACAACCACCCAAGGTTGGAATTATTCTTGTTTCACATTGAATTAACAAAAGTAATTCACTCTTGAAGTCTCTAAGCTTGAGTTCATCATAGCAGCAATGGTTCCGCCAGGTGTTGTGGGATGTCTAAACTACTCACTCCTTTTAACAGAACTTCTGTAAGTTCTGTGTTTCTTAAATATGTATCAGTTACAAAAGTTTAAAAGAATTAGGAGATCATTTTCGTATTCATTGCTATTTTTTTTTAGTAGTACTGGGGCCTTAAGTTAACTTTCCCTGCTTGCTCGGCTGGCTTTCTGTCACTTGAGCCATCTCCAGTTCTGCTTTTTACTGGTAATTTTGGACATGGAGTCTCGTAGACTTTTCTGCCTTAGGCTGGCTTTGAACCTCCATCCTCTGGATGGCTTCCTGAACAAACAGTTCCTAACAGTCATTGATACTTTTGAGGTAAGTTCAGGAGTAGATTTAGTATTCAATGAGAGTAATACTGGCTATTTGAAATATTTTAACATAATTGACCTATTAGGATGTGTAACATTGGTCTTAAGATTCTAATTTAAAATGACAGATTTTTTAGGCTTGGGATTTTCAGTTGGAAGGTATTTAAAAATGTTACTAAGCCTGCAAAAATACTGGAATGTTTCAAGAACTTAGAAAGTCACCATATGTTTAAATGATTATGTTTTATATTAAGAATTAAGCACTTGGGAAGGCTTTGAATACTGAGTCAAGCATTTTTAAAGTGTCAAGTTTCCTAAATGTAAATGATATTAAGTTGTGCAAAAGAGGGCTGTGGTGCGCATCTCTACTCCCAGTCTTTGAGAGGCAGAGATAAGATTGGGAGGATCACTGGGGTTTGTGGCTAGTCCAGAACAAAAGTTAGCAGACACCATCTCAACAAGATGGTCACAGCAGCACCACACTTCTATCTGCAAATAAAACAAAAAGGGCTGGAGGTGTGGCTCAAGTGGTACAGGTCCTGTCTCGTGGGTTGGAGACTAAGTTCAAAACTCAGTACCTGTATATAACCTCATTAATTTAGCTTGTTCAGATGAATGAATTTTACCTACTATTAAAGAGTGTCTTGAAGGTGGCTATTAAAAGTAGTAGTTTTCTAAGTGAAATATTTCTAACTTAATGCTGAGCATTTGAAAAGAATGCCCTCAGACACTAAAACCTGGCAGCAGATGATTTTAGACCTGTTCCTTTAGCCATAGTCAAGGAACTATGGCCTGACTCTAAACTAAACCCCTGACTCAAGCTTGCTCTTTTGAGTTGAGATTTAAGTGGAAAATGTGGGGATGCTGTGTTGTGGTCTTTAGCAGAAAGAACTGGTCTGTAGAGTGGGAAGAATGAGAAAACCGAGACAAACTTCATCCTGCTTCATCAGATTGCACTCTTGATTACTCACTTACTCTGGCTATAACTTCTTCCCCCAGGGGTCCATGAAACTCTGTGCAATCCGCTGATGAGTTCTCTTCTGCCTCATTGAGTGGATTTCGTTTATTTACAACCACATGATTAAGGCCAGGAGTCCTATTTATGGAGACACATTCAAATCCAGAGAATTGGGGTTTTAGCAATGAGCAAAATAAGCAACAATCTCTGCTCTGTTGGAGCTAATATTCTTGTTAAAGGGGTGTTCAGTAAACAGGATGTAGTGGGCCAGCTAGTGCTCTGTGATGTGAACTATCAAGTCAGGATAGATTATAGGAAATGTTAGGGAAGGCCTCACAGATGAAAATTGAACAGTGCTCTTGAGGAAGTGGTCCTGAGGCAGTAGCCTGCCTGAGGAATTGGGATAACAAAATGGTTTGGAGGGGCTGGGAAGGTGGCTCAGTGGTAGAGTGCTTGCCTTGCATGCATGAGGCCCTGGGTTCAATTCCTCAGCACCACATAGCAGAAAAATCTGGAAGTGGTGCTGTGGCTCAAGTGGTAGAGCTCTAGCCTTGAGCTGAAGAGCTTAGGGAGAGCGCCCAGTCCCAGAGTTCAGCCCACAACCAGCAAAACAAAAAAACAAAACAAAACAACAACAACAAAATGGTCTGGAGCTAGCATGAAGCAAGGAAGTAGAGAGTAGTAAAGAAAAGAATGAGAGAAACAGATGTCTTCTGGAAATGTTTAGAAATCTTTTAGAGATTTTTATTTCCCCCATAAAGGATAGGAAATTTGGGTAATTGCTAGAGGTATGTGGAAGTGAGCTTTAAAAAAAAAATTTTTTTTTAAAGAGGTCATTTTAGGGCTGGGAAGGTGGCTCAGTGGTAGAGTGCTTGTCTTGCATGCATGAAGCCCTGGGTTTGATTCCTCAGCACCACATAAGCAGAAAAAGCCAGAAGTGCTCGTGGCTCAAGTGGTAGAGCACTTGTCTTGAGCTGAAGAGCTGAGGGACAGCATCCAGGCCCAGAGTTCAGGCCCCACAACCGACAAAAGAGGTCATGGGCTGGGAAGGTGGCTCAGTGGTAGAGCGCTTGCCTTGCATGCATGAGGCCCTGGGTTCGATTCCTCAGCACCACATAAGCAGAAAAAAAAAGCCAGGAGTGGCGCTGTGGCTCAAGTGGTAGAGCGCTAGCCTTGAGCTGAAGAGCTGAGGGACAGCGCCCAGGCCCAGAGTTCAGGCCCACGACTAGAACCAAAAAAAAAAAAAAGAGAGAGGTCATTTTAAATTAATGCGATTACATATAATAAATATTTGAATGTTCATTTATATGGCTTAACAGGTATTCATCCCATGAAACATGACTGACAACCTCAAGTGTTTCTTCCTTCCCCTTTGTAAATTCTTCCCTTCCTCTTACCTATGCTGTTTAGTACAGTAGCCATTAGCCACTGGGTGACTTTATATAACAATTAAAAAAGTAAAAAAATCCAGTAGTCAATAGTGTTCAACAGGCACATGAGTCTAATACTTACCATATTGACAGCAGGGATAGAAAACATTTTTATTACAATGGAAGGTTCTATTAGAGAACCCTAGGATTTGGTTTATATTTGATTTCTTCCTGTTTGAGGCTTGAGTCTACTTCTTTGATTTAGTTTAAAGTACTCATTGGGTAGCCGCCAAATTTGCCAACCCATCAAAGCCATTGGCCTTGGTCTTTTCTACGTCTATTGATAAGAAATTTCTAAAAAAGCAGAATTAATAGGCTATCTACAGCTACCCAGAGCTGTAGCTTTATTATTTATTTACCTATTTATTTTGTGTGTGTCTGTATGTCTGTGTGTGATGCTGGCAATTGAACCTAGGACTTCATGAATGCTAGGCAAGCACTCTACAACTGGAGCTATAAGGCTCCAGCTCCCTCTGTCTGGAAGAGGGTATTTATTGGGGGAATTGGCTTATGTAGTTATGGAGGATGAGGTGTTTCAAGTTTTCACCTAACACATGAATAATGTGTTACATCCTATAAACATGGTGAATAGTCTCATTAATCTGAATTTTTGGCTTTACATACAAAGACATAGCTTGTACTTAATACATATGTGTTAAATGAGTAAATTCTTGATCTCATTTTCCAGTTTACATGCAAAAAATAATTTAATTTCTGTGTATGAGATAAGATGGACATATTTTCAGTTTTCTTCAAGACATAACACAAATAGAAAATGCTTCTGTAGCTCATATTCTGTTAGTGCCTATTGAGAATTTTGGTCAGGGAAGACTAAAGCCATATATTAGGGCAGCGTACCTTGGTATGTTCACAAGGTGGCAGTATTGCTTCATAAATCATGAGAAGCCTGCCTTTTTTCTGCCGTTTTTGAATTAAATTGATGTTCTCAAAGAATAATGAGAAGAATTCTCTAAAAAAAAAAAAACAAAAACCTAAGCTATTTGTTTATAGCTATGTTGACAAAGTAGGTGAAAACAACACGTAGTTATTAGTAGATGTTAACTATAAGTCAGGAAACATGTTTATCTAAGGTAAGCTTAGATAAGGAATTCAACAAGACAGAATAATGGAAGAACAAGAGTTACCGAAGCTTAGAAACATCCCAGATGCTGTGGGTAGCAGCGCGCATGATTGTCACAGCTGCAAATGTTAACCTTTGAAGGACTGCTGGGAGAATAAAAGGGAATATATGGAAAAATCTGTCACTTTCCTCCCAGTATTTTTCCTGTGTTTGTGATTTCAGAGTTTACTTACCATGCCCTGGTTAAGAGGTTTTTTTGTTTTTTTTTTTAGCTTACCTGATTATGGACACCACTGGGACCACTTAGGTAAAAGTTAAGTTCAACTTTTATATTGCTATAAAGCATATTTTCAAAATAAATTAATAACATTAAATAATATAGTGGGGATGTAACTGATCTGAGATGTACTTAAGAAGTTGGAAAGTAGCCAGGCTTATACCTATAATCCTATAATTATAATCATGGCCTATGCCTATAATCCTAACTACTCAGGAGTCTGAGATCTGAAGATCATGGTTGGATGCCAGTCCGGGCAGAAAAGACTCTCATTTCCAGTTAACTACTGAAAAGCTAGAAGTAGAGCTGTGACTCAAGTGTTAGAACACTATTTTTGAGAAGAAAAAGTTCAGGAACCGTGTCCAGGACCTGATCGAAAGCCCTAGGATGCACTTATGCATGTGTGTGTGTGTGTGTGCGCGCACGCGTGTGCACGCACGTTTGTGTGTGCATGCATGCCTGCATACACAAACACACATGTTGGAAAATAAATGTTATGCTTTGAGGGCTACAGGTGTGGTTCAGTATCTGCTTATGTGGTACTGAGGAATCAAACCCAGTGCTTCACGCATGGAAGGCAAGCACTCTACCACTGAGCCACCTTCCCAGCCCCATATATTTTTTTTAATTTGTGAGTTAAAAGCAACAAACTAATTCTTACCTTTCATTGGACATAGACTGAGATAACAAAGCATTGGGAAGGAAGAAAATAGGCAATTTGCAGTAATAATTCATTGACATAGCATGTGTTAATTTCCTTACTTATAGTCTCTCAGACAATACCATAAGTTCATACACATGATTTTCTCCTACAAAATCATTGCCAACAAACTTAAAAGAGCACAGTGGTTTATTTACTTATGAATATATTGAAAATTCATTAATGTAAGTTAGTCATCATTAATGACAAATCTTTTATGGACATTTTTAAAGATCATGTACAATTCTGCCTTAGCAGAAGTATAAAGGTAGCAAATCTGGAAAATTATAGATAATACTAATATAATAATAATGACTGACACTAATAGCTTATTGCGGTGCTGTTCTCACCAGGAAAGATCTTCTTTCAGGCTGTGTATGACTTTTCTTTTAATTTTCCTGACACTATCCTTCGTAAAGCAGAGGTTAAAATGTGTGTGTGTGTGTGTGTGTGTGTGTGTGTGTGTGTGTGTGTGTGTGTGTGTTCATGTGCACCAGTCCTGGGGGCCTGGGCACTGTCCCTGAACTTCTTTTGCTCAAGGCTAGCACTTTGCCACTTGAGCCACAGTCCACTTCTGGCTTTTTGGTGGTTAATTGGAGATAGAGTCTCATGGCCTTACCTGCCTGGCTGGCTTTGAACTGTGATCCTCAGATCTCAGTCTCTTGAGTAGGTATGATTGTAGTTGTGAGCTACTGGCATCCACCATGAAGTTTTTCATTTTAACAAAGTTTAACTTGCCATTTTTTCTTTCATGTATTATTGTTAATACTATATCTAAAACACTATGCTGGGCACCAGTGGCTCACACCTGTAATCCTAGCTACTTAGCACGCTGAGATCTGAGGATTGCAGTTAGAAGCCAGCCTGGGCAGGAAGTACCTTGAGACTCATATCTCCAAGCTGTGGCCAAGGGGTAGATCTCTACCTTAAGCAAAAAATAACAGCCCTCAGACATTGCCCATGTCCTAAGTTCAAGCCCAAAGACCAGCACCATGTGTGCGTGTGTGTGTGTGTGTGTGTGTGTGTGTGTGTGTGTGTATGTGCGCGCGCGCGTGCACATATGTTTGTGTGTGCACATACATATATATGTATGTGTGTGTGTGTGTGTGTATATAGATAGCCAAATCTAAAACCCTTGATTTTTTTTCTTATATTTAAGAACTAGATTTTTTTTTTTTTTTTTTGGTTGGCCGTGGGGCTTGAACTCTGGGCCTGGGCGCTGTCCCTCAGCTCTTCAGCTCAAGGCGAGTGCTCTACCACTTGAGCTACAGCGCCACTTCCAGTTGTTTATTGGAGATAGGAGTCTCACGGTCTCTCCTGCCCGGGCTGGCTTTGAACCGCGATCCTCAGATCTCAGCCTCCTGAGTAGCTAGGATTACAGGCGTGAGCCACCAGCGCCCGGCTTAGATTTTTTTTCTTATGTAATTTTCTAGGAGATTTATAGTTTTGTATTTTATATTTAGATCTATGATTCATTCTGAATTAACTTTTGTGAAAGACATAAGGTCTCTGATCCTGGATTCATTTTTCAAAATTTTCTTTGTTTCCATACTAGGGCTTGAACTCAGGACCTAGGTACTGTCCCTGAGCTTTGTCACTCAAGGCTGATGCTCTACCTCATGAGCTACAGCTCCATTTCTGGCCTTTTGGTGGTTAATTTGAGATGAGTATTATGGATTTTTCTGCCTGGGCTGGCTTCAAATTGGGATCCTAAGATCTCAGCCTCTTGAGTAGGTAGGATTACAGGTATGAGCCATGGGTACCTGGCTAGATTCATTTTTTTTTTAACAAATATAAGTCAAGTGTATTTGTTCCAATCCTATTTGTTGAAGATCGTCCTTTCTCCATTGATATGCCTTTGCCCTTCAACAAGATGGCATGATTCTATCCATAGGCTATTGTATAGCTCTCTCTTCTTTTTTAAATTTGCATTTCTTTTTTTTTCTTTTTTCTTTTATTCTGAAAATACCGTACAGAGGGGTTGCAATTACATGGGCAAGGTAATGAGTGCATTTCATATCAAGCATTGTTGCCTCCTCCTCTGTTTCCCCTTCCCATCCTTTCCCATCTCTCCCTCCCACCCTCCCTTGTATAACTCTCTTTTCTGTCATCATGATTTGTAAGCTATCAAAAGATGAATCCATCAAACTCTTACAAAGAAATCCTAGCTAAATGGTTTGTCTTTATAAACAAAACAGAGTCTCTGTGATTCCTGTAAACAGGCCACTAAATAAATTTAAAGTTCTCTTAGCAAATAGGACATAGATGCTAATTGATAGTCAGGGGAACACTAATTTAATGTCCAGCTTAACCAATATAGACTGTTACATTAGTAGTTCAAATAGAAACATGGAGTAGTTTATCCCTGGATGTTTTTCTTAACTGTCTAGGAGATAAGACTAGAGATTTCCTGGATCCATTCAGGAATAGTAGATGTGAGGGCAGAATTTGAGCAGCAACTCCCTCAATCAGTAGTTGAAATGAAGTTGAATGGGTAGGAGAAGAAAACTGGAGGACAGGGATTGCATTAGCTCCCTTACAAAGTTTACCACTTAGCAAAATGAGCGTGTGCTGCTTTGAATGTTGAATTCTGAGTGGGGAAAATGTCAGATTTGGGGTGATAGTAACCAGGGCTTTCCAAAATAGGTGGCTGGCTCTATTGAGACTAACATCCTAGACATCTCTTTGGCCTCTTGAGAACTAGACAGAAATGGAGGTTCCAAGGAAAGATAACCTTAGAACCTTAGAGCTTTATTTTCTTTTATTTTGAAAGCATTTTGGACTTAAAAGGTGCAAAGACTGAGCCTTCAGCCGTCTTTCCTAATGTTAACACATTCTCCAACCACAGCACAATGATCAGAAGCAGGAAATTAACATTGGTGCAGTGTTGTTAACTAAGCCACACTGTTTTCACCAGTTTTCCCTGCTGCGTTCTTTTGCTGTTCTAGGAACGGGTTCAGCATCTGACACTGTACTTAGTTTCTCCCATGTCTCTGCCTCTCTTTCAATACGTGATGGATGAACCCATCTATCTATCACACCTCATTTCTGAGGCCCTTGAAGCTTTTGATGAATGGTTGATTATTCTGTAGAATATCTGTCAATTTGGGTTTGTCAATTGTTTTCTCATGCTTACATTCAAGTTACTTGTTTTTGGCAAGGATATCACACAAGTGATGTTATGTTTCAGAATATCATTTCATGGCTATTTGATGTCCATGTGTCTTATTGCTGGTGACGTTAACTTTGATTGTTTAGTTAAGATATTGTGGGTCACCCTGCTGTACTACTAGTTTCTTACTTCTCCCTCTGTGATGAGAAGTATCTTGGGGAGAAATAAGAAGATGTGCAAATATCTTGTTTATCATTGACTTTTACCCACTAAGTTTAGCACCCACTGGTGGATCATGCCTGCAGCAAACATTACATACAGTGAAATTCAGATGACTTTTCTATTTCCTCATCATTGAAATTCTTTGGCAATGAGGCATTGTTTCTTCTCTATATATCTGTGATATGGACTCATGGATATTTATTTTATGACCAACATGGTTATTTAGCTTGTTGTTCATTCTTCCAGTTCTAGACCTTAAGTGTTCTTTCAGGATGGCACCTGTGTCTTTCCAGCATCCTTTATCCTTTTCTGAACACTTCTTTACTTTCTAGGACTGTAACAAGTTCCCTGTCCATCTCCCATTTTCTCTACTCTACCCTGGAATCAAACAATTTTTCAAGACATTCTGTTGGCTCATTCCTAGCTACTTAGGAGACTGACATCTGAAGATATCAGTTATAAGCCATCTCAGGCAGGAAAATCCATGAGACTTGGATCTCCAATTAACCACCAGAAAACTAGAAGTGGCGCTGTGGCTCAAAGTAACAGAGTACTAGGCTTGAGCAAAAAATACTCAGGGATAGATTGTGAGTTCAAGCTTCAAGATTGGAAAAAAAAAAAGTTCTTTATATCTGATCATCTAAATAATATTTATAAAAATGAACTTCAGGAAATGGAAATGAGGACTTTTTTCTTTTTTGTAATTTTTGTTTCTTTTCTTGTTTGTTTGTTTATACGTCTTTGGGAGTGTAAGGGGAGGCACAGAAATGGAGGGACAAAGGAAACAAATGCAGCAGTGGTGCTCACTGGACACTATGTTGAAAATGAACTGTACAACAAGTGGTTGGGAGATGGGAGAGAGTGAGGGAAGGGGTGACATTGCCCCAAAACAAATGTAACAGTAAGCCCTCTGTACATCACCTTTATAATAACAAGGAAAAAAGTTCTTTATGCTAGAGAGTGGTATTAGAATCCAGACATGGGTCTAGGAGCACTCATCACTTCTAGAGGCCATTACTTTCTGGCTTTTTAAAAAAATGGATAGAAAGCCGGGCGCTGGTGGCTCACGCCTGTAATCCTAGCTACTCAGGAGGCTGAGATCTGAGGATCACGGTTCAAAGCCAGCCCGGGCAGGAGAGACCGTGAGACTCCTATCTCCAATAAACCACCAGAAAACCAGAAGTGGCGCTGTAGCTCAAGTGGTAGAGCGCTCGCCTTGAGCTGAAGAGCTGAGGGACAACGCCCAGGCCCAGAGTTCAAGCCCCACGACCGACAAAAAAAAAAAAAAAATGGATAGAGCTAGGAAAGATAAATATATAATAGAACATATATATATATATATATATATATATATATATATATAGGTTTTACATCAGTCTCTGTTTACATACATAATTAGTAATCTGTCCATATCTCTATATGTATCTCCATGACTTTATTCCAGTGTTGCTCTGATACCACAGAGCTCTCTTTTATATTTGTTTTCGTTTTTTAAAAAAAATTATTTGCTGTCTCTCTTTCCTCATTAGAATGTAAATTCCCTGAGAACAAGACTTTTGCTCGGTTATTCCCATATTATATTACCTATAACAGTGCCTGGCACATGGAAACATAGTACTATTATTATTATTATATTTTTTGTTGGTCATGGAGCTTGAATTCTGGGCCTGGGCACTATCCCTCAGGCTCTTCAGCTCAAGGCAAGCACTCTATCACTTGAGCCACAGCGACACTTCTGGTTTTCTGGTGGTTAATTAGAGATAAGAGTCTCACTGACTTTCCTGCCTGGGCTGGCTTTGAACCATGAGCCTCAGATCTCAGCCTTCTGAGTAGCTAGGATTACAGGCGTGAGCCTGTAATAAAAGCCGGCACCTGGCTTTTATTATTTTTAAATTGTTATTTTATTTTATTTTGCCAGTCCTGAGGCT
This sequence comes from Dipodomys spectabilis, assembly GCF_019054845.1. NCBI lineage: Eukaryota > Metazoa > Chordata > Mammalia > Rodentia > Heteromyidae > Dipodomys > Dipodomys spectabilis. The sequence continues at coordinate 29,329,358 of NW_024870817.1, forward strand.
TGAACTCAGGGCTTGGGCACTGTTCCTGAGCTTCTTTTGCTCAAGGCTAGCACTCTACCACTTTGAGACACAGCACCACTTCTGGCTTTTTCTGTTTATGTGGTACTGAGGAATCGAACACAGGGCTTCATGCATGCTAGGCAGACACTCTACCACTAAGCCACATTCCCAGCTCATAAATTTAATTGTTTTATTTTTTTATAGATTGTGGGGGCTTGAACTCAGGGACTAGGCACTGCCCCTGAACTTTTTTACTCAATGCTAGTGCTCTACCACTTTGAGCCACAGGACTGGCTTTCTAGTGGTTAATTGGAGATAAGAGTCTTATGGATTTTCCTGTGTGGGCTGGCTTGGAACCGTGATCCTCAGATCTCAGCCTCCTGAGTAGCTAGGATTACAGGTGTGAGCTACTGGTACCCTGCTGGAAACATTATCAGTATTATTCCTTCAATAATTATTGAGTGATCACTGAGAGTAATCTAAATGATACTACTATGAGTCACAGAATCTGCAGAGGGGCCACAGAATCAGGCGGGAGTCCATACTGTAGGGTGAGTGTCCAGATTTACCGCTGAAGTATTCTGGGGAGCTCCAGAAGAGTCCACACTAGCTGGGAATCTTGTAGTATTGTTGGACAATGGGCACATAGATCCTCTGCTATGCCACTTCTGAAATCTTGGGAGTTCTCTTAGTACCTCTTCTGTCCCTTCCTTCCTTCCTTCCTTCCTTCCTTCCGTCCTTCCTTCCTTCCTTCCTTCCTTCCTTCCTTCCTTCCTTCCTTCCTTCCTTCCTTCCCTCCTTCCCTCCCTCCCTTCCTTCCTTCCTTCCTTCCTGTCTTCCTTCCTGCTTTTTTTAACCTTATTGTTTGGAATGAAGTCCTTATTGGAATAGCCAGGTCACAGGCCAAAAGGAAGTAGAATTCAAAAGGTAGGAAATTTCCAAACTCTGGAAACTTCCAAAAGGAAGTAGACAGAGGAAAACGTAAACAAAGATACAGTTAAAATTCTGACTATGATCCAGACACGGTGTGAGCTAACAGCTCCAGTTAGCAATGGATCTCAGAAGAACTTGGATCAAGATATCAGTCGTTATAGCAGAGGAGACATTTGGCAGGAAGTGTGTGGATTCACACAAGTGGCTGTGTTCACCCAGGAATGGTCTGCTGGTCTCCTCTACAGAAACAGTGATTTATTACTGATTCCTACTTCAAAACATTCTCATCTTTTAATGTTTTTTTTTTTGGGGGGGGGGTTTGGGTCTGGTCGTGGGGGCTGAACTCTGGGCCTGGGCGCTGTCCCTCAGCTCTTCAGCTCAAGGCTAGCACTCTACCACTTGAGCCACAGCGTCACTTCCGGCTTTTTTCTTTTTGCTTATGTGGTGCTGAGGAATCGAACCCAGGGCCTCATGCATGCAAGGCAAGCACTCTACCACTGAGCCACCTTCCCAGCCCCTCATCTTTTAATGTTGGGTCATGTGTTCCCAACTTAATAAAGAAGACAAATTAATCCATGACTAGTGAGCATAATCCATTAATAGTGTATTAATAATGAGAATGTGATAGCTACCATGAAATGTAGGCGTTTTGCTTTGGGGTGGTCAGGAAATGCTAGACATAGCCAACGAGGTGAATACAAGTAAAGGTGAGTCATTGTGAAGTGAAGATCTGAGCTTCTCAAAGACTGTTCCATGGAGGTAGTGACTGTTGTCTTTCTTCAGTGCTTCAGCAGAACTTTGCAATCCGTCAGATCATTCCTCTCTACTTAACCAGGCCTGAAGTGCTGAGCTGTGCAATATTTACAGTTGTGAGGACAAAAACTCCCATGCCAGTTGATAATTTTAGCTGAAAGAAAAACAAACCAATACAATACAATAGACTAAAGACCCAAGTCTTTCTGTTCTGGTGGCAAGGACAAAGATTTGGAGCACTGTGCCACGTGGTATGTTTCACACGTACAGAAATAGGGAAACAATGGTAGTTGGTGTCAGCAGAAAAACATATGTGTTTAGCCTAAAGAATGATAGGTTTGCACTTGGGGCTTTAATCTTGTGGTATGCTGTTTACTTATTAGGCTTTATGTAATTTGTCATGAAGGCGGCATCAAAGGAGGAAAGCAAACTGCAGTGTGTGAAGGGTTTATAGAATATCACCCCCATTCTTTCTCCCAACACTGGGCTTGAACTCAGGGCCTGGTCACTGTTCCTTGCCTTTTTTCTGCTGAAGGCTGGTACTATCCCAACATTAGCCACAGTTCCACTTGCAGCTCATGTGTGTGTGTGTGTGTGTGTGTGTGTGTGTGTGTGTGTGTGTGTGTGCATGTGTGTGTGTGGTTAATGGGAGATAAAAGTCTCATGGACTTTGCTGCTCTGGCTGTCATTGAACTGCCATTCTCAGTTCTCAGGCTCTTGAGTATCTAGGGTTACAGGTCTGAGCTACTGGTTCCCTGCTTAACCAGCTTCTTGTTATAGTTAATGATTGGATTTAGGAAGAATGTAATGCTTCATGATAAGGGAGAATTGGAAGACTCTCCTATTTGTTATCTCCACAAAAATGGCTTGTGCCATTCTTATTTTATTTATGCATTCATTACCAGTACCAGGGTTTGAACTCAGGTTCTGGGAGCTGTCCCTTAGCTTTTTTGTTCAACTGCCACTCTACCACCTGAGCCATAGCTCCACTTCCAGCTTCTTCTTGGTGCTTAATTGGAGATAAGAGTCTCATGGACTTTCTTGTTCTGGCTGTCATTGAACTGTGATCCTGAGATCTCAATCTCCTGAGTAGCTAGGATAGAGACATCACCACCAGGACCTAGTTTATCTTATTTTTAATTTTATACTTTGGTCTCTCTTGTTCCCCCTTTTCCTCCTGTAGTTTCCTTCCTCTTTGAAAATATCCCCCCCTTTTTCATGTCTTAAAAAAAAAATCTAGACTCCACATATGAAGGAAAATAGGTGCTATTTGGTTTTTTTTTTTAGTCTTAGTTTGCTTTAATATAATAATCTTCAGTTCTATCCATTTTATTACAAATGACATAATTTTGTTCTGCTGTGTGACTAAATAAATATGTTCTGTATTGCATGTGTATACCGCATTTCTTTATCCACTCACTGGTTGATGTGTATCTAGCTGGTTCCGTAACTTGGATACTGTGGTTTATGTTAAGATAAAATGTGGGTAGCAGCACAGTTTATCAGGGCCACGGTGACTTGCAAAATAAATAGATACTGAGCTATATAAGTGTGACTGTGGTATGAGAGGGATGTGGGTGAGAACTGCTTATATTTATAAATCCTTTGGCTTTATTATTTTTTGTGTGTGGCACTGGGCTTCATAATGAGGGTCTTATGTGTTGCTAGGCAAGCATTCTACCCCTTGGGAAGCCCTCCTATTTAATAACCTTGGAGTATACAATTAGCATTGTAGAGGACTAGTAGATATTATTTGTAAAATGGATAATAGCAACTGTGGAAAAAATCCAATATGAAGTCTTACAGAAAAGTCAAGGACAAATGCCATTTTGCTCCTTCTTATGTGGCTTATTATCCCCTTAATCTCCTGGTGTGACTCTGTGGTAGGACCTGACCACCTTGCTTTTAGGTGTCTCCTAGCTCAAGATACAACTAATTCTAAAGACCTTAACGTTTAAAAGATCAAGAGACAAGCCAGGCATCAGTGGCTCACATCTGTAATCATGGTTCAAAGCCAGACCTGGCAGGAAAGAGTTTGTCAGACTCTTATCTCCAATTAACCACTAGAAAACTGAAAGTGGTGCTGTGGCTCAAAGTGGTAGAGTGGTATAGCCTTGAGCAAAAGAACTCAGGGACAATGCCCAGGTCCTGAGTTCAAGCCCCACAACTGACAAAAGGAAAACAGCAACACCAACAGCCCCCCTCCCCCCTCAAAAAAACAAACAAACAAAGATCAGGATAGAAACATGTATCTCTGCAACCTTTACATGCTTTGATCTGTCCCATGTCTGTGTCTTAAAACCTTCATTCACCACTGTCATGGTGAGTTCTTCCAGCATAAATTCAGGAAGTCTGGAAGAGAGAGAATTAGAGCATGGCAAAGATGGTGTTTCTGGTAGAAAAACTGGAGTCTGAGTGGGAGAATTTCTTTCCCATATTAAATGTTCCTGACTCCTCAGCTAGCAATAAAGACTGGGTCAGGGGACAAAATAAAACAGACAGACAGACAGACAGACAGACAGACAGAAAAACAGATAATATGACTCAGTCAAAAATAGGGACAAAAAGCACAACAATTTAGTTTTAGTTTGCTGACAGGTAATTTTCATAGGAATAACCCTATTTTTGGTGTGGTCTGTTGAGTCTAGTATAAGAGATCAACCTAAACCCACCACCTCCTATATGTTTGTTTGTTTTGTTTTGTCAGTGGTAGGGCTTGAACTCAGGGCTCTGTCCCTGAGCTTTTTTGTTCAAGGCTAGTGCTCTACCACTTGAGCCACAGAACCACAGATAAAATTTTAAAAAGAGCACACCAGGGCTGGGAAGGTGGCTCAGTGGTAGAGCGCTTGCCTTGCAATGCATGAGGCCCTGGGTTCGATTCCTTAGCACCACATAAGCAAAAAGAAAAAAAAGCCGGAAGTGGCACTGTGGCTCAAGTGGTAGAGCACTATCCTTGAGCTGAAGAGCTGAGGGACAGCGCCCAGGCCCAGAGTTCAGGCCCCACAACCAGCCCCCCCCCCCCCAAAAAAAAAAAAAAAAGACTGGGTCAGGGGGTAGGAAAGGAAATAACAGAGTACTCAAACAACATGAATCAGATAAAGCCTTCCATGAAGACCCATTGGAAGATGTTCCTTCTTGTCCCAGACCCCCAGAGATAATTAAGAAGCCCTTCAACTAGGTGAAGGGGAAGATGTATTATTGAGGTCAATATTGTTTATTCACCAAATAGCTACAAAAGCAAACAACTAAGTTCTATGCCCCTCTTCCAATATCTTGTACTAGGCACAGGGACTTCAAGAAAATGGAAACATTCTTCTCCCCAGAAGGAACACAGGGCTGAAGGGGACCGATGCAGGCACAGGATGCTTCATCATGATCAATAAATATACAGAAGAGGGAAGCAGAGCAGAAGGTACCTACCTCAGATTGGGCATGGACAGTAAGAGAGCTGGGGAAGGAGAGCCTGAGTTAAGACTGAGAGGGTCAGAAGAGAAACACTGATGTCTGAATCTATTTTCAGAATCTATGCAGCTGAGCAGATCAAAGGCCATGAGAGAGCTGGTGCTGGTAGTAAAGCCAAATAGAGCAGGGTGGCAGTGGTCAGCATAATATCTTGAGTTTGTCTGATCATGAAGGAACAGGAAACTCCTAAGATCTTTGGAGGCAGCATTATGTGAAGCCATCCAGGGCTTTTGTTAGTAGAGGATGGGTTAGGTATAACTCTGGGCTTTACTAGTTAATTGCTTTCTTGATTAGAACAAAAGGGACATCACAAAAGCGATATCCTAGTGTAGTGGTGAAGGTTAAATAAGTTAAGAATTTAGCACAGTGCCTAGTATATAAGCATATGTTGGTGGCTATTATGCAGTTATTTGCAGGACTAGGTGCCTGAGATCAGTGGTCAGTGAGTCAGTCATTGCCATAACCATTTCCCAAAGAAGCTCTTCATAAAGGAAGGCAGCTATGTAGGAAAGCAGCTCTTCAGAAAGGAAGGCAGCACTATAGTGTTTTTTTGAGGACAAAGCTTGGAGTGCCCTAACTACCTGGGGAAATATTGGGAGCATTTTCCAAGTTATACCTAAATCAGTTCATTCCATCTGGGAGTGAGGTTCAAGCAAGTATAACAGGAAAAGATTTTAAGTAACATGTCTGCCTGGGCCCCTGGCCTATCTCTTCCTAATAGTAAGAGCTGGTTAGGAGAACTCATAGCACAGATGCATGCTGGGTACATGCATGCTGCTGTGTAGTTTTTCTGAATACAAAGAAGACATTGTTTTCCTTTATATTCTGCAGGTTGATGCCTCAGTGTGCATATGACAAGACACAGGAAAAAGCAAATGATGAAAGGAAGGAGCAATGGAAGAATTGGGCCACCAAAGGGTTATAGCACAATGCTCTGTGTAGAAATTTGACTTGGGGAAAGTAAGACACAACCTGAACACCTTTGGCACAGTCTTTGTGCTTCCTATCTTACCACCACGCACAGAAGAGATCAACCTTCTTCCCTCTAGTGCTGAAGACACAGCTAGGCCAGAGGAGTGGAAACGGAATGTTTTCAGAGTTGAAAACAACCACAATAAAACGGTTCGAGCCCACTGCACGTAGCAATTGATGTTCAGCCTACAGGCTGTTCAACTTAGGCTATTGAAAAATTCTGGGATATTTTGGGGGGGGGGAGGGGCAAGATTCCAGATTTATTCTTGAATTATATATTATGAGCCCTCAAATATATTTGAATAAGATTTTTTAAAGCTTCGTTGAAATATTTTTAAGTTTTTTAAGGGGGGAAGGGAATTGATCCAGACCCATTTTATTTATAGATTTTCCTGTCTTGTCCCTTCCTCTGCCTGCCCTTTGTAAATACAAAAACAGGATCTTGATCCTCTGTAGTGAGTAATAGCAGCCCAGAGCTACACGAGCCTTTTGCAGCTGGTATATGACATCACACACAAATAGGAGAGCCTTAGTCTCACCCTGCCATGTTCCCAGGAGTCTTCATATAATTACAGTTGTGTGACAGCTACACACCCATTATTTCCACACCTGTCACCGCTGACTAGTTATGCCACTTTAAAGTGGTGATAGTATCTCCACGATCAATTCTATTTTTAAGGGCTTTTATTATATAACAGTGCAAATGTGCTTTAGGTTGGGATTGAACATGTGCATTTCAGTTTTCACAGGTGTAAGGTGTTTGCAGGTAGGAGGGGCCTGGAGAAAGGGTGGCTATTGAGTTGTGTTGTCCTATATTCTACACTCCAGCACTCTCCTGGAGTTCTTGGGAATAAAACTGTTGATGTAGTCTATCTATCTATCTATCTATATCTATATATCTATATCTATATATTGCCCTTTGAGGCAATCTACTTGGGTATTCTTGTATTTATGCCCTGTAGGTCAAAAAGGGGTTTTGGGCTGGCTTAAAAATTAAGAAGTTGGCTACAATTGAAAGTCACTTGAAGTCATTTTGGCAAGAAAAATAAAACTGATATAAACAACCATCTTTTGAGATGAATTGTTTTGGAAAACAGTCTTGAGGAAGTTCTGCAGTTCCTTGGCTAGATCAAGCCTAGGATTTATGGGCTCTTCACAGTGAGAATGTTCTGGTTGTCTTGAGCAGAGAAAAGGTATCAACCAAAAGTTGGATTCCTGGATATTTTGGTTTGGGATGTTTAGAAGAATAGGGCTGAACATAGTGTTTCTTGCCTGTAATCCCACCTACATGGTAGGCAGAGATAGGAGGAACATTGTCCAAACGCATCCCGGGCAAAAGCAGGTGATCCCATCTTGAAAATCAAACTAAAGCAAAAAGAATGGGGGAATGGGGTGGGGTGCGTTGTGACTCAGCAGTAGAACATCCGCCTAGCAAATGTGTTGTCCTGAGTTCACACCCAAGTATCCTTGGAAAAAATAAAAAAGGGAAGAGTAACTTTATAGTTATGGATAACTTAACAATTGGAAAGAAAAAAAAATACACTGAGCTACAGTCTAAATACCTCCAAACAACCCCTGCATTTCAAGGTGTCTAGGAATGGCTGATCTCATTGTCAAAAGAGGAATGATGAGTTTTTCTACCTGCTGTGCAACAGCAACCTGTTGAGGACTCAATTTGTGGCTAGTACAATGAAATACTAAGTGTGTGTGTGTGTGTGTGTGTGTTCTTGAGCTTGAACTCAGGGCCTGGGTACTGTCCCTGAACTTTTTAACTCAAAGCTAGCAATCTATTACTTGATACTTCCACTTCTAACTTTTTGGTGGTTAATTGGAAGTAAGGGTCTCATAGACTTTCCTGCCAGGGTTGGCTTTGGATTGTGACCTTCTGATCTCAGCCTTTTGAGTAGTTAGGATAACAGGCATGAGCCACTGGTGCCTGGCAAGATACTTCCTCCTTCTCCTCCTCTTTCTTCTCCTCTTTCTCCTTCTCCTCCTATTCTTTCTTCTTTTGTGGTAGTGGGGCTTGAGCTCAGGGCATTGTCTTACTCTGTTATGTTTGCTTGGCTGGCACTCTACCACTTGAGTAATAACAAAAGCCCAGCTTTTTACTGTTTATTTTGGAAATTGAGCCTAGCAATATTTTTTTTGTCTTAGCTGTCTTTGAACTGAGATCTTCCAGATCTCAGCCTGTAATCTTTCAGATTACAGTCATGAGCCACCAGAACCCAGCTAATATTATTTACTTTTGTGAATTTAAATTGAGTATGTTTTGTTAGAGTCACTATCTTAATAGCAACAAAGACAATGCTTATTGACCAGAAATGACTTACATCTCAGTTTGTAGGAAATGATTAAAATTGGATTCAGAAATTTCCTTCATGTAAGATGCAATCTCATTATTATATTTTCTGTTTTCAGAGAGAATGCTCTGAGAAGTTTCAAACATGTGGTTCTGGAACCAATGAATTAAAAAAAAAAAATGGGCCTACCAGGAGGCCAATGTTACAGTGTCTGTCTTGAATTTCTGTTATTCTGGTGCTCTGTTACTTTGGTGCTCAGAGTCTGGTCTACACCAGTGGCCTGAATGTCCCCTGAAGTCCATCAGAAATACACCATTTCATCCTCCTTCTGATGCTGTCGACTGCTTTGTTCCAACCAATCTCTGATTGGTTGAATTTGTACACATGTGAAACTTAAGCCCTATTCACCTGAGACATGGACCACATTGTTGCACTCGTAGTAGAAATAGACAATTCGCTAACTTCCTGTAATGAGGGTTGGCCCTTGTCCTCAAAGGGCAACAAATTCAGTTCCTATAGTCCAGCTGCTCCCAACTTTGACTCAACATTTGAATCACCTGGGAAGCTGTTAAAAAATATCCATGCCAATTGAACAACTGTAGAACTACTTAAAGGATATCAGTGCCTCAGCGGAATCCCCTGGAGATTCTGATATAATTGCTCTGGTGTGGGGATCTGAGGATCAGGTTTTGAAAAAGCTGCCAGGTAGTGCTAATGTGTAGCCAGAATGAGAACTACAGTGAGCCTTTCCCCACAAGATTTGTTCCCTGATTATGATCACGCTGGCCTCTTTTCTCCATCTTTCCCAACCTCTAACAGAGCAAGCAAGTATATAATCCAGAATGATGTCTTTGCCTTAAAGTCAGATGTGCTTTATTAATTACCTCAGAGGTTGGAAGTCAGATGTGCTTTATTAATTACCTTAGTGGTTAACTGGTGCCATAGACCTGAATCCTTATTGGTAGCCTGCCAGTTATCCCATTTTCACGGTGATAATAAATACTCCTCTGTGCCCATTTTACAGCCGAGGGAATGAAAGCCTGGAAAGGTTGGATCTTTCTTAAAGGACATCATATTTCTATTTCCAAAGTTTTCCCCTATTCACACTAAATCAACCATCTCCTAATATCGCACTTTTATTTAAAAAAATAGAAGTATAGTAATTGTTAATGCATATGGCCAAACATCAGTCTTAAGATATTCATTTTTTTTTTATTATCAACAAGGGAAATAGAGTAAAAGATAGAAAATAATGAAATAATAGTATCTGGATGGATTATAATCCATTAAAATTTGAAAGTTGTGATATATCTTTTCCATCCTGCAAAAATGAAGTGGTAGTTTAATTAAAAAATTAGGCCGGGTGCCAGTGGCTCATGCCTGTAATCCTAGCTACTCAGGAGGCTGAGATCTGAGGATTGCCATTCAAAGCCAGCCGGAGCAGGAAAGTCCTTGAGACTCTTATCACCAGAAAACCATTAGTGATACTGTAGCTCAAAGTGATAGAGTGTTAGCCCCGGGCACAAAGAAGCCCAGGGACAGAGCCTAAACCCTGAGTTTAAGCCTCACAACCAACAACATTAATATTGCTGGGTGTGGTAGGTGATCCATGACTGAAATCCAAACACTTGGAAGGCTGGGACAGGAGAATTGTGAGGTCTAGTGTAGCCTGGACTACAAAAATATAAACAAAAGAACAAGACCCAAACCCCTAGCATCAATAGTGCTGTGCTAGGAGTGTGGAGATTACCACAGTAAGGGGTAGTTTTTCTCCTTGAAATGGCAATAGAGGCAAGGTAATAACCCTGAATATGACAAGTAAGTAACCTTGATGCTTCCTCAAAGTTCAGAGGTGGCAGAAAACAGAACAATGGAGAAACGATTCATGGAAGAGGTCTGTCTGGACCAAAGTCTAAGGAAGGATGAATGGAGACTGAATTGCCAGACAAGACAGAGCTTGCTGGGACACTGACTTAATAACTCACTCACTAATACTCATCAGGAAGGTGGAATTTCCCCAGAACTGCCCTTCTGATTTCCTTGTCTGCGGACTGAGAAAACCTACAGATTTTTTTGTCTGGTTTTGTCTGAATTCTAAGCAAATGCCATGCTAGCCAAGCTCAGTGCGATCTGTGTTGATTGGTGTCTAGGTGACCTATATCTACAGCAGTGAAATCAATCAGATGCAAAGGGTTATTTACACAAGGGACAGCTTCCTGCTTCAGGCAGTCACCGGCTTCTTTTAAGGCTGCTGGAGCACACTTTGCTTAATGTTTGAACCTGGAGAAGTTGAAAGCCAAGTCCTTATTTAAATATTGATCAAACTCAGTGCTTGAGAAGGCAAGAAAACAGCAGCTAGCACGATTATATGTCCCCGGCACGGATGGGGGAGTCACAAGGACTCATTTTTGCCAGTTTGTTTCTTTGTAGTAAACTTAGAAGTACCTGCTTATAACATTTGGTCCTCTCGCCCTATCTTTTTTTTTTTTCTCTATCCTATCTGTAAGACAGAATTAATGAGAAAAAAAAAGGTGGTGGTGGGTGGGGAAACAAGGAATCAAAGGGGAAAGAGGAGAACAATAGAGGACCTTTTTGCTCACCTGTTTGAAAACCATTTTTGTCTGGTGTGTTGATTCAATTCCTCTCCAGTAAATGTTGGACATACAGGTTTTATGTTGGAGAGGAGTATTATTGCTTTTTTTCTTTAAATCTTAAGAACCTTAAAGTGCTGGTATGAGACACAGAATTCTTTTGGAATCGGCCCAGAGTCAAGAATGCCATGCCAGTATCAAGGGCTCTTCAATAAGGAAGAAAGGTGAACCTGCCTTGGCACCGAGCTGTGAACTTTAGCCAGAAGCTGGGTCTTTTCTTGCTAACTTGTCCTTCCTACGGTTCTGAATTGGCAACGAGGCTTGGTGACAGGCGCTGGAGATTGCTCCTTTGTTCCTGGGGCTACATCCTGGTCCTGAAGTCAGCCGGTCTTCTCCAAAGGTCATTTTACCTTGAAAGCTGCAAAAATCATATGAATTCCTTTTCTTTTGAGGCCTGGTTGATGGATAGAGTCCTAAACTTGGTCTGGGGGGTGGTGGCGGTGGCGGATGCGTTTAAAGTGGACAAGCCTATTGGAGGATATGGAAGTGGCGAATGGTATTCCTACATTTTTGAATGATACCTACTTGTAGCATGCAGACCAAGGGAACCACAGCTTGCCAAGCCCTTGGCTCCAGGAACATCATGCATTAAGAGGGCGTCTGCTGCTTTTAAAATAATACTTCCTATTGTAATCGACCTGGGCCGTCTTATGCCCCGGGCTGAGGACAGCCCGAGCCTCCCTCCAGCCTGGCACAGCTCCTTCCTGTGGCGGCGCCGAGGCGCGGGGGCTCCCCGGGGCGCGCGGACGCCGCCGTTGGGGTGCGCGCTGCCCACCCCCGACCCCCCCTCTCGCTCCTCGGTGTTCCTGCAGGTCCGCGCCAGGCCCCGTGGGTCCCCGGAGGCTCAGGGATCGGAAAGCCAAGGCGGGCAGGCCGCGGAGGGCGGGGGGCCGGCGCGCGGCGCGGAGTCGGGGCCCGGTTCAGGTTTCCTCCCGCAGCGGGAGCGCCCGGGGCGCGGCGGGGGGCGGGGGGGGGGAAGGTGCGCCTGGCCCGGTGACGCGGCGGCTCCGAGTCCCGCTGCCCGTGGCCGCGGGGGCGGCACCAGGGCGGGCACCGCCCGCGGGCCGGGGAGCCGCGGCTCCGCCCCCTCCGCCCGGCCCCCGCAGGGCCGCCGCCGGGCGTCGGCAGCTCGGGCAGAGGCTTGCCTGCTGCGGGCGGCGGCGGCGGGCCGGGGGCGCGAGCGGGGCGCCCTCAGGCAGGCCACGGGGACAGCGCCTCGCTGGGGCTCCGGAGGTCGCGGGCCGCAGCTCCAGGTAAAAGCCCGGTGGGTGGGCGGGGGTGCGTCCCTTTCCCGGGAAAAGTTTGCCCACCTGTTCGCCGGAGGGCGGGGGTGGGGGGGGGACACTTGCTCCGGGGTGGCCGAGCCTGCAGGGGTCCGCGGAGGTGCGTGCACACGGCGCCCTCGCCGCCCCTCGGGGGCCCACCGCGGCCACTGCGGCCCCGGGGCTGCGCGGTCCCGCGCGGAGGCGGCAGCTGCACGGCGCGGCCCGGCCGGGAGCGCACGGAGGCGCCCGCCGCCCCTCTCGGGTTACAGGGCATTGGGGTCCGGGGGTGGAGGGAAGCCCGGCCCGAGTCTTTGGGGATCGGGAGAAATCAAGGTCGCTCCTGTGGTGGTGAAGAGAGAAAGCTTGAAAGCGGAAGGTCCCCCCTCTTCTCACCTGTGTGTGCCTTTAGGACTCGGGGTGATTAGAGGCCCCCCAGAGTGCCGATCAAGGAAGAGCTCAGGACACGAGCAGTACCGTCTACTTCGTGTGCAAACACTTGTGCGAGGTTTCACCCCCACCCCGCTACAGTTGGGTCCTGGGACCTGAGCTGCGGGCCTGCGCGCTGTCCCTTTGCTCAAGGATGACGCTCCACCACTTGAGCCACGGCTCCATTGATGGCTTTTTTTTTTTTTGATTCATTAGAGATATAAGCCTCCTGGACTTTTCCTGCCCAGGTTCACTTCCAACCACCATCCCCAGGACGCAGCCTCCTGAGTAGTTTAGGATTACAGGCGTGAGTCACCAGCGCTGGGCTACTTGTTGCGTTTTAAAAAGCATCTGTGGTTATCTTGATGGTCGAGGGCTGTTCAGAATTCGAGAACGCCTTGAGCTTATGCTGTGCCTCTGTTTTTCCCTGGACTCGTGATGCAGGTGTAAGCGTCGTGACAATCCCGTGCTGGGTGGAAAAGGCATTCTCTTTTGTCCACATCCCTGTGGAAACTGGGTCCAGGAAACCCAGCTTTGGTTTCCCAGACACCAGTCAGATTTCCACTTTTGGAGTCCCACAGGTCCTTCCTATTGGCCACAGCTGGTGGACTGAGAAAGAAAAGCAACATCTGTGTTTGCAAGCTTTTCCTTCTCTGACCCGTGTCTGGGTTGCAGGGTCTTCAGAGCTGAATTACAGAGGTCCACAACTGAAATTGGGCTAGAAATACAGTCTATAAAGAACTGGTCATTTGAGGTCCTTTGTGTCCTCTGCTTTTCAGAAACTTGCCCTTTTGTATTCCCAGGCCTTCAAGCTGTCTCAGGAAATGAAATCCTGTTCTCACCGCAAAAACAAACCCAATACTTGTTCACTGTGCACATAGCAATCCAAGCAGTGATAACTTCACCTGGCCAGGCATCCATACATCCGCGGTGGGTTTTCATATAAAGGTTGTTCAAGAAAACAGATGTTTGCTGTTGACAAGAAGTCAAGCTAACCCCTTTGGAATACTGGGAGGAGTAGAGTATTTCAATGTAATTGTTCTGATGTAGAGTATATGTGATTATGTAAGTGCTCATATTTAGATTTAATAGCATTGGATAGCAGACTGGATATGCTGAATGATATTGTAGACTGAGGCACAGGGTTAACGAGGGAAGATAGGATTCAAATGAGTCTCCTGGCAGTTGGGAGAATGGAGAACAGAGAATCAGTGTTTGTCTTACTTTGAATTTTTTTCCCTCTTATCTAAATCACCTAATCTGCCCAATCAAGAACAAGTTATGTAACAAGTATGTCATTAGACTTTCCTCTGAAGTGCCGTCTGTCCTCTATGTAGTTCAGAAACACTTAAAGGTAAAGAAGGAAATCAGAGTTGGTTGCTAAGGTTCCATAAAATTTTGTCAGGGAATCTGGTAGGGTTTCACAGCTTTTTTTTTTTTTTTTGGTCAATTATGTACTGCAGAAGTTTGGAATATTTTCTTATTGTGTTATAAGAAACTATTCTTGTGGCTAAGACTTAAATGGGGCAGGAATTTCAGGTGAGCTCTGATACATGACCTTCTTTAATTTGCCATGTGAGAAAAGGAGTTTGATTCCTAAGTAGGAATTAAAGTAAATAGCAGAATATACTGTTACTTTCATATTAAGCATTTTGTACAGAATTGCTTACCACTACATTGGTACTTATAGCTCTAACTTCAATATCTGCCAGGGTTTGTGGGCTAAGTGCGACTCCCAAGAAAATAAGGTTCTTCACAGAAATGTTGCAAAACCCTTTCCTACAAGGGAATAGATAGGATAGTATTGAATGGAGCCTAAATTACTTACAAACTCCCAGAGTGACCATAATTTTATTATGCATTAATACACTGGTTAGAAAAGACAGATCTGGTTTATGTAGGCTTTGTCTTATTACATTTGTATTTATGTTGCTTTTAGTGGAACAGAGTATTATGGGATTTTTTTTCCTCTGTGATCTTAAATAAGATTTGTTATGTAGAAGTACATCGTGTTGGGGAACTCCTACTAAGTGTGCTAAATTAAAAGCAGCATTTGAAATGCACCAAATTCAGGGAATTTTACCAGGTTAACATTGTACTGTAAATATTAGGCCACCCTGTAGGGCTTCAGTCCAGCTTTCTTGTTTAGACAAAGTGAAGTTCTGTATCAGAGAGCACTTTTTCCTGAATGGATTGTACCTTGTCAGTTTGTGCTGTTGCTATGACTCTTTATAGTATTGAAAAGAAGTTCTCAGAAGCTCAGAGTAGTGCCATTTGCATTTTGACAGTTTCTGTCATAGAACTCTCTTTCTTTGAAGATGTTATTCATTTAAATCCAACAAATATTTTTTTTCAGGTCCTACTGTTTGCCTGGTATTGTTCTTTGCTTTGATTCTCTGGGCTTTGGATTTCAGATCTAAGGTGACATCTTGCTGGTAGGATTTTTAGAATCTGTTGCATTTTCAAAGTGAACTTTTGCACACTCCACATTAAGGCACAGTCTGGTACAGTAGGTCACGTAATACTTTCATGTGATAGTGCATCTTGTTAATGCACTCCCGTTTTTCCCTTGAAATTTGATTTTGGGCACAATTTACTTATTTGTACAGTTATTGCTCCTGGATTTCTCCTGGATAAGCAAGATGTGATGTGACATCATTTTTAGTAAGAAAGAAAGTGGAAAAGTAATATAATTGAATATATTGAGCATCTGTTTCAGTATTGGTTTTGAACAGTTTTATCCAAAATGTTTTCAAATTAGCCTTTTACTTTTATTAATCTTTAGATTTTTATTAATCTTTTTTAATTAATCTTTTATCAATCTTGTGTTTTCGTTTAAGCTATTCCTCAGTTATTCATAATTTGAGGTTTATTTTTCATAGAAGGTTAACAAAATGAAATCCATTAAAATTGTAAAAAAAATACAAAAAGGGTGGGAGGGAGGATAAGAAAGAGTAATAGAGAGGGTGAACTTGATCATAGAGCATTGTAAGTATCTACAGAAATGCATACAGTGAAACTCCTTATACAATCGATATATGCTATTAAAATGTGAATAAAGAGAAAGATCAAAATAATGGTTCCTTGAAGAGGAGGAGGAGAAACTGTATTTAAATGAGAGCAGAGCAGGCAAAAGTGATTAATGGTCCTTTACCCCAGCATCGCTGTGTCTAGCATCTGGCTTACTCCCTACCTGGCAAGGTCAGCCTTTGCTTGATTGCTGAGTGGGTGGTGCTTGAACTTTAAAAAATATATACTTAGATGCCAAGGTGCTAGGTACATTTCCATCAAATATGCACTGTTACTTTAATAAACAGCTACTTGTAGGCAGAGGCAGGAGAAGTTGAGCATGAGACTCTATATAAACTAAAGCAAAAGGGCTGATAACATGACTCACCAAGTGTGAGACCCTGATTCAATCCTCAGTACCAAAAGGGAAAAAAAAGATGATTGAGATAGATTGTATATATTGGTGAAAGTTGTAGGTTTGCTCTTAAGTTTAGCATCAAGCACTGGTGACCACAACCCTGATGCTTCAAGTTTATTCCTTTTCTTCTGCCATTTTGAAATATAAAGAAATTACACTTGATAAATTCTGACAAGGTACTGTGATCTTTCTGTACCTCAAGTTTTCCATTTATATATATATACATATGTTATTATTATTATTATTGTTGGTTGTGGGCTTGAACTCTGGGCCTGGGCACTGTCCCTGAGCTCTTTAGCTCAAGGTGAGCACTCTACCACTTGAGCCACAGCACCACTTCCAGTTTTCTGGTGGTTAATTGGAGATCAGTCTCATGAACGTTTCTGCCTAGGCTGGCTTTGAACCACAATCCTTAGATCTCAGCCTCCTGAGTAGCTAGAATTACTGGCATGAGCAATGGTGCCTGACTATATATATATATATATATATATATATATACATAATTTATATATTATATTATTATAATAATAGTAACTTGTTTTATTGGATTGTCAATGAATGAATTTACAGAGACCCTTCCTAATTGTGCTTGCCATAGTAGGTGATAGAAAATAATGGTGGTTGTAGTGACAGCAATGGCAGTGAAACATTTAAAAAGAGCTAAAAAAAAAAATTAAACAGCAAAAAGAACAATCCATGAAATAAGTAGACAACTGAATTGAGCAGACAGTTCTGAGAAGAAATTTAAATGGCTAATAGATGCATGAAGAAATGTTCAACATCCTTAGCTTTAAAGGAAATGTAAGTTAAGACTACACTAAGATTTCATCTCGTCCCAGTCAGAATGATAGTCATCAAGAAAATGAAAATCAGGGGGGCTGGGAAGGTGGCTCAGTGGTAGAGCGCTTGCCTTGCAGGCATGAGGCCCTGGGTTCGATTCCTCAGCACCACATAAGAAAAAAGAAAAAAGCCAGAAGTGGCGCTGTGGCTCAAGTGGTAGAGCGCTGGCCTTGAGCTGAAGAGCTGAGGGACAGGGCCCAGGCCCACAGTTCAGACTCCACGACCGGACCCCCCCCCCAAAAAAAAAAAAAAAAAAGGAAAAGGAAAATCAGCAAGGATGGAGGTGGGACAGGAATCTTTATAGTCTGTTGGTGGGAATTGTAAACTAGTGTAACCACTATGTACATCAGCATGGAGTTTCCCCAAAAGACTAAAAGTAGACCTTTCCTGTGACTCTACCATAACACAGACATCTATCCAAAGGAGTGGGAATCAGTGGGAATGATACCTTCAAACCCATGTTTACTGAAGCACTGTTCATAATAGACAAACTATGGAATTAGCCAGTTTATCTGACAACAAAGGAACAAATCAAGAAAATATGGTATGCATACACACATGTACATACATACACATGTAGGGATGCCATTTACATATATGTATATGTATACATGACATATATGACCCATGCATGTGGTACATATGACATACACATAATGTGTTACACAGCCATAAAGAAAAATGCAATGCATTCATATCTTTTGCAGGAAAATGGATGGATTTGAAGAATATCCTGTTGAGAAAGACAAGCCAAGCTCAGAAAGCCAAAAAGTTTGTTTTTGCTCATCTGTGGGAGCTAGATATAAAGGATATGTATGCATATTCATGGACACATACAAACACACGTATATATGTATGTATTTATGTGTCTGTACAATAAGCACATGTGTATGCTTATATGTACTTGTATGTGTATGTATATACATACTGATTTTATATGTATACACATAGAACACGATTCTCATTATGCTACCATTTAGAGGATGAGGAGAGAAAAGTAAAAAGAACAATGGAGTGTGAATGATTTGGAAATACCTTGTAACCATGTATGGAGATGGCATAAAGAATCTCAGTGCGAGCTGTTGATCAGTAGGGGGTGGCACGAAGATGAAAGAGAGAATTGCTCTGATTAAGTTATAATAGTGTATGCACATCTGAAATACCATGATGAAAATCATTGCTACAAGTCATAAACACTGAAATGAAAGAAAAGTAAAACATCTCCATTTGGGGACCAAGTATCAGCAGGAGTGGGGAGGGTGAACAGAGAAGGTATGTGAGGATGAATATGGTTGATGGACTTTTTTGCGTATAAGAAAATAGAACGATGAAATCTCCTGAAATTGTTTAGAAGGGGGGATGGTGGGTGGAGGAGAGTGAGAAGGGGTGGATTTGATCAGGATACACCGTATGTGTGAGTGGAAATGTCACAGTGAAACCCCCTACAACTAATGTACGGTAATAAATCTTTAAAAATAGAAGAGAAGTATGGCTTAGGGGTGTATCTCAGTGGTAGAGAATGAGACCCTTCCTGAGTTTGGTCCCCTAACATTAAAAAAAGTGGTTTTAGCCAGTTTTCTAGATTTTAGGAATCCCCGAGATGTTAGTGTACCCCAGAGGGACAACTCACCTTTGGCCGAGGATCCAAGGTGGACATGGTTCCCTTGGTAACATTCCAGTTTTGTGATATTGGGCAAATAAGAACCTTTCCTAGCTTCTATTTCTTTGTCTGGTAAGACAGAAAATAGTACACTTGACAGTCACTAAGGCCCTCTCAATGTTAACGTTCTGGACTATTATGAAATTTGAAAGTGCAGAGTATGTATGTCAGGTAACTCGTTCCTGTATTGGCCAATAGATCTAGGAATGCGCAGCCTGCTGGCTCAGCATTGTGCTTTCAGCACACAGTCAGTCATAAAGTATTTGAACGGCTATTCCTGTTCTTATCTCACCTTACTTACTAGACTCATCAAGTTGAAGGGACTCAGATTTATCTTTCTGGACTAAGTCCACAGAGATTGGAGACAAGAATGTTGTGATTCCATGAGCATGGGCCCTGGGGTTGCCCTGATCTCTAACTGCTGAGGAGCTACTTATGTGGAAGGCCAATGGAAGATCACTGAAAAGAAGGACAAATAAGTTCATTGCATCCTTAATTTCATGACCCGTAAGTTGTGGAGCCTAGGAAATCTTGTTAAGGACTTCTAAGCATTCTGAGAATTGAGAGATTTTCATTGGGCTGCACAAATCAGACAATAATACTCTGTAGGTTTGCTGTGTGTCTGTGTTAGAGTTTCAAAATCTAGGGGGTACTCTATGATTAGTGGAACTGAGAGTTATTTATTTTGAGCCCCTGAGAATTTCAAGCCTGCTTGTTTACTGGCACAACTTGGGCTCAGAATTTTCCAGGAGGAGGGGTCATTTTTTAGAAGAGGTGATATTGCTATATACCTGGGTTTGCCACTTTCCTGATCTTTAGATGTTTCTGGCAATCTATGGAAAAGCCCAATGTCTATGGTTTCTCACCTTGTTCTTTGATAGTCCTGATGTGTCAGCTGTCCCTTGCCCTCTCTTCCTGCAAACACTTCACATCTGTGAGCAGGACTAGTAACTGCTTTTGACATACACTGTGAAGTTGGTCTCAGTATATGTAGGCTTCCTTGAGTTCAACAAATTAGGGACCTCAAAGTGACTGAATCATTATTCCCTTACCAATGATGCACGTAACACTTTATATTGTATGGAGTATTATAAGCAATCTAATCATGATTGGAAGTATATGGGTGGCTGTAGAGGTAGTTGCAGATACTACAGCATTTTTATGTGAGAAGATCATGTATGCATTTTGGTGTCCCCAAAACTCAGGAAATCAATATCCCACGGATACTAAAGGGTGTCTGTCATTCCAACTCCTTTGACCTTGCTCATGATAGGCCTCTCTTCCTCCTTAACTAATGCCTATTGTAAGCCTGAAAGTCCAGCTCAAATCACTCTTTTTGAAACCTTCAACGAACTTAGTAGCAATTGAGATGCTTTCCCTTCTGAGTTTCTGTCGTCCTACTGCTGATCCCTCTCACCAATCACATACCACCTGGCCTCTGCTTATTGTGAGTCTCAACTTTCCAGCCAGAGTCTAAGCTCACTGCTGGCAGGGACCCCCACTTAAACTATTTTGTAGGGAGCTTAAAGCAGAATATACATATATTGATTGGTTAATTAGTTGTTTGGCTAATTGTCATCTCAAGTCCTTCTAGTTTACAGCACCTCTGGAAAGAATAGTAGTGCAATGTTTAGTGTATCTCGTGGATTGCATTAGAAAATTCTGGGATGCAGAGAGAAAGATCAAGATCACTTAGGAAATAGATGGCACATAACAAGGAGACTTTATGAACTTCTTTATGGGAGTTGTATCATTCTCTCTGGGGAAGTGAATGAAATTCTTGCTTGAAATCAGTGTCTGGATTGAGAGTACTGAACATTTTTATCTGGTGTCTGGAGGACACACATTTCTCCTGTACAACAAACCCCTGATGAGCTGAACATTTTCTCCTTGAGTACTTAATGAGGAATACATATCCAAAGATATTCCAGTTTGTCTTTGGTTTGCAAGCCCTCTACCGAGTTTATCATGGCTCTGCTGCTTAGAGGCCATTCTGGACTATTTCTTTTCTTTGACATTCCCCCAGATTTTTGAAAATTAGTAAGATATTCTACCTTCAACCTTCCTTTAATGAGGTTGGAAAAGAGAGCTATCAAGTTCTTAAGCCCTTGTTAAGGGGCATGGTTTAAAATTCTTTTACCACCCTGAATTTTGAACATATTCCAGTCTGCTAGATTTTTCTTAAAGTGTAGTTCTTCCAGATGCCACCTGTCAGATGGAGCACAGTGGAAGCATTCCAGCCCTGCTGAGAGCCCTGTTTTCTTGGGTAAGATTAGCAGCTACAAATCAGAGAGACTGGGAGACTCAGGACTCTGCCCCTACGTACCTTGTATTGGACTAATCACCTCATCTTTCCATCTCAGTTTTGATCAATTTCTCTCATAGGATTGTTATAAGAATGTAATAAGCTAGGCTGTGTAAATTGCTTTATATAGCACTTAAGATGGAATAATTCCTGCCTAAACAAGGCTGTTACATCTGTGGTACTTCTTAGCTGCAATCTCGCTAGTTCACCATCATCTCAAATTACCAAGTTTCTTCTTTTATGTGTTGGTGCTGAGCCATGTCTCATTTATGGACTAGGGCAAGATTGCACTTGTAGTCCTGTGAATATTTGTCTTTGATTTATTTTCCTACATATGATTACTTGTTCTGGCATTTAAAAATCTTTTACTTGTTTATAAGCTTATCATATTCATGACCAATTTTAGTCTGCAAGGTTGTTATGTATTTAAAAAAAGACTTTGTGGCCTGGGAAGGTGGCTCAGTGGTAGGGTGCTTGCCTTGTATGCATGAGGCCCTGGGTTCGATTCCTCAGCACCACATAAGCAGAAAAAGCTGGAAGTGGCATTATGGCTCAAGTGGTAGAGCGCTAGCCTTGAGCTGAAGAGCTGAGGGACAGTGCTCAGGCCCAGAGTTTAAGCCCTACGACTGACAAAAAAAAAAAAAAGGGCTTTGTTATCTAGACTGAGGTCTAGGGTAGGGTGATTTGGAGTGTCTATACAACTTTACTTCAGATTGATATTCATCAGTTTTAAATAGGGTTGTTCAATACTTACTGCCTAGTTGTACCAGCATCTGATTCTTTTTTTTTTTTTTTACAAAGGTGTTTCATTTTGATATTTACAACCATGCATATAGTGCCCCTTCTGTTATCATTTCTTATCCCATTCCTCCCTCCCTTTTGAAGTTTTTAGTGGGTTTCATTATGCTACTTTCATACATGCCTGTAGGGTGCTTAAATCATATTTACCTTTCCATCGTCCTAACTTCCTTACTCCCTCCCATTAGTCTCCCCAAAACAATTCTCCTTTTAGATTCATGCCATCTTTTTAGGTCTAGATTCCACATATGAGATAAAATAAGCAATAATTGTCTTTCTGAATTTGCCTCATTTGCTTAACCTGATGATTTCCAGTTTTGTCCATTTTCTTGCAAATGATACATTTCCCTCCTCCTCCTCCTCCTCCTCCTCTTACTCTTTTTTCTTTTTCTTTTTTGTTAGTCATAGGGCTTGAACTCAGGGCTTGGGCACTCTCCCTGAACTTTTTTGCTCAAGGCTGGCACTCTACTATTATGAGGCACAGCTCCATTTCTGGTTTTTAGGTGGTTAATTGGAGATAAGAGTCTTAAAGCCTTCCTACCTGGACTGGCTTCAAACTGTGATCCTCAGATCTCAGCTTCTTGAGTAGCTAGTATTAAAGGTATGAGCTACCAACTACTGGCATTCTTTTTTTTTTTTTCCTGTGTCCATCCTGGGGCTTGACTTTAGGGCCTGAGCTTTTTTTTTTTAAATGGCTTTTTTCCTCAAGGCTAGTGCTCTACCTTGAGCTGTAGCCCCACTTCAAGTGTTTGGTGATTAACTGGAGATAAGAGTCTCATGGATTTTCCTGCCCGAGTTAACTTTGAACTGGTATCCTCAGATCTTAGCCCTTTGAATAACTAGGATTACCGATAATAGTCACCAGCACCCAGCTCCATTCTTCTTCCTCCTCCTCCTCCTCCTGCTCCTCCTGCTCCCCTCCCCGCCCCCCCCCCCCTCCTCCTCCTCCTCCTCCTTCTTCTTTTCTTTTCCGATTGTTGGGCTTAAACTCTGGGCCTGGACGTGGTCCCTGAGCTCTTCAGCTCAAAGCTAGTGCTCTACCACTTGAGCCACAGCACCATTTCCAGTTTTCTGAGTAGTTTATTGGAGAGAAGAGTCTCACGGACTTTCGTGCTTGGGCTGCCTTTGACCCAGGCTTTGAACCGTGATCCTCAGATCTCAGCTCCTGAGTAGCTAAGATTATAGGTGTGAGCCACGGGTGCCCGGCTCCAGCTCCATTCTTTAGAACTGAGTAATATATCATGACAGCATCCCTAAGCATGTAGATTGTCCTTTTATCTTTGCTTTTTTTTATAATTAAATTTTGTTACCTCATGGTGAAGTGAGGTGATTCTCAAGTGCCTTTGATTTTGGAGAACCCCATTGCCTCTAAGAATCCCGTGGTTTCTTAGAACCATCCTTCTATCTATGCCAGTAGCTTATCTAGGAGTGACATGAAATGTATTCTGTCTAGAATTAATAGAACCTGTCCTTTTGAAGTTTGGAATGACACATACTCATCTCTTGTGTTGAATTCTTTTTGTTTTCTCAACAATTGCTTGGATTGTAGTTGGAAAATCTCATCAGACTTTTCTCCTATCCTGATATGGCCAGCAGCCTAAAACTTAATCAGAATAGTTTGATATTTTCACAATTTTCTTCTAAATTACAGATGGTCTGTCTCACCTGTAGCAAGAAAGATAATTCTCCTTTAAGCAGAAACAAAGTCCAAACAGATATAGGAGAATTGTCCTTGCTTTTAAAAAAAATTACTTTATCATCAACCCCATGCAGATCTATCACTTTCTTGACACATTGATAAAAAGAACTAGTGTTAGCTTTTTGTAAAACCTCAGATTCTTTTTTTTTTTTTTTCTTTTTGTCAGTCATGGTGCCTGCACTCTGGGCCTGGGCGCTGTCCCTCAGCTCTTCAGCTGTAGACTAGCGCTCTACCACTTGAGCCTCAGCCCCATTTCTGGCTTTTTCTGCTTATGTGGTGCTGAGGAATCAAACTGAGGGCCACATGCATGCAAGGCAAGCACTCTTCCACTGAGCCACCTTCCCAGCCCCAAACCTCAGATTCTTTAGTATTTAGTTTGATACAACACATACGAATATGACTCCTTCATTTTTTTCTTGGAAAGGGAGTAGGAGGAAGGCAAATTTTGCTTTTTATTTGTGTGAGTGGAAAGTAGCACAAACCTAGGAATTGGGAGGCCAGTTTCAGTCATGAGCTCATTGTATGTACTGAGCACTTTGCATCTCCAGGACATCACAGTATTTCCAGTTGGAGGCTATGTGGTTATTTCTATGTAGGACGTTAGTTTTTCTTTTTTTGGGGGGGGGACGTCCGGTCGTGGGGCCTGAACTCTGGGCCTGGGCACTGTCCCTCAGCTCAAGGCTAGCGCTCTACCACTTGAGCCACAGTGCCACTTCCGGCTTTTTTCTTATGTGGTGCTGAGGAATCAAACCCAGGGCCTCAGGCATGCAAGGCAAGCGCTCTACCACTGAGCCACCTTCCCAGCCCAGGTTTTTTTTTTTTTTAGGTAGTAATTACACTGAGTGTTAGGAAGGTTTAGTGGGAGTGAAATTTGGATGAGGGTTAGAATGGAGGGGGGGAATTAAGGTCCAGCCTTGTCATAATGGAAGAATATAGTCAGTGTGTATTCTATTTTCAGAAAGCCATTTTCATGAAGAGAAGTACTCTTCTCACTTGTGTTGCTTTTCAGAGAGTTGCCACGTTTGGAATGTCAACAAATTTCTCAGGAATGGATTTCTGGAAGTTGCTTTCATACCAGTCCCCGTAGTCCCCAGAGACTTAGCACGTTTCCTGCTGGCCACTTCCTATTCTCAAAGGCAAGGGACAATGTACAAAACCTGGTACCAGTCCTTTAATAGGGTTTTAACTGCTGGATTTAAGAGGGAGTAACAGAAAGAGTTCTCTTCATTTGTATTTCTTGTCATGCTTAGCTGTTAGGTAAAATGCTTACATATTGTTTCCTTTCTCAGTTGATCATGAGAAATGCTGACAGCTTTCTCACTGAAGATTAAAGAGTTAATTTTTTTAATTTATATTTTTATTATTGTTACTGTAAAGGTGATGTACAGAGGGATTACAGTTACAGAAGTCAGGTTATGAGTACATTTCTTTTTGAACAGAACAGTTTCACCTCTTCCCACATTTTCTCTCAGCTTTTTCCTCCTGATCCCTCCTCCCACCTCTCCACAAGTTGTATAAAGAATTCTTGATGTGTAATTTAAAAGGTCTTAAGTTGTTTTTTAGGGGATTGTTAGCCTTCTTTAAAAAATGTGTTAAAATCTGATGTAAGCAGGAGATAAATGTTTCACCCATAAGCCAGATGCTGGTGGCTCATTCCTGAAATCCTAGCTATTCAGGAGGCTAAGATCTGAGGACTGTAGTTCAGAACCAGCCCAAGCAGGAAAGCTAGTGAGACTCTTATCTCTAATTAACCAGCAAAACTCTCAAAATGGAGTAGTGGCTGACGTGCTGGAGTGTTAGCCTTGAGTGAGAAAGCTAAGGAATGATGCTCAGGCCCTGAGTTCAAGCCACAGTAGTAGAATAAATTGGACCCATGGATAACTTTGGTTATTTTGCAGTAACAGGGAACATGCTAACATATCTTCCTCATAATTACAAGAAGTCCCATATTGAATTTTGTACTTATTTATCTCACAAAAATGGGCCATTCAGGCCCAACTTTTTTGTGAATGGGTTAGGGAAAAATCTATCCCCAGTAGCTACTAAATATAGTTTAGATATTGGTTTATGGGAAAGTCCTCCCACCCTTTTTTTTTTGCTCGTCTTGGGACTTCAACTCAGGGCTCAGGTGCTGCCCCTGAGCCTCTTTGTGCTCAAGCCTAGCGCTATACCACTGGAGCCACAGCACCACTTCAGATTTTTTCTGAGTAGTATATTGGAGTCTCACAACTTTTCTGCCCAGGCTGGCTTCAGACTATGAGCCTCAGATCTCAGCCTCCTGAGTAGCTAGGATTACTGGTCTGAGGGTGTGCTGGTGGGTACCCGGCTGGAAAGTTTCCTTTGGATATTAGAAATAATGAGTAAGAATTCCTTTTTCATTTTGTATTCATGGTAGGAATCTTTATTTTCACTAGCTATTATTCATCAGGTAGAAATTAGAATAAAATGAAATGTCTAGATTCCATCTTGCTAATAGATTTGATGCTTGGTAGTTGGTGCCATTCACTGTGGTTAGATAATAGATTGCACATAAGAGAACTGTTTTAAATGATTCTCAGACTGGGGGCTAGGAATGTGGCTTAGTGGTAGAGTGCCTGCTTAGCATGCATGAAGCCCTGGTTTTGAGTCCTCAGTACCACATAAACAGAAAAAGCCGCAAGTGCTGCTGAGGCTCAAGTGGTAGAGTGCTACCCTTGAGCAAAAGAAGCTCAGGGACAGTGCCCAGGCCCTGAGTTCAAGCCACAGGACTGGCAAAAAAAACCCACAACAAAACAGAAAAGATTCTCAGATTGAATCTGGGCACATGCCTGTAATCCTAGCTACTTAAGAGACTGTGATGTAAGGATTTAGGATCAAAGCAGAAAAGTCCCTGTGAGATTCTTTGTTTTTTTTTTTTTCCTGGTCCTGGGGCTTGACCTCTGGGTCTGGGCTCTGTCCCTGAGCTTCTCTCTGCTCAAGGCTAGCATTCTACCACTTGAGCCATAGTGCACCAGTTCTGGCCTTTTCTAAGTAGTTTATTGAAGATGAGTCTC
Organism: Dipodomys spectabilis; assembly: GCF_019054845.1. Lineage (NCBI taxonomy): Eukaryota > Metazoa > Chordata > Mammalia > Rodentia > Heteromyidae > Dipodomys > Dipodomys spectabilis. The sequence continues at coordinate 29,355,881 of NW_024870817.1, forward strand.
ACAGACTTTCCTGCCTGGGCTAGCTTTCAACTGCCATCCTCAGATCTTAGCCTCTTCATGCCCAGCTTTCCTTGAGACACTTTTTTTTTATTGTGAGAATACCATACAGAGGGGTTACAATTACATGGGCAAGATAGTGAGTACATTTCTTATCAAACATTGTTGCCTCCTCCTTTGTTTCCCCATACCATCCCTTCCCCTCTCCACCCCCACCCCAACATCCCCATACCCCTCTACCAACTATCCCCACCCCACTCCCTACCCCATCAAAGTTGTAAAGTTCATTTTTCCACATAACGTCTTGTACATCTCATTGTTGTAATGGGTCTTTTTTTGGGGGAGGTCCGGTTGTGGGGCCTGAACTCTAGGCCTGGGTGCTGTCCCTCAGCTTTTCAGCTCAAGGCTAGCGCGCTACCACTTGAGCCACAGCGCCACTTCCGGCTTTTTTCTTTTTACTTATGTGGTGCTGAGGAAAAGAAAGCAGGGCCTCATGCATTGCAAGGCAAGCGCTCTACCACTGAGCCACCTTCCCAGCCCTGTAATGGGTCTTATTTTGGTCTTATTTCCAATTAACCACTCAATAACCAGAAGTGGAGCTGTGGTTTAAAGTATTGGAAACTAGCCTTGAGCACCCAGGCCCTGAGTTCAAGTCCTATAACTGACTCCCCCCTCCCCCAGATTGGGTACACCAAAGGTTGGATCAGAAGTAATATTTGAGTTGAAATCTTATTGTCCCTGACACACTGGATGGATAAAGTGACGCTATCAAATAGTCCATTTCATGGTGTTCCAGCTCTCGAATTTTATGGAGGGAAGGATGTTGGTGTAAGTCCCCTTGGGTTACTAGCAGAATATCCTGTTCCCAGCACTCACGCAGGTACTTGACAGGTAATATATAGGTTGTTCAGGGAGCTGGAGTTGAAGATGGTATTTAAATGTTGGATTGTCTTCAGGGTGAAATGACTGTTAATGCCCTGAGATTACCCTGTCATAGCAGTTCCTGTTATTGTTGTCAAAATACGTCATGAGCAGTCAGGGGGATCAGCCAGTAATAATCTAGTAATTATATTAATTGAATTCTAACATGACTGAAAATGGGCATTAATTTCCTTTCAGCAGATGGAATTTAATGTACCTAACTCCATTTAGGCTGGGTGGAGACTATGCTTTGAAATATACAGCATTTTTAATGTGTCTATTTTAAGTGAATATAAGAACATTCATAGTTGTTCATTCTATCTATTTTCTACTTTCTTCCCCACTGTTTTTTTCTACTTTACCCCACCTTTCCTCCTTTGATCTCACAATTTTTTTTCCCACCAAAAACTATAGCAACACTTTAAAGCTTATTTGGTCGATCTTGTAGTTCCTGACTAATAATGTTTAAAAGAAAACAAACTAGCCAAGCGCTGGTGGCTCATACCTGTAATCCTAGCTATTCAGGAGGCTGACATCTGACGATTATGGTTCAAAGCCATCCCAGGCAGGAAAGTCCATGACATTCTTACCTTCAATTAACCACCAGAAAACCAGAAGTGGAGCTATGGCCCGAAGTGGTAGAGCACTAGTCTTGAGCAAAAGAATAAAGGGACAGTGCCCAAGCCCCGAGTTCAATCTGCACAACTGACAAAAGGAAAAAAGAAAAGAAAACAAACATACCTATAAAAAAGCTTATATTTTAAGACACTCCATCTCTTTACCTTTCATAAAATCTCAAGATAAAGATGCTCAGTTGCATTTTGGCTTTGGACACTGGGCATTATTCTATTTGGGATTTTTACTTTCTATGTGGGTGTGGAGTTTAAAATCTCATATCATGTAGGAATTCTTCCAAAGTATTCCTGCTCCAGGGAGTTTTGGGGATTCTACTTGCTTTTTGAGTTTATCATTGAGTTGAATTGGGTGTTTCTAAGTAGCTCTTGTGGCATTCTCAGTAGTATGAAATCAACCACCCTGAACCCCAGTAAATGCATGTTGAGGTGGATATGGCACAGGTAGGTGTTCTCAGCTGCTTGAGTGACATTTTTTCTGGTAGCAGTGCTTGATAGGGATCAACATATATACTTTTTCCTGAATAGTGCTCTAACTGTATATTGTTACTATGTGTCTAAAAGCAAGTGAAATTAAATAATAGCATTTAGGAGGAAAATTAAGTACCTAATCTTAGTTCCCTAAGTGTAATTGGAAGGATAGCTTTCAGATGTGCGAATTCAACCATAAACTCTTTGTGCTTGTCTTAAAACTTTTATTTTTCTGGACACACATGATTCCTCATTGCTAATCATTTAAAAGCCCTCATAAAGTTGGGTTTGTAAATAAATTGGACATTTATAGTAGCTATTTGGAGAGGAAGAGAGCTTGAAAATAATCAAATAGAGACTATTGTTGCTGGACATAGTGGTGCAAATTTGTAATCCTAGCTACTTGCCAGGTAGAGATGGGTGGATTGTGGTTTGAGGCTGGCCTGAATAAAAGCACAAGACGCTATCTGAAAAACACTACATGTAAAGGGTTAGGGGTGTGGCCTCAAATGGTAGAGAGCTTGCCTTGTGGGTACAAGGCTCTGGGTTTAATCCCCAATACCGCCAAAAACCAAACCACCACCACCACCACCAAAAGAGAAAGTCCATTCCTGGCCATTATCATTCATTTAGATTTAGGATATAAATCAGTGGCAGGGTGCCTGCTTACCATGTATGAGGCCCAAATTCAATCCCCAGTAATGTGCACACACACCTACACATGCACCAAACCAGCACCATCCCCAAACAATTTAAGTTAGTTTTAACAATTATAATTGTATATAATTTTTTTGATCTTAAATTTATATATTTATATGGAAATGATTTTTCCCCTTTTTCCCCTTCTGATTCTAGACTCTAGAGTTGAAATAATTTTTAGAATTCTAGAAATACCTGATAAAGGTTGTAGTGTTTTAAATCTGAGCTGTAAACTGATTCTTACGTTCCTGTTGTTGGGGAACAGTCCTCCAGTCCAAGGATAGGCACCCCATATCTAAATAACAATGGAGGCCACACCTAAAGCCAAAGCTCCACTGGGGAAAGTAAGTAACAATGCTTTATTTTGCCTTAGTTGTATAGGAGAGTGCTTTGTGAATACAGCTAAGAACAGGCTGGTTTTCGTGTATTTTTGTGCAAATGGTGATTTGAACAACTTATACTTTAGATTAAAAATTGAAATCCCTCTGTGCTACCTTGAACTTCACTAAGCTTCTGAAGCATTTAAAGTCACTGTATTTAAAAGATACTAATTGAATGACTCACCACCTCATGTGTTGTTTTGACAGGAAGTGTATCACATCTCAATAATTTCCTTAACATTTTTTACTGCCAGGTGCCTGTTTTCTTCTGGTTGCTAACTTATTCCTGTAGAATTCCAAATATGTGGTTGGTTTCCCTCACTGATAGACTTTCACAGTTCCTTTTCCTTTTTTCCCTTGTGTAGAGTAGCTAATGCACATATGTTTGTTTGTATAGGAAGCTGGTGTTGCCTAGCCAGGATGCCTTTGTCTGGGGAACAGATTTTATGACCCTAGCACATAGGATTTCACAAAGAAGGTTTGAAAAAATGTGCCTGTTGACAGATCACATTAAGGCCTTACTTCTGTGAAGTATTGTTCATTCAATCACTTATGTACTGTCTATCACTTATTGTTCCATCACTCATGTACTATTACTTATCTATCATCTATGTATCTACTACATACTTATGCATCTACATGTATTTATGTATGTGTTACCCATTTACCTGTGTATGTCTCTCTAGATCTATGTATCTATAATCTATATGCATCTATGTATCTATCTCTGTATCTCTGTATCTATCATCTTTCTATCCATGGACCTATATATCTAGATTTATTTATGTATGCATATTAATTATTTTTACAATGTGAATGAGCTACCTTGAAATGAAATAATTTGGAAACCACTTTTAAAATCTAAATCATAGATGTGGATAAAGAGGTATTTGTAATTAGTTCAGTAACTGTTGCTGTTGAGAACATTTATTTGTATGTTTGCCTTTAGTCATTTAGATCAGTATATTTCTGTCTAAGAAAATGTGTGTGTATTTGTAAATTTATATAACTTTTTTTTGGAGAAAACGTTTGCAGATATTCATAGCTTGCTTCACATGAATAAAAAAAAAATCAAGTGAACAGAAAAGTATGACAGGCAGTTTTCAGAGAGCGAAGCTAACCAGTGAACACGGATGTAAATTTATATAACTTTTACCATTGTAAAACACTTTGTAAATTCCATTGACTTTGTAATTATCAACTGTAGTCTTTTATAGTTTGATTTATTTTTTATATGTGATTTCAGTCTGGTGATTTACCATTTTCCATACTTGGTAGGGTAAGTTTTTGGTTTATGTTACTTATATTTCTTTACTGAATATAGAATTACTACATTTGAAGTACAAGTGTATAGTAGATAATTTTCTTTGGGAGAACAGTGACTGAAGAAGTCTTTTTTCTTTGTAATGTGGTATTAAATAGTAAATTGAACCTTACATGAGTTCAGAATTAAAGTCTTATGACTTTATAGAGCATCCCATGGGACACTGAGAGCTGGAAGTAGAATTTAGGAAGGCACGCTTACTGGAGTTGACATTTTGCATTTAGAGACAATCGTAATATTCACACAGGTATACATTTTAAACTGTCCTCCAGAACTGGCTTTCTGTATTAACGTTTCCCCATTTGTACCCTTTCTCTTAATTAGGGACAATCAGATGTGTAAAATACTATTTTATTTTTTTAGTCAGGGACAGGGACAGCCTAGGCTGTCTTTGAACTCACAATCTTCTTCCTCAGCCTCCTAGGTGCTAGGATTAAGTGTGTACTTTCATTCCCAACCTAAAAACAATATGGAGTTGGTGTGTGGCTCAAATAGTAGAACTGTCTCCTACTAAACATGAGGCCCTGAGTTCAAACCCCAGTGCTGAAAAAAAAAAAGAAAACAAAGGAAAAATACTTTGTGTTACCAAATCAATGAATAGTTTAATAAATATCAACAGTAAGTTGAGTGACTGTTTTTTTATTGTTATTATAGAGGTGATGTTATATGTCAGGTAATAAGGACATTTCTTTTTGAACCATGTCACCCCTTCCCTCACCCAGTTTTTTCCCTCCTGTCTCCCTCCATAAGTTATATAATTCATTTTCCCCATAGTGTCTAGTAAGTACCACTGACTGTTTATTGTATTATATTTGTTTATTTTTGTATACATATTGAGGCTTAAACTCAGGGCCTAGTGCTTATTTTTTTTTGGGGGGGGGGGTCTGGTCGTGGGGCCTGAACTCTGGGCCTGGGCGCTGTCCCTCAGCTCTTCAGCTCAAGGCTAGCATTCTACCACTTGAGCCACAGTGCCACTTTCGGCTTTTTTCTTTTTGCTTATGTGGTGCTGAGGAATTGAACCTAGAGCCTCAGGCATGCAGGGCAAGTGCTCTACCACTGAGCCACCTTCCCAGCCCCCTAGTGCTTTTTTACTTGGTTGTTTTCATTAAGGCTGGCACTCTAACACTTGAGCCATACCTCTACTTCTGTTTTCTTCATGGTTAACTGAAGACAAGAGTCATAGACTTTTCTTCCTAGGCTATCTTTGAACCTGATCCTCAGATCTCAGTCTCCTGAGTAGCTAGAATTACAGATGTGAGCTACTGGTATTGGACTTGCATTATTATATTTGTAATGGAAATAAAAGATTAAACAAGAATATTGTTAACATGAAGGAGCCATCTAGGAAATAGCAGCATTAGTAAAATCTTACATGATTGGAAATGAGAAGAGAGGGGGATGAGCTTGGCTGGGGATGGACACTTCTAGTTCCAGGCTCCTTGTTCAAATTGGGTTCTAGTCTCTTCTCTGCATTTCTCTTGCTGGGATTAGACAGTTACATAGCCACAAACATGTAAGTTACAGTAGCTTTATCTTTCGTTTGCTCATCTTTCATCTTCTGTGACTCTTATGAGCAGCACACAAATGCATGTTTGGCATGAAAAGTCCCTAAGAAAGTTTAGCAGTCTTATTAGGTATGCCTATGTGTTTGGCAGGGCTTTGATATTTATGACACTAAAAATATTTCATCCAGTAGAGGTATAAAGGTCATCTGTGTGGTTTTGTTCTGTTTTGTGAGATGAGAGCTTGCAGTATAACACAGGCTGACCTTGAAATTTCTCTCCATCCTGCCGCCTCTTCTTCCCTAGTGCAGGAATTAAATGCATGTACCCTTACACCTGGCCTATACTTTTTTTTTTTTTTTTAAAGAAATTACTCTCCATATAAATCAATCAGCTAAAGATTTTTTGTTTGGTCATATGGCTTAAACTCAGGGCTTGGGTACTGTCCCTGGTCTTTTGCACTTATGGCTAGTGTTATACCACTTGGAGCCACAGCACCATTTCTGGTTTTCGGGTGGGTAATTGGAGATAAGAGTCACCGGGACTTTTCTGCCCGGGCTGGCTTTGAACTGCAATGCTTAGATCTCAGCCTGAGAAGCTAGGATTACAGGCATGAGCCACCAGTGCCAGGCAGGATTTATCCTTGATAATTCAGTCACATGAGGAATTCTGTACAATTTGGTGAAGAAAACATTTGTGTCTGAATGGGTCACTTTTATAATTTTAAAATGTTGGATTCATTTAGAGTCTCAAAATTAAACTGGAGCTACAAGGAAGCTAGTGTAACTTTATTTATTTATGCCATTTCTGGGGCTTGAACTCAGTGCCTGGGAGCTTCCCTGAGCTGCTTTTTTTCAAGGCTAGTACTCTACCATTTGAGCCACAGTTCCACTTCTGGCTGTTTTGGTGATTAAGTACAGACAAGAGTCTCATGGACTTTTCTGCCCCGGCTGGCTTTAAACTGCAATCCTCAGATCTCACCTATTGAGTGGCTAGGATTACAGACATGAGCTGTTAGAACATGGCTAATATAATTTTAAATGAGTGTTTTGCAATTTTGTTTTTCCGATCTATGGAGTGGCTAGCACCCGGCCTTTAGATAAGACTGAATAATTTGTTGTTCGAATGAAGTTATAGGTGGAAACACTTTAGAAAGTGTCAATGATGCATCTTAATACAAAACACCAAACTATAGCTGTATTTACAGAAAGTTGTTTATGACATAGATTTACTACTACCATCAGTTTGTGGTAGAGTATGTGATCAGCTGGTATTGTGCCAGTTCCTAAGTCTCTTTGTTAATTTAACACTTCTGCATTTAGTAATGTGGAAGAAAAATGTGGAGCCAGTTCAAGTTAGGGAGAGTTCATCTCAAAGAGGCTTGCTGTGTAAGAGAGGGGGTTAATGAGTGGCTGGAGTCCCTGTTTTGTGGTCACAGTCACAAAGACACAATTCTTCTGTTCTTCCGCGGTTTAGAGTGTAAGACCAGTTTGAAAAGGAGCACTCATGGAAGGTTTCATTAGACCACAAATCCCCTTTCAGGAAAAGAAAGTTACCAATGAAGACAATTGGAGCCAGTTCTCCTTTCGTCTATGGGTGGGATGTATGCGTTTACATGGTTACCAATATTTGCCCCCTCTTCTATTAAGAAACAAACATTTCTACCACCCCTAAACCATTCTTCTCTTGTAATTCTTCAAACCTGGGGATGAAAAGTCCTCAATCCTTGAGTTCCTACTAGGTTTAATACATTCCAGGAGCCTGGTTGTATTTCAAATGTGCTGAGTTTGGTACTCCAGGTGGGTTTCTCATTTGGTTATTTCCAGGCATTAACCCTGTCTGCTTTTGTTTCACTCTGCACTATATTTTTTCTTTCCTTTTTAAGGATTAAATGTGAGTAATTTTGTGTATATATATATATATTTATTATTATTATAAAGGCAATGTACAGAGGGATTACGGTTACATAAGTAAGGTTAAGAGTACATTTCTTTTTGGACAGTGTTACCCCTTCCCTTACTCTCTCCCAGTTTTTCGCTCAGGTCCCCACCCACAATTTGTATAGTTCATTTTCAGCAGTGTCTAATGAACATCACTGTTGCATTTATTCACTCTTTGTCCCACCCTTTCTGTTCCCCTTTTACAAAAGATAAAGAAAACACAAACAGCAGTTAAGAATAAAGCAACCTCCTGGTTCCATTTCTTTCTGCACGAACTCAGTTTTCAGTTTCCAGTGGCATCCCAAGGGACACTAGCATGCTCCTCCCGTCTCCCCGCTATCCCCCAGTCCAGACTACAGACAGCAGGGAGGACATTTTCTGCAGAGAATTTAAAAACATGTGAAAAATCATTTAGAGACAATCTTGCAAGATTACTTTCCTTAGTTCACCAGCAATCTTCTCCTGGTATAGGCTGTGAACATTTGTAGCAATCACATAAATGTCTTTGTGAATGTCAAAATAATATGCATTGTATTCAACATGGGATTTCAGTCCAACAGCTCCCAGTCATACATGGGCCCTGTCCATGTATACATTTGTTCAGAGAACAGATTCCCAAAGATTTGGCATGACTCAAGTGCACCAGCATGAGTGTGCTTTGTGTGGGTGTGATTTTGGTAGTACTATTTAATAGTGCAGTCAAATAACAGGTTTGACACACAGTGATAGCATAGTGATGGTAATAACCAGAAACAAAGCTTTATTTGCTTTGTTCGCTGTTCTGTGTGAGCTGCATGAGGTTGTTGTTGTTTGGGGGGTCGTTTTGGTTTTGGTGGTACTAGGATTTGAAGTTGGCCTTTTGCTTGCTAGGCTGACAGTCTACACCTCTAGCCCTTTTTCCATTTTTGCTAGTTATTTTGGGTAGTGAATCTAGGGAACTTTTGTCCTGGCAGGCCTTGTACTGTGATCCTCTAGGCTCAGCTTCCTGAGTAGTTAGGACTACAGGTGTGAGACAGTGGTGTCCAACTCCACTAGAAGTCTTTGGATTTAAAATGTAAAATGGCAAAATGAATCAGAACGGTTTTCATATTTTTATTCCTAGTGCAAAATTTAAAACTTGAAATGTTTTACTGAATTTGAATCATATCTTTCAAGTTGAAATATAGTTTAGTGTATTTAAAACTAAACGATGAAAGAAAAAATAAAATAGAATCAGTGATTTTGTTGTAGCTTTGGAAGATATTTCTTTACATTGGCTTTATTATTTTTTCTGGCATGATTTTTATCTATCTATCTATGGAATTCAAAAAAAGTTTTCACTACATTTCTTTTTTGGCCTTTTATGTATTTCACCTGAAGACTATTATTAAAAAGAAAACTTCTGTTTTTTGAAGAGTGGGTATTGAGTGGCTTGCTTATGCAGGTAGCAGGTACACTAGGCATGCTTGCGGGGACCACTATAAATCATTTGTGTCTCCCCCATTGTGTATTACGTACAATGGTAGTGAGAACTTAGGTTCTGGGTAAGTATTTGAATGAACAGACCCTAAGTTAATTTCAGTGGATTTCTTTCTGGAGTCCTATGGTGTTTCTAATGGTTTAGGCTTTGCTATTTCTCCAGGCTGCTATATTATCTTTCAAACTACAGTCCCTGTATCCAAGTTCCCCTCTACCTGTCTGCAGTCCCCACCTTCCCCTTATACCATCCATATTCCTGTCTGCTCAGTGTGAGATTTCTAAAATTGAAACCCCACTGTGCCAATTTCCTACTTGAGTCTTTCTGTAGCTCTTCATAGTCTTCATTTCCTATGGCTCTTAGGGGTCTGGGCTCCTGTATCTCTCTCTCACCTGGCCTCCTGCCAAATAGTTCTCCAGGGAACTCCCTCCCTACAGCACACCTGCCTTTCTGTCCTCTGCTCACCTTTCCTTTTTGTCTTCAGTCCTTCATTCTTGAAAGACCTGACCAGCTTCTGTTTCTCAGGACACCTACAACCTGTTTTGACACCATCTGTATCTTTATTTCAGATTTAAAGTTTATTAACAGTGATAATTGTGTGTGACCAAAACAATATTTTTGTGTGTGTGTGTGCTGGTCCTAGGGCATGAACTCAGGACCTGGGTACTGTCCCTAAGCTTTTTTGCTCTACTGCTTGAACCACAGCTCTACTTTCAACTTTGTAGTGTTTAATTGGAGGTAATAGTCTCATGATTTTTTTTTTCTGCTGGCTTTGATTGAACCACAATCCTCAAATCTTAGCCTCTTGAGAAACCAAGATTAGAGAGGATTACAGGTGTGACCCATTGCCTCCTGGCTAACAAGTTTTAAGACATTTCTCACGTGCATTTCGATTCACCCCCTAGAGAGTTTCAGATTAGGCTGGATGAACTTTTCCTTTCTTTCTTTTCCTCCTCATCTTCTGGTGTGTACCTTCCTCTGGCTTGGGTTTTAAAACACTAAATAAGGGGTAATTATTCATGACAAGAATTTGGCACAAACATCTCAGACTTAGCATCTGAAACTGAGCCTATCACTTCCCTGCCTCTCCTTAGAGAAGCGTACCTTAGTGGTGTCTACTTTTCTCTTAGCGAGATCCTTGAAAGTCTACTTTTTCTTTTTTCCTCCCTCTACAATACTTCACCTTTTTTGTTTTTGTTTTTGTTTTCAGGTCATGGGGCCTGTACTCTGGGTCTGGGCGCCATCCCTGAGCTCTTCAGCTCAAGGTTAGCGCTCTACCACTTGAGACACAGTGCCACTTCCGACTTTTTCTGCTTATGTGGTGCTGAGGAATCGAACCCAGGGCCTCATGCATGCAAGGCAAGCATTCTTACTACTGAGCCACCTTCCTAGCCCATACTTCACCTTTTGAATAAGCTTTGATTTTGCCACATCCTCTCCACTACTGCTCTTGTTGCAAACCCTACACTGGCGCCAATATGGTCCCTTGGAGACCAGAATTGCTTTTCCCTATTTTGCGTAGGCTCTTTACTAGCTCCACATCCCAGTGTGATGAAAGTTCATCCTTCCTTTTCAAGGCTTTCCAGGATCTGGCCTGTCTCTCAGCCTCATCTTCCCATGCCTCCTGCTCCCTGTCTCCTGGTTTATGTCCTCACTTGAGAGCTTGCTGTACATGTCCAATGATCCTTACTTTACTATGCTTACTCTGCTGTCTCTTCTGAACCAAGTTATCTTCTAAATAGAGGCTTAAATAAGACATAGGACAGTCTTATGTAAGACTTTAAGTCAATAGGTGTCTGGAGAGGAGGTGACACACTCTTGAGGTTACTTGGAGGACATATTGCTCCACCGCCCCTAGGGCACTGGCTTGCCTCATTGGCTTAGTTGCATATGGCATCTAGCCAGTAAGAAGAGGGAATTAGGAGAGTATATCCTTTTCTTTGAAGAGCCCAACTCAGACACTGTATATTCTCCGATTCATACCTCATTTGCCACAAATCATCATAATCTCATACCTAACATCAGGGAAGACTGTGTGAGTCTTCATACTTGATCTTAGCAAAGGCTTATCCAAATATAATATGAGCTGTGTATGCAATCTAAAAATTGTTAAGCCAGGTGGGAATGGCTCACTCCTGAGATCCAAACTATACAGGAGTCTGAGATCTGAGGATTATGGTTCAAAGCCAACCCGGGCATACAAATCAGAGAGACTCTTATTTTCAATTAACCAGCAAAAAACCAGAAGTGGAGGTGTGATCAAGTGGTAGAGCACCAATCTTGAGGAAAAAAAAAAACCAATCAAAAACAAAAAGAACTAGTGAGAATGCAAGGCTCTGAGTTCAAACTCTAGTACTAGCACCAAAGATAAAGAAATAAGCAAATAACATAAAGCCAGCAAGCAAGCCAGGCCTGGAAGTGGATGTTTGTATTTCAATACTCAGGAGGCTGAGATGGGAAGATCACTTGAGCCTAGGCGTTTGAAACCATCCTGGGTAATGGAGCAAGACTGTTCAAAATAAAGCCTTCCCAAATCTTGTAACCTAAAAATTTCAAATATTAATATTAGAAAGTAAAAAATGATAATTTGAAATTAATCCAGTATATTTACTCCAGTGGAGCTAAACTATTGTTATTTAAACATGTAAGACTATCCACATTTCAAATATAAATAGTCACATGCAACTAATGGCTACCATTCTGGACAGCAAAGCTTTAGCTGGTGCGCCATAGTCCAGCTAAAGTGGAAGGATTCTGCCACTAAAATAAAGTTGAAACCCAGTATTAATGGTAAACTAGTAGCCGCTGTCTCCTTTTAACCACTTGCTGCTCCCACCTATCCAATTTACCCAAACTACTTGGTATTGCCCGTGACAATACCAATAACTACCTGTTTTAGTCTGCCATTTCCATTGTTGGAGCATCTTAAGGGGAAAAATTAACTCATCTTTTCTCCAAACCTTTGTCTAGTATTTGGCATATTTTAATTATCTCATAAATGTTAGATGAATAAATAAATGCCATAATTGAATGATTTCATGAAATTGCTCAACCATTTTTATTATCCTTAAGCAAATGCTATGATTTCCTCTTTTTTAAATATAAAAAAGCATATTTAATGTCTTACAGTAAGATATGCTAATTAAATATCAGATTAATTTTTAAACATGAAAACATTCAATAATGTGGAACACTTCATTAAACTTGTTAGAAAAAATAATCTTTTAGGAAGGTGATATGAAATAATAGTCTCTACAAGTTGTTAGAATTCTAATCATTTAGTTTATTCAGCTAAAAATGGGATAATAGTAATTCTAACTTAAAGTGTGTAATACAAAAGAAATTAGTATTTTCCAATTAATTAGAATTGCACCTAACACAAAGAAAGTTCTAAATTTTCTGAGTGCTAGTAGTTCACACCTATAGTAGTAGCTACTCAGGAGGCTGAGATCTAAGGAATGAAGCCCAAAGCCAGCCTGGACAGACAATTCCTCAAGACTCTTATTACCAACTAGCCAGCAAAAACTAAAAGTGGAGCAATGGCCCAAGTGGTAAGGCACCACTCATGAGTAAAAAGGCCGAGAGTATGAGGACCTGAGTTCAAGTTCAAATACCAGCACAAAAATGAATTATATTTTGTGGAGGGGAAGGGGAAAAACAAATCATTTAAATAGGGATACAGGTGGACCTGTTGCAACAATGAGATGTACAAGTCGTAATGTCGAAAACAAACTTTACAACTTTCGTGGGGGAGGGGTGGCGGGAGAATGGGAAGGGATGGGAAGGGGAAACAAAGGAGGAGGCTACAATGCTTGATAAGAAATGTACTCATTATTTTGCCCATATAATTGTAACTCCTCTGTACAGTATTTTTACACTAAAAAGAGAAAAAAATGAATTATATTTACTATCAATATGTAAACTAAGCAGACATTTGACTTTTCACTCAGAACTTATCCTAGAATTTGATGAAAGGAATAAACAGTAGAGCCCTTTGCGATTCCCTCTTTCTTATATACTAAAAGTCATGAAGGCATAATATTGTTCTTAGAGGGATGGATTTACATTGACTCTACTTGGCAAACTTGCTGTTAATTCAAGGATTTTTTATTTTTTTTTTTGGGTAGGTCATGGGGCTTGAACTCTGGGCCTGGGCGCTGTCCCTCAGCTCTTTGGCTCAAGGTGAGCGCTCTACCATTTGAGCCACAGCACCACTTCCAGTTTTCTGGTGGTTAATTGGCGATTAAGAGTCTCATGGACTTTGCTGCCAGGCCTGGCTTTGAACATGATCCTCAGATCTCAGCCTCCTGTGTAGCTAGGATTATAGGCATGAGTCACTGCTGCCCAGCTCAAGGAGTTTTTGTCATTCACATTTTAATGTAATGGCAGGTTTTCTGGCCAAACCAAATAGTGTTTTGGAAAATAAGATGTGCAGTGACCAGAAATTTTGTATTTTCCTTCAAGTTTTAAATTTTACTCCTGTGGATGATTCTTCTATTTTAGGAAAGAATAAGATTGAACTGCTAGCATTAGACTCTTACGTTGAGTTCCTTTTAGTGTTTATGGACAGATGCCATTTCCAGGAAGTATTATTATGAATCTGTTGCATCATAGATGGACACTATTTTATACGTGAAACAGCATGACCAGAAGTCAACAAGTGAGTGAAACTTATCAGTGGTTCCTGGAATTCAATGCAATAGGAATACAGCTTCTCATTAAATTAAATTGAGAGTTGAATGATCCGTAAGCAAGTTAAATTCTAGAAGTTTCAGACAGTCCCAATTTCTCACAGTGCCTGCCTTAACATCCCTCACAGGTGGCCACAGTAATAGTTACTCTGAGCTGGGCTCAGAGTTATCATGACCCATTTCTTTCTAGAATGGGCATTAGTAGTTAAAGGAAGGTAAGAGGCAGGGCAAATGCCCAGGATGGCACCTTCACCTCACACTTTGTGCCAACAGCCTCCTTCATTTCTTGTTTCTTCTTTTCTTTCCACAAGTGAATCTTGGAACCAGTATCATTTCAATTAGGTTGTGGCATACTTCACAAAAATACTATCTGTAGTAGTAACAATTGCCATTACCATTACCATAATAATGGGTGCTTGTGCCAGAAACTTGCTAAGGGCTCAATATACATTATGTGTGTTAGTCATTTGTCTCTACCACTCCTATGAAATAGGCATTATTATGATTCCTGCTGTATATATGATGTAACAAAGGCTTAGGCTAAGTGGCTTGTCTAGGGTCACAAGCACATGAATGGCTAAACTGGATTGACATTCATGTCAGTGTAAATATTGAGCTTTTAACCACTATGTTGTCCTGCCTTTGGAATACCACTTATGTAGCTATATATTTGATAGTGATAGATTTGGGATAGGTTGGGGAGGGATTAGGGAAAGGATCCCAGAGCATCTGATCTAGAATAGAGTTAAGGAGGGTTTGAATGGGACTTTGGGAAGAAGGAATCCAAAAATGTCAGAAAAGTACATTCTAAATATTAGAAGAGGTGTCATTGTGGTCCTCTTTAAGAAGCTATAACTATAAGGTAGTTCAACTGTATTGTTTTATGGAGCTCAGAGATATAAAAACTATAAACTAGAAGTTCGGAGACATTATTTGCCCGAGGACATGTTCCTAAGTAGTAAAATAACATAAGCCACCTACTTGAACTTGTTCTTGGGTTCTGAATTAATTTTATTTAGTTACATTGTTTCAGTGTGACCTTTTAAAAACATTGTGACCAATTCTTGTTATTTTTTTTCAACTATTTCTACTTGTTACCAGCAGAAAAAGGTGCCTGGAAAAACACCAGAAGGTGTTTGCTTGAAGAATAATGTAAGGGAGAAGGAGAAACTGGCAGGAAAAACTGCTCCTTAGCTGCTGAAGGAGTGAAAGAAGAGATGAGCTTATACTGTGAGGGGTGGGTGGGGGTGGCAGGACAGGGAGCTGAGGAATGAGCCTGGACCTTTCTGCAGTGAGGGGAAGTGGAGACAGCTTCTTGATACTGGACTTTAAGAGATCCTCTTCCCATTTCTGCTGAGGCTCAAATTTAGGCCCTGTTTCTCAGTTGAATTGGAGGTTCTTGTCCATGGCCCTGGGTGTGTAGGGAGAGGGAATAGTGTGTACAACATGCCACCATCAGGGTTGTATTAGGAGGAAGTGTGGTTGAATTGTAAATGAGAACCCAGTTCTACTGTGTAACATGGCTGAGCATTATACTTACACAGCTCTGGGGTCAATGTATGAGTTCAGTGGTTCTCTTGAGGATGTGTGGACTTGTTTTAGATCTGTAAATAATCTGCCTACAAGTGGGATCTTGCCCATTCATAACCTCAGAGATGTATTTCAATGATGGAAATGGTGTATATCCATGAGTTTTTGATATATCTTACATGATACACATACACACACACACATATCTGTATAAATGTGTCAGAACAGGAACTTGTTTTTTTCAGTAATGAGGTTTTGAACTTAGGGCCTTGTGCTTGCTGGATAAGTGTTCTATCAGTTGAACCCAAGTCTCTAGCCACAATAGTTAGTACTTGAAGAACTTCCATAGTAGAGAATCTGAAACGCTACCATTCAGAGAAACAAAAATTACCGTGACACATAAATACTACAATTAGTTCCAAGCTGTTGAGGAGAGTTAAACAAGAGATTGAAGCGGGTAAGATTTCATGAGTTCAGATCTGCCTTATTTATGTTTGATTGACACAAAGGGAAAGGAGCTGGAAGGTGCTCTTGGCGGTATGATCTAGGAAACCAGTTTTGGAGGGAGATGGACTTGGATTTAATTCTCAGCTGAACCAGGCTTTAGCAGTGACTTTTACCTCAGTCTGTTTTCTCATCTTTAAAATGTTAACATATTATGAAATGTTGTACAGAATAGTTCTTATAGTTAAAGGCAAATGCAGACTTTATAGATTGCATGAAAAAGCAGAACTTGCACTAAAAGGAGAGGTCTTGTCTTGAAATCGAATACATTGTGTAAGATTGATTCTGAGGGAGGCTGAGAGATTATGGGGGTGTCAAGGGTCTCCCCCAAGTTTCTCTTGGTGCTGTCCAGCTGTGAAGTATTCACATAGAGGGCTTGGTGCACAGCAAACTGGCTATTAGTGGTTTTGAGGCCATTAGATACCTTTCAAAGACGATCATTTTCACTGACTGCAAAAATTGCCATGATATTATCAGTGTGATGCTTTTAGGTTATTTACAACATTTTTCTCATCACATCACTTGTGAATTGCCATCTTTGTTTGAATTTATTGTTAAATTCTTTCAAGAGAAAATACAATCATATGTTTTAAGTCTGAGTTAGAATCTGATGCTACCACCACCTTGTCCCATTTCCCACTCTTCATTAATTTTCTCCTATCCTATAGGCTTGAGAATTTGCCTTACTCATTTTGGATCCCTTTGGCATCAAATGTATGTAAGTACATTTAAAGGTTTGAGAGGTGGGGCTGGGAAGGTGGCTCAGTGGTAGAGCGCTTGCCTTGCATGCATGAGGCCCTGGGTTCGATTCCTCAGCACCACATAAGCAAAAAGAAAAAAAAAGCCGGAATTGGCACTGTGGCTCAAGTGGTAGAGTGTTAGCCTTGAGCTGAAGAGCTGAGGGACAGCGCCCAGGCCCAGAGTTCAGTACCCATGACTGGACCCCCCCCCCAAAAAAAAAAAAAAAAAAAAAGGTTTGAGAGGTGAGTTGAGGATACAAGATTTGCAGTGGCAAAGAGAACTAGGTCCCGTAGGCCACGTTCTCCAACTCTATGTTGATTTATAAACAATTATGTGATCTTTCAGGTTAAGTAGCTCAGTATCTAGTTGAAGAGCAACAGCAGTAGGGAGGAAATAAGAGAATTTAGTCTCATCTGAAGTATCACTCTGGCTAGGAGTTCAGAACTCCTAAATTGAGAGAGAATCCTTATTGCTGAGGTAATCAGAGAGGGCTCCTTGGAGTAGGTAAAGTGAGTTGGTTTTAAGAATTTGCATCAATATATACATGAGGCAGAGGCATGCCAAGCAGGAGCACAAGTATGAACAGAGCTCAGGATATCTGGAAAGTCTGAATATTTGAGGCAGAAGAGGAAATAACATTAGGTAGCTAGGTAGGGTGGGGCTTTGAAAAGGAGGTTGGAAGGCAAACAATTTGAGAGGCATAACAAGCAATAAAGAGTCTTTGTAGGTTTATGAGGGACACAAGGAAAGTGGTTGAACTGGAAATTCAAAGGTAGTGTCAGAAATATCTTTTCAAAAAGGTCATTCATAAATACACAAATACTTGGTAATAAGATTTTATGTATCTAGAATCTTTCAAAGACTTTATGAATCTCACATAATCCTCCCCTTGTGTAGGAGTAGGCAAATGATCATTATCCTCATTTTATAGCTGGAGAAACTGAGCTCCCTAGTGACTGAGTGACTTTTCAGGGCCATACCTCATTCCAGAACCATTGGTTTTATGGTAGTACTTCAGGATGTAAGGGGCGAGTTGTCCATTGTCAGTGGAATTGGGGAGTAAAGGATGTTATCAGCATCTAGTAAATATATACTAGATGCTTTAACAATTTTGTAACTATTGGGTTCTGTAGTCCCACCTTACAGATTAGGAAATTGAGTCCCAAAGAAGTTTATTGTCTTACGGAGTCACATACCTAGTGAGAAGCAGAACTTGGAGCCAATCAAGCATATGTGACCCTCTTGGCTAGGTTATTTCCACAGCCTGGCACTTGGATGAACTACAGTTACCTCTGCGTCCTGCTTTGCTCAGGAATGTGATGGTGTTAACTGGAGATGCTGTGAATCCAGCATGAAGCTGTTTGGCAACGAGTTTACTAAAGCATGTGTCTTAGCCTAGAATATCATATCTTCTGGAGGTAGTGTGTGTTAGAATGACTATTAGTCAATTTGAAAAGCTAAGTAGGAGAAGCAGAATTTTGATCTTTTGTGATTCAGGGGATCTAGACTGAAATTTCTTCAGGATGGAGACTCAAATTGTTGGCACAGCATGCAAGGGGTAGTGGGCCCTTGCTGACATTTCTGGTCTCAGCTGTTCCCCTTACTCCACCCTCTGTACACTCCCCCCCCCCCAATCCTTCCCTTTAAAACAGGGAAACCTAGCGTTGGCCCACTGGGTCAAATCCTGTCAGAATGAACTTACTAACATCTATGGTTCACATTCAGGCTAAAAAGTGTGGTGTCCTTTTGAGCATGGGCTTAGTTTCTCCCTTTTGTGTATTTGATAATTTTCTAGCCACCTCTAGGTTTTTTTTCTTGCAATGAAAAGTTGAGGTATGTGAAAACCTGCCACTCACAGTAATCTGATCACACCCTTGCTTCATAAGGGCAAGATTTGCCTCCAGATTATATGTTCATTATGGTCTTTGGCACATATTGAGCCAGGAATTAAACAAAGTGAAAGTTCCTTTGAATACTGATGTGAAATCCTGTTAGAGAAACCCATCTGCGTGAACTGTGCACAGAACCTGTACAGTGGCCCATTCTCTCTGATGGTAATTGTCACCATTTGAATTGAGTTGGACAGCACTGAGAAAATAAGGAAAATGCCTCCAACAAAGCTCTTTTCATAGCTGACTTGTACAATGGTGCTTGATTTTATGACTCGAACAAAAGTCTGTATTTTCTCCCAGTGTTTTGTCATGCTTGTAGCTTTTACAACAGCTAGGAATTTGGCTTAACAATAGTTCTTAGGTCAACATACTTTGTCCCTGTTATGAGCCTTTCTAGAGTGACAGTTTCTTGTCTGGTTTTTAAAAAATGATTTTTCAGTCTAATATAGTATTTTTATCTTAAGAGACCATTAAAAAAATCTTCACATCATAGCTGTACTTGACAAAGAGTTTTTCTATGCCATCTCCTTTTGTTTATACAGACCTATACAGATAACTTCAGATATATTAGTCTAATTTTTCAGTGTCTTCCCCCACCTTTTGCAGTGCTAGGGATTGAACTCAATGACTTACACATGTTTGGCAAGTGCTCTACTTCTGAGCTACACCCAGCTATTTTAAATTTTATTTGGAGACAAGGCTTCCCTAAGTTGCCCAGCCTGGCTTGGAGCTCACTATCTTCCTGTTCCAGCCTTGCAGGGTATCTGGGATTATACAGGCTCTTGCACCAAGCTGGCTTCCATGGAGCTTGTAAGAAAATAGTTAACATTGCTCTGTTCAGACCTCAGAAACTGACAAATAGAGTTTCATTGTCCCTTCATTTGAGTAGCCCATAGTGCTTCACACACATTAATTCACTAACTCTCAAGAAAGCCCTGTGTGTAGGCAGTGGAAAATATTTTTCCCTGTGGCTGGATTTACATGATGAGAGAGAGAAAGACTAAAGTCTGGAGGCATATCAGGACTGACTTGTGGATAGGGAGCCAGGGCTAGCTCGCGCTGCCCAGTTCCTCATCTGGTCCTCTTCTTTGGCCATTAGGAAATCCAAACTTATTTTGTTCTTTGGAAAACAATCATGATTTCCAAAGGAAAATAGCTCTTTAGGCAAAATTCTACCGGAGAACTGAATTGTGGGAGGGGGATCATTAGAAGTTTTCTCACAGGATGGCTGTGTGGTGTCTTATTCCATGGCAGCATGTTTTGCTTCTGAAAACCAGGCTTTAGATGTCTCCATCTCATTTGGCTGTGCATGCTTTTCCAAGGGTTAGCAGGGAAGATGGCAGCTGCTGTTCTGTTTCAGGCTCTGTGATGTGTGGCCTTCTTTTTCCATTCTTGTTTCTCAGCTACCTCAAGGGCAGGCACAGCCTCTCCACTCCCTCTTCTTTGCTTCCTCTCTTTAATTTCTCACTAATGCTTTCATAAAAGAGTAGAGTAGCAAACGGGCTCGGTGGGCAGGATAAAGCTCAGATTTGTATGTGTAGTATCTATATGCTTACTCTCCACATGAGGACATCTCAGGCTGACTGCATCTGTATCTGAACAGCTGGCTTCCTTCACCAAATCTCTACCAACCACACTACCCCCACCTCTGCCAGTGGCACTTTCATCTTTTTCTCAACACGTCAAGCTTGGGAAAAAGCTGCCTTTCTTTGTCCTCTCATCTGCTACTTCCAGTTTTTCAGGACATCTTATTGGCTTTGCCTTCAGAATAT
Source organism: Dipodomys spectabilis (assembly GCF_019054845.1). Taxonomy (NCBI): domain Eukaryota; kingdom Metazoa; phylum Chordata; class Mammalia; order Rodentia; family Heteromyidae; genus Dipodomys; species Dipodomys spectabilis. The sequence goes on from NW_024870817.1 coordinate 29,376,333, forward strand.
ATCCAGTGTCTGATTACCTCTCATCACTTCCTTCCCTTATCCTGAGGTTTAGTTATTCTTGTTTGGCTGGATTATCACAGTGACATTCAGTAAGACCTCTGCTTTTGTCATTGGTCTCTTCTAGTTTGCCTGTGTCATAGGAGTTAGAATGATCCTGATAGCATCAGAAAGGGTATTTTTTACCTCACAACCTTCAGAAGTATTGTCTTCATATGCAGAAGAAAAACCACCATCCTGACAATGGCCTACAGGCTTTATGTGACCATCGTAGTTCTCATTTTTTATAGCTTTCCTCATTCACTCAGCTCTAGCAGTATTCGTTTCGTTGTTGTTCCATCCATATGCTCACATCACCCTGTCTTCCTTTTGCCCTAGGCCTTCCCACGCTTGGCTTCCTCCTTCTCAGGGCCCTCACCTGCATATATCAGAACTTTCTACTATGGACCTTCTCTGACCAATGTATTTAAAATTGCATCTACCCATACCAGTCATTCTTTTTGATTCACCTCATTTACCAAACACTGCATATCACTGTCTAGTGTGCTATAAAACTTGCTTTTTAGATGCTGTTTATTATTTAGAAATGAATGTTAAACTTCAGAAAGGCTGGGATTTTTGTTTTTCTTTTTTATGTTTTTAATTTTTTTGGTCCGGTCATGGGGCCTGAACTCTGGGCCTGGGTGCTGTCCCTCAGCTCTTCAGCTCAAGGTTAGAACTCTACCACTTGAGCCACAGCGCCACTTCCGGGTTTTTTCTTTTTTGCTTTTGTGGTGCTGAGGAATCGAACCCAGGGCCTCAGGCATGCAAGGCAAGCGCTCTACCACTGAGCCACCTTCCCAGCCCCTATTTTTTTTTTTCAATTGTGAAAATACTGTACAGAGGGGTTACAGTTACAGGAGCAAGGTAATAGTACATTTCTTATCAAGCATTGTTGCCTCCTCCTTTGTTTTTCCCCTACCCACTCTTCCCTCTCACCTCTACAACTGCACCCCCCTGCCTAAAGTAAAGTTCGTTTTCAACATAGTGTCTTGTACACCTCATTGTTACAATGGATCAACCTGTATCCCTATTTAAACATTTTTTTCCCTTCCCCTCCCCAAATTATACCAACATCAAATACAGTGAAAACAGGGGTTATTTCATGGGGGAGGAACATACAAAGTAACAAAAAAATCACATAGTACCTTATAAATACGTTAGAAACAATAGCAAGAAAGAAGAAAACCACTGTGTCCCTATCTTGGGGTTCATTTCATTTAACTTCATCTTATCTGGTTATATGCACATAGCTTTTGACCTTTTCTACTTGTCCCAGACATAGTTATTACAAATAAGGGAAACCATGGGACCTATGTTTCTTTAGGCCTGGCTTACTTCACTTAATATAATTTTTTCCAAGTCTTTCCATTTCCTAACAAATGGGGCAATGTCATTCTTTCTGATGGAAGCATAGAATTCCATTGTGTATATATATATATATATATATGTATGTGTATATATATATATATTGTGTATATATATATATTGTGTATATATATATATATATATATATATATATACCCACATTTTCTTTTTTTAAATAAGTTTTTTTTATTGTGAAAATACTGTACAGAGGGGTTACAGTTACATGAACAAGGTAATGAGCACATTTCTTATGAAGCATTGTTGCCTCCTCCTTTGTTTTTCTCTTACCCTCCCTTCCCTTCCACCCACACAACTACAACTACACTCCCCCCCTCTGGATTTTTGTTTTTCTTATTCAAGTATATAATGTCTAGCACAGAGTGTCCTGGTGTCTAACAGATGCCCAAATATCAGTGTTTTCATAAGTCACTCATGTCTTCTAGTTCTAATCAAAGAATATGATCATCATTATTAGTTTCCTAATTAAATTTTGATAGGAATGGAGCATAGCAGAGAATGCTAGAAGAGTAATTTAGCTGAAGAGATAAACATAAGAAATATTTAGTGAACAGTGCTGATGTAATTTCTGATTAGATTACAGGATAAATAAAAGGTATCAGAGAGGTCATTGGGAAGATGTAGTGTGGAAAGCCAATGGAATTTATTGAGTACCTGCTGAGTATCAGTACTACTTTGTTTTTTTTTGGCCACTGGATCTCATCTGTGAACAAGTGAGGGAGTTTCAAATCATACAGCCATTGGAGGACTGAGTCAGTATTCAAACTCTTGGTCATGTACAACAGTGTTGGAGTAGTCAGGGAGAAATGCATAGAAATGATTGGATTGAGACTAGATGGAATTAGGAAAGCCTAAATGCTAGACACGTGGATAATCTTGATTAAGTTTGGCAAACCATTGACCAATGGTTTATGTGCAAAGAAAACAACACCGAGGAAAGCTTTAGATGCATAGTGAAGTACTTGTGTTTGATATGAAAGGTTTCAGAGACTGAGGTCTATTCTTTTCTTTTTCTTTCTCAAGGCTAACACTCACCATTTGAGTCACAGTTCTGCTTCTGGCTTTTTGGTGGTTAATTTGGAGATAAGAGTTTCATGGACTTTTATGCCCCACTTGGCTTTGAACCTAGATACTCTCAGAACTCAGCCTCTTGAGTAGCTAGGATTACAGGTGTGAGTCTCCAGTACCTAGCCTGAGGACTAATGTTGATCAGAAGGGTAATAGTGACTTTGAGTATTGAAGATTTTAACCTGGCATCAACATCCAGGATGGATTAGAGGTGGGATAGATTTGCTACTGGTGACTACTTAACAGGCCTTTGGAATTTAGCAGTGTAGCCAGTACTGATCTTCAATTCACAATCTTCCTGCCTCTTCTTCCTGGGTTCTGGGATTAGAGGTATGTACTACCACACACAACTCATATTTTTCTTTGTGATCATGCACCATGTTATTACTAAAATGAAATCCCACGAGTGCCAGGATTCTGTTGCGTAACTCCTCCTCTTCCCTCCCTCTATTTTTTGGTGATGGAGAGTTTTGTCAAGTGTTTTACGGTTTTGAATTCCGTGCCTATGTTCAGCGGGATGGAACCTGTATGAGTCTTTTAATTCTGTGTTCACCTCAAACGGAGTCCCAGAAGAGGTCCGTTTTGTATGTTTCTTAGTTAAAGCATTCAGGAAATACTTCTCTCCATATTAAAGACTCAGAACATAAACCAGGACAGAAAATGGATCTAGTCTCTTCCATTAGCCAGTGGTCATAGTTTCTCAGTTGCTTCTGCGTTTTGATTAGAGCTGTAACTCTTGGGCCTTACGTGGAGGTTTCAGTTCTAACTCTGCCACTCATGGGTCAAGGGGCAAGACCGCCTCGGGCCCTCTGTGGGCGTTACAAGCCAACCTTGACTTCCGCTTCCGGCTGCATCGCGTAGGGCATGCGCTGTTGTACAGCCAGGCAGGTGGTGGTTAGAGGCAGCGGCGGCAGCGCCGTAGTTAACTCTCTGGCATTTGGGCCTATTTCTGCTGGGGAAGACGAAAAGGAAAGATCCCAGAATACCAGGTGCGTTTTCCTAGCCGACACAGAAGCCAGGATAAATGGGTTGCTGCGATTGCGGTACGGGTGGAAGTCATGAACCAGAGCGTAACTAGGCCCAGGAAAGCGGAAGCTGGCCTGCTCCGAAGCCCCGGAGGCCCCGGAAGCGGGAAGCGGCCTTCCTGCGGGCCCCCGGTGCTGACTGGGCCTGGACCAGGGCCGCTCACGACGAGGAAGATGAAAATGATGAAAATCCAATAAGCAGTTCCTCCGGGCGCAGGAGTAAGTAGAGAAAGTGGCCCTGAAGCCCAGACGGGAGCCCGGCGTCCCCAGGACGATGGAAGACCGGACCGTGGCGCTGGACATCCCCGAGGTGCTGAAGAAGCAGCTGGAGGACGACTGCTACTGCGTCAACCGCAGGAAGCGGTTGGTCCGCCTTCCCTGCCACACCAACGTCCTCACCATCTTGGAATCTTACGTGAAGCATTTTGCTATCAACATTGCCTCTGCCACCAGCGACCGGCCTCGCCACCATCATGCCGTGGGGCCGGCCCCCGACGGTGCGCCCGACATCCCCGTGGAAAAGAACATTGACCTTTGTAAGGAGATGGTGGACGGATTGAGAATAACCTTCGATGCCATGCTCCCGTTGGTTTTGCTCTACCCCTACGAACAAGCCCAGTATCGGAGGACGACTTCGTCTGATTTCTTCCTTCCCATTAAAGAGAGTAGTACAAATACTCATTGCCCAGGGGAACCCTCTCCCAGCCCGCCTTTGCTGAATCCCTTCCCGCCACAGTCCACGGAGAGTCAGCCGACCGGCAGTGAGTCGGCCACCCCCAAGAGGCGCAGAGCCGAGGCCGAGTCGTCGTCCTCACGGCCTCTGAGGCGTTCCACGCGCCACACCACCAGTTTGGACGGGCGATCCCAGAACAGCGCGTCGCCTCAGCTCAAGCGCCGCCAGCAGGACCCGCCCCCGGGAATGCCCAGATTGTTCCTGCACTTGGAGAAGAAGATACCTGTGCACAGCGGGTCATCTGCTCCCGTTCCTCCGACTCCTAGTATGGAAGGGATTGCCCTGTTGGCTGGTCTTGAAGGAAAAAGAACCACCGAAATAAACAAGGTCCTCTCGTGGAAGCTTGTGCCAGACAATTACCCCCCAGTTGACCAGCCACCTCCACCCTCTTACATTTATGGAGCACAACATTTGCTGAGATTGTTTGTGAAACTGCCAGAAATACTTGGAAAGATGTCCCTTGCAGAGAAGAATCTGAAGGCTTTACTGAAGCACTTGGATCTCTTTCTGAGATTTTTAGCGGAGTATCGTGACGACTTATTCCCAGAATCGGCTTATGTCGCTGCTTGTGAGGTGCATCACAGCACCAAAAATCCCAAGGCAGTATAGTAAAGTTTTGATAGTTCCGTAAGAACAGCTGTTCTTTCTGGTTTTGTGCTCTGGCTTCCAGGTGAACAACTAATGGTGATCCTTCTTTCAGGAGAGGGCAAACATGGTCCCACCTGTGGGGCTGTGGCAGAGGCATGCTTGGGCTTGGTTATTTGACTTGCTCACATACTGTTAAGTTTTTGCTGTTAAGAATTACTTCCTGGGTACCTGAACTCCAATATAACTCTTTGTGTTGCATAGGCCATCTGTAGTGGCAAGAAAAGAACAGTTGTGTTTATAGTGAGCTGTTAAAGTGTAGGTAGGTGAGGTTGGTTTGGTAGATATTGGTTGTTAGTGAGAACCACACTGTTAATTATCTGTTAGCATTAAACAAAATGTTTTTTGCAAACTTTTTATTTGCGTGATGAGGCTTAGCAGAACTCTGGCAAACCAATTTTAGTTTGTGCTTGGAAAGCCCAAGTAGTCTCAAAAGTATTTTAGAGGGAATTGATACTGATAGCTTGGAACAGTTCCCTCTTTGTGAAACATAATTTTTGGTGATCTAAGGATAGCATTCCCTATCTTGTTTTAGACCTTACAGTTTTACTTTGTTGTGTAATATTGCAATCCTTTTTCTATAAATTGTTGTTTTTGGTGATCTAAATAAAGTATCTTGTTTGGAAGAAGAAAAAGCAAATCTTGTGGGTTAAAAGACAAAGCAAAACTATCTAGGACAAAGATTCTTAATAGGGTATCATTGTACTTTCAAATGAATATTGATGGCTTTCTCGGAGAACTCTCCTTTCCAGGAAAAGTTCAACTATTCATTTAAAGTAACCCTCTTCTGTAGTACTGAGATTGAACTCAAGGCTTCCCAGTTGTTAGGCTTTTCTTCTACCTCTTGAGCCTAACTTGGTACATAAAATGCCTATTTACTCTTCTCATGTAGCTAGGATTACAGGTATGACCAGCCTTAAAATAATTCTTAACCATAGTCTGTTAACATTTGAGCAGTAGGGTTTCTGAGATCGTTTTTGTTGTTGTTGTTGTTTGGTATTACTAGGAGCTCCAGACTTAGAGGCTCATGCTTGCTAGGCTGGTGCTTTACTGCCAAGCCACACCTTCAGCCCTTTTTTGTTTTTGTTTTTGTCAGCCGTGGGACTTGAACTGAGGGTCTGGGTGCTGTCCCTGAGCTGTTTTGCTCAAGGGTAGCACTCTACTCCTATAAGCCACAGCACCCACCATTCTGATTTTCTGGTAGTTAATTGGAGATAAGAGTCTCATGGACTTTCTTGCCTAGGCTGGCTTTGACCTTGATCCTCAGCTCTCAGCCTCCTGAGTAGCTTGGATTACAGGCATAAGCTACCAGTGCCTGGCCTCAGCCCTGCTTTTTGCTGATTATTTTTAGGGTAGAGTCTTACTTTTCATCCAGACATATGCCAGAACCTTGATCCACATACTGACTTTAGGATTCCCCCTTAGTTGCTGGGGTCACAGACTGACCCCCAGTGTGCATCTTTTTTCATTGGGATGAAGTCTTGAAGACTTCTTTTCTTTTCTTTTTTTTTGGGGTGGGGGTCCGGTCGAGGGCCTGAACTCTGGGCCTGGGTGCTGTCCCTCAGCTCTTCAGCTCAAGGTTAATGCTCTGCCACTTGAGCCACAGTGCCACTTCCGACTTTTTTATTTTTCGGCTTATGTGGTGCTGAGGAATCGAACCCAGGGCCTCATGCATACAAGGCAAGCACTCTACCACTGAGCCACCTTCCCAGCCCTCTTTCTTTCTTTCTTTTTTTTTTTGGTTGGTTATGGGGCCTGAACTCTGGGCTTAGGCACTGTCCCTCAGCTCTTCAGCTCAAGGCTAGTGCTCTACCACTTGAACCACAGCGCCACTTCCAGCTTTTTTCTTTTTGCTTATGTGGTGCTGAGGAATCAAACCCAGGGCCTCATGCATGCAAGGCAAGCACTCTACCACACTTCCCAGCCCTCTTAAAGACTTTTCTATCCAGGGTGGTTTGGCACCAAAATCCTTCCAATCACAGCTTCCCATTTATTTTAGGACAACAAACATGCTATTGCACCCAGCTATAGGTTAAGAAAAGTCTTGCAAACTTTTCTGCCCCAGGCTGGGCTTAAACTGTGATCCTCTCATTTTCAGTCTTCCAAGTGGTTACAATTACAGGTGTGAACCCCTAGCCTCCTGCTGGGTTCTGAGGTTATAGCCATAACAGAACAGAAAGGAAATCCACTAAATATTTCAGTGCTCTTATCCTACAAGTTTAACCTGTTTATTGATGGCAGAATTAGCATCTTACTTGTGTTTTCTGCTAATAAGCAGTGCTTTTCTTTTATATTCTTTACATGTCATGAGCTGTTTGTGTGCCTCTTTCAGGAGACCTTGGCTTTCTAGACCTTGGTTTATTCTTAGAAGTTTCAGTGCTGACCACAATGCCAGAAGAAAGGGAACTCCCAAGAAGGGAGAATCTGAATATATCTGAGAAGAGAGTACAGAGGGCATAAAGTTTCCCAGCTATTAGGAACAAATGGGACCTAGATCATGGAGGGAGAGGTGGCTCATGGTGGGATTGGGGAGGGTTTGATATAGATATGCAGTTCAAAAGAAAGCTCCAGTGGTTAATTTATGACCAGTTGATGAAAGGTCTATAAAGCCAATGTTTTGTAGTAGGCAAATGTGCTACCATGAGCTCCATCCCAATACTCCTAGTCCTTTTCTAATGGTGGATCATAATAGCTACCAGTTTTGCCTTTGTAAGTACATTGACGTTTGAGAGACACCGAAAATGACTTGAGAAAGGAACATTAGGCTTTTCTGAGGACTTAGTATGAAGTTAATACTATGAAGAATCAAAGTTCTAAATTCTTCTACCTGTTTCTCAGCTGGCATTGAATATTTGGAGCACAGCCACCTGGTTGTCCAAGTTAAGATTGTCTTTCTTTGGTGTCTCTTGATTTGAAATATCAATGAAGAACTTACATATCATGTAATAAAACTATTAATCTCAATGGAATTTATACGGTTGCACAATTTACATTTTCTGCAATATTTTTCAGATGTCAATACTAATACTGCCTTTATGTTTTATTTAAAGGGAATTTCAATATATATTGAGTGTGATGTTATACTGTAAAATAGGAATCTTACCTGGTAGATACATTTTTAAAACAAAGAATTTGTTTACTACTTTCCTAGGGATTACATCAGGATATCATTTGTGTTGACTATTGTTACTTTGCTAGAATGTGAGAAATACCTTAAGATTTTTGCTAACTGTGCCTATGTTTATATTTGTTTGGAAACTTCTCAAGGGCAAGACATTATAATTCTTTTTGACATTATATTTCTTCATGCTCTTTGTACTATTTAAGATAATTTTTAAAAAATAAACAATCTGAAGTTGATTCCTTTGGAACTATTGTAGCATATAATACTTAATAGAAAAGTCATAGTTGTTTTTTTTTTTAATTTTTAAAAATCAACTCTTTGTATAGTCACATTTGTGTAGACCCCATGAACCTGATGAGGGGTGAATTTCCATTGTGGTTTTTGGATTGTTTTACCAATGAAGCAATTTGATGGTCAGACAGTTATCTTTTTTGTTCTCCAGCGCTCTTGGCTGGTTTTTCTATTCAGCATCCAGGTTGGTGCTATGACTCATCTAGTTTCTCATCCAAGAGACCAGACGTTCCTCTAGTCCTTATAATCTCCACTGTATCTAGCTCAGCACTGAATCTTGTCCATTTTGCCTTGTAAATGTCTCCTGAATTTATCTTTGGCCTTCCTATGACATAGGAAGTATGACATATTATCATATATGGGACAAGTTTTCATTCTTGTTTTCCATCCCCACCTGTACATTGGTTTCTTAGGTCTAGAGGTCGCATCTTTATTTTACACTTCTTTTTCTTCTGCCTCATCAACCATCCACTCATTACAGGATCTACTTGGCAAATCTTTCATCTACTTTGATTTCTCAACAGAAATTTCTCAATTGTTGGTACTGGAGTGGGTCAATTCATGCAGTATTTATCTGGCCCTGTAGGACTTTTAACATCCTTCGTTCTCGGATGTTGAATGCCAGTGGTAACTCCATTTTTCCCCCTTCTCTTCCGTCACCCCACCAACCATTAGGAGAACTACAAAAGCTGCTATCCCTATTTCCTAATCTTTTCTGAGTACTAATAAACTTACTACATGCCTTAAGGCTCAGCTTAGGTTTGTTTCATTTGGAAGCCATGCTTGGTACTTCAACTGTTCACTGACTTGGGCATTTCTTTTTCTTTTTTCTTATTTTGTACCCATTCTTGGGGCTTGAACTCAGGGCCTGGGCACGGTCCTTAAACTTTTTTTCTTTGCTCAAGGCTAGCATTCTACCACTTGAATCACAACTCCACTTGTGGCGTTTTGGTGGTTAATTGGGGATACAGTCTCATGGGCTTTCCTGCCTGGAATGGCTTCCTACTGTGATCCTCAGATCTCCGCCTCCTGAGTACCTAGGATGACAGGCTGAGTCACGGACACCTGGCTAGATTTGGGCATTTCTGCCTGCCTGACCTCACAGAACCACACTCATACTCTGTAGCTTCAGTAGTTTCCCCTCTCTCACTGGGTTGGCAGTTCTTCCAGGACAGTCTTGATCTTTGCATCCTCATTATCAAGTACTGATAGACACTCAGGAAATGTTTGCAGAGCAAATGGGTGTTTATGTTTGTTTTGTTTTGTTTTTTTGTTTTTAAACCTATTTATAAATGTGCATATCCTTTTCACATATGTTGAAAGGTACTCGAAGAGACTTTTTATGCATTGTTTATTACCTAGTGCAAAATATATATGCAGTTATCAGTAACTGATAGTTTCTAAATTAATTTAGAAATTGGGTGAGATTGATTGGAATGTACTATTATAAATGTCTGGAAATATAACAATGAAATTTCCTTGTATAACTAACAGAAGCTAATAAAAATGCTAAAATGTTTGGTAGGCTAAATTTCAGTTCTTTTCATCTTTGCTATTTTAAAGGTCATATTTCCAAATGTTAAAGCATTATTCTAAAGTCTCTCCAGCTTTGTCCATTTTTTAAATAATTTTTTTATTTTATTGTAAAGATGCTGTATAGAGGGGTTACAGTTACATCAGTAAGGTAATGAGTGCATTTCCTATTGAGCATTGTTACCTCCTCCTTTGCTTTTCCCCTACCACCATCACCACCCCTTACCTCTCCAACTCTTCCCTCCCCCCCCAAGTAAAGTTTGTTTTCAACATAGTGTCTTGTACATCTCATTGTTACAATGGATCAACCTGTACCCTTACGTAAGCATTTTGTTATTTCCCTTCCCTTCCCCAAATTAGAAAAATGTATATACAAGATACAGGGCACTGGAATCAAATACAGTGAAAACAGGGGTTATACCATGGGAGAACAACATACAAAAGAAACAAAAAAATCACATAGTACATTATAAATATGTTAAAAACAATAACAAGAAAGAAAAAAAACCACTTGTGTTTCTATTTTGGGGTTCATTTCACTTGGTCTGGAATTGGGCACAGTAATTAGCTATTCTACTTTAAGCATTTCTGTTTTTATTGGTGGAAGGCAGTAATGATTTCCCATTCCAATGAGGAGTGTATGACTCCTGGGGGGGGATAGGAGGGCAGGAGAGCTGTAGAACACAACCACAGCTTGCTGCCTAAGTACTTATAAAAGACTTGGGGAGGGGTTGCTGTCTCCCCTGAGTGATTAGATTTGATAACTTTTGAAGATTCGGGGTAGAAACACCTCCAAATAGACAGAGAATTTTCCATGTGACCCAACTGTTATCTCTTCAGCAATTTTGTTTTCTCTGCAACTTGTTTAGCAGTTTTTGGGTTAGTCTTGTGAAAATACAACTTATAAGTAAGTTACTGCCCCCCTGTAACTCTTTCTGTGACTTCACACTTGCTACTCAAGGGAATTCTAACCAGAAGAACCATCTTTCTCTTGTGTCTCAAACACTTAGAATAAGCCCATGACTTCACAGAAGAAAACCAGTTTCATGATTTATAGCAATCCCATGTTTTTGCCCATAAATGACATTCCCTGCCTACTGTGCTCACTTCCACGGCCTCCCCCCCCCCCCCCCCAACCTAAGATGGATGGATTGAAATGTTTTGTATGCTGGTGTTGCTTTTTGTTGACCAATGGAGATTTGTCTGCTCAGGTTGATTTTGGACCATGATCCTCAGATCATAGCTTCCAGAACTGCTAAGTAAGAATCTAAGTGTGACCCACTAGTGCCTACTTCCAAATTTCTTTAGATATTAAAAAATACTAAAATTTATTCTTAAACAAGCTTTGCTAACTAGACAAAATAAAAATGCGACAAGCTGCAAAAGTAATTCTAAAAATGTTTTAAGCAGTGACAACATCACTGGAAAATGCAAGAAGAAAAAAGAAAAACAGCCACTGGTAGAAATCAAAGAGGTTGCATAAATTCTGGCAATTTGATGCTGGGGGTGGCACAATTAATACAGCATTGATGTGTGGCACTGTAGGACTCTTAAACATATTTAGTTCCTAGGTGTTGAATATCAGTAATAACTCCCCCTTCTCTTCCATCACCCCATAAGCTATTAGGAGAACTACAAAAGCTGCTATCCCCATTTCCCAATCTTTTCTGAGTAGCAATGAACTCATATTCTTTAAGGTTCAGCTTAGACTTCATTTGGAAACCATGCCTGGTACCTCAACTGTTCACTGACTTGAGCATTGCTTTTTCGTTTTTCTTTTTTGTGCCCATTCTGGGGCTAGAACTCAGGGCCTGGGCACTGTCCCTGAACATTTTTGCTTAAGACCATCACTCTACCACTTGAGCCACAGCCTACTCCACCACATTTTTTGGTAGTTAATTGGAGATAAAGGTCTCACAGACTTTCCTGTCTCTGCTAGTTTTGAATCACAATCCTCAGATCTCAGTCTACTCAATAGCTAATATTACAGGTGTGAACCATGTGTGTTTGGCTATCCCATTTTCTAACTGGGTTGTTGAGAGTTATTTTGTCAGGTCTGTAGTCTGCAAGTATTTTTCATGTCTTATACCATGTTCTTGTATTCTTCTCACATGAGCTCACAGAGAAAACAATGTTTGGTATTTATATTCTTTAAAATTATTTTTTTAACTCTAATGGTCCTTTGACAATCTGATGCAAACTCAACTCTAAAATGCACATACACACAAAATTTTACATCTAATTTTATGGAGTTCATGGACTGAGTCTATAAAGTTCATCCGTGGCTTATGCACTATAACTCAGGGCTTAATGTTGAATGCATTTCCAGCAGTCCCTGATAAGGTTCCAGGGAGGGTTGCCATCCCCTTACCAAACCATGAAAGGAGAAAGCACATAGATTACAAAATAAGGGGGCTAGGAAGGTGGCTCAGTGGTAGAGTGCTTGCCTTGCATGCATGAGGCCCTGAGTTCGATTCCTTAGCACCACATAAGCAGAAAAAAACGGAAGTGGGGCTGAGGCTCAAATGGTAGAACACTAGCCTTCAGCAGCTGAGGGACAATGCCCAGGCCCAGAGTTCAGGCCCCATGACCGACCAAAAAAAAACAAAAAGATTATAAAATAAGAGCAAGCTTCTTATCTGGGTGTTATCTAGGACCTGACTCAGGCGCCTTCTTCAGAATAATATATACCTTGGCATCTCCAGAAGGCATTGCCAGATTGCTACTTCAAGTTTTGTAGTGTGAACAGCTATAGCACAAGAAATAATCTCTTCTTAGTTTGAACTAAGGCTTTTAGTAATCAGCAAGTAGATGCAAGCAAGTAGATTGACTTTGGAAATTTGATCCCTGACAGTTCAAATTTAGTAGCAGGAACTTCTTGTGTAATTTATTATTTTTCTTGCTTTACTTTTATAAAGATGTATAGGATATTATTAGCAGAGGATCAAAATGGTTCAATAGGAATGTGCATATGACCTTATAAAATGATGCTTATTGAAATGAACTTCAAGAAATGGAAGCAAAAGTTTTTTTTTCAGTTATTTCTTTTTTTCTTTCTTTTTTCCATTTTGTTTATTCCCCATTGTCACTGTTTTGGGTTTCTGTATCCTTTGTCTTGTATATAAGTTTATTTGATTTGGGGAAGGGAAGGGGAATCACAGAAACAGTGGGACAAAGTGTGAACCAATGCAACAGCAGTATTCACTAGACCTTATGTTGTAAATCAGCTTTACAACTTGCGGGGGAAGTAGAAGAAAATAAGGGAGGGGATAACATTGTCTGAAAAGAAATGTAATTATTGCCTTACTCATGTAACTGTAACTCCTCTGTACATCATCTTTACAATAAAAATTTTAAAAAATCAATGGAAGACAAGAACAGAGATGAGCTGCTGATAACGAATCTGGAGCTTAATAAATTTGATAGAATCATTAGCTGTCCACACACAGAACTGTCAGTATGAGTTGGGCCTTCATTAAAGGGAAAATCAAGAAAAGTGCAGTGTTAAATTTACATTGAATGTAATGTGTGTACAAGGAAGCTATTGTTTGGTCTCTGGCAAAGGACTCTTCTCCCAGGGGCCTCTTCTCTTTTGTCGTAGACAGTGTATATTTTAAAAATAGATTATGAATGACTTAGAAGGTTGAAGATGAGTGCTGTGTGTTCCCTCTGGCTTCACCCTCTCCAACCCCGTGTCTGCATTCATGCCGGTCTTCATTAAGACCTCTTGTCTTGTCATGCTTACCCCACACTGTCACCTTTTGCCAGGCCAATGGTTTGATTTTGACATCCATCTACTAGTATCTCATGAATGTAGCTGTTACTCCAAAGTTCCTCAGTAATAAGAGTAGTGGGTCCCCCACCTCACCCCACCCCGCAGTATTAAAAATCAAACTGAGAGCTTCATGCTTGATAAACCAATGCTCTATCTCTTTGGTTATTTTTAAGGTAGGGTCTCATTTTATGTTGGTGTTGACCTGGGCTTCCCTTTGTTGCTGGGGATGATTAGGCTTATGCCCTGGTACCTACCCATTGTGTTTCTATCATAGCTTGAATAATGAGTGTGTACCACTATGCTTAGTTATTGGTTGAGATGGAGTCTTTAAAACTTCTTTTAGCCTAGGTTAATCTTGAACTGTGATCCCTTGAACTCTGCCTTCCATGTAGCTAGGATTATAGTCTTGAGCCACTACACCCAGCTTCATGTTTTAATATCCCTTCTGAGGGATAGTGCTTTGCACATTGTACACAACAGTTAGTTGACTTAGGACATGAAGGAAGGACTGTAAAGATCTCATTACCATGGAGGAACCGGATGCTTTGATAGGTATTTATCCTGCCCAAGATGCTTCAGTGCTAATTGAGCTGTGCGTTGACTATAAACAGTGTACTATGGAGACTTATGAGTAAAATTGTAGAGGAGATGTTCAAGAGAGTTGGAAAGAGCTTTTTAAGACCTTAATCACTTTGTCTATGTGCAAATATAGCCTGAGGAATACAAGGTAGTGTGACAGCTTGGGAGAACATTTTGTTAGCAGCCAATTCATACTGCTCTGTGTACTTCATAAACATCCTCTAATTTAGACTGCACTGTTTCAGACAGACTGGCTTTCCTTCTTCTCACCCCCTCCACCCACATCAGTTTGAATAAATGAGGTCTTATTGAATAGTTACTGAGTTGTTTAATTTCTATTCTTGATGCCTCCCCGTTGATTTTGCCAAATAATTCACCTTCCTACTTAAAACTGCTTGGACTTGAGTAACTCAGATAGATACTTTCATCTGACACCGGTTCCTATTTACAGTGTTAGACTTGTTTATTTTCCTCCTTGTTAGATTTCTTTTTTTATTGTTAAGTAGTTGTACAAAGAGATTATAATCCCATAAGTCAGGTTATGAGTACAGTACTTCTTGATCAATATCACCACTTCCATCCTTTCCCCTATTACCTCCCCTCTCATCCTTACCTTCAAGTTGCACAATTCAGTTTTTTAAATTGTTATTATAGAGGTGATGTACAGAGGGGTTACAGTTCCATAAGTCAGGTAACAAGTGTCTTTCTTTTTGGACCGTGTCACCCCTTCCTTTGCTATCTCCCAGTTCAGTTTTTACAAAATATACATTCAATATAATGACTGCATTTTCAACCTTCCTCCTTCCATTCATGTGTTCCCTCTTCGTCCTCCCTCCCCAAAAATGTTTCCACTTCCTGGTAGTAGATAAACAGTAAATTAGTTATTCAGAGGCGTTACCTTTGGGCTTTTACCCTAAGCATACCATCCTTTAGTCAGTGTGTTGTGTGTATACACAGAGAGCCATGTATATGTTATCATGGATGTTTATATTTTAGATCCAGTTTCCACGTATGAGAAAAAACCTGTGCCGTTATCTTTCTGAGCCAGATTTCCTCCACACAGTTTTTCCTAGGTCGATCCATTTCCCTGCAAATAACACTATTCTTTCTAATGGATAAATACAAATTTTATTGCATAATAATGAACCACATTTTCTTGATTCACTTATCTGTTGTAGGGCATCTGGGCTGTTTCCATAAGACTTATTTCCAAAATGCTCTCTCCTTTCTCATTTCCTACATATTGTAGTCTTATTTCTCTTAGTGCACTATTCTTTCCTACCCAGACTAGTAACATAGCTGTGTTTGGATACCATCTCTACTGTTTGCTAACTATGTTATCTGATGCAGGTTGCAATTTTCACCTTTGTGCTATTTCTAACAATGAACATAAAGGAGATTGTGTGTGTGTGAGAGAAAGAGTAATTGAGGAGGAAGATTATGAGCTTTTCTGACAATATTGTTTCATTGCAAACCCTAATAACTATGTTGCCACATTTGATTTCCAAAGTATGAATATGAGTCATTTTTATTAGACTAATTCTCAAGGTCTTCCATTTTTCCCATGGAAGTGATGGTGCTCTTATACCCTTAATATTGAAACTGTTGTTTCTGAAGCTCTGTCTTCTGTTGATTTTTCTTTTTCACTTGTTAATGGGTTTCTGCCATATTCTCATTGATCAATTCTTTCATATATAATTGAACTAGTTCTCTAGAAACTCTTTCCTCAACTTTATGAATAATTTTAGGTACTACTTTAAAAAATCAATGTATATTTAAAATGACTTATATTATTCACACAAGTTTCTTATCACAATACCAAAACAAATAAACTACAAAACAATTCATTTGTCTGCAAACATGAAATAACTATAGAAAAGATACTGACATTAAGTGATTGAAAGGGATGAAAGATGAATGGGAGGGTGTTGTTTATATGGCCCTTATTTTGTCAGTTATTTATTTTTGACTATTTTCACATTTAGTTAGCCTCTGCTTCTTGTATGGCCTTGTAATTTCAGTGATTTAACAATGAATATTCATGAAACAAGGGCTTCCTTCCTATAGAGCTTCCTATAGAGAGTCTGTGGAGGTTACTGGAGATGATGTTTATAGAGTACTGAGCATAGAACTTTTCAACTGTAGTTATTACTACCTAATGGTGATATGTTTTATTTGAGTGTTGCCCATTACTGGTTTTTTAAAAGGTATATAAGAGTAATTATTATCATGTTCAAAGACAAAATTAAGGTCATGTGTTTTATATTCAATTCGGTTTGGATATTTCAATTAGATGTACAAATGTGAGAAGTGCAGAATTTTATTATTAAAGTACTGGGATATGAACTCAGGACCTCATTCTTTCTCTGCTTACTTGCTTATCTGGTACCCTACAATTTGAGCCATGACTCTAGCCATGTTTTTTTTCTGGTTAATTGGAGATGGAATCTAGTGAATGTTTCTAGTAGGGCTGATCTTGAGCCGAAATCTTCTAGATTTCAGCCTCCTGAGTAACTAGGATTATAGGTGTGAGACACCTGTACCTGAGTCTAATATTTTTCTTTAGAGTTAACTAACAATACAAATTAGGATATTGTATCATCATTGTAATGTCAATGTAAGCTATTAAAACTTTTATATCTTGATATTCTTTTGATAAGATGCCCTTCCCATTTTGGAGATAACTTTAAAAATTGTAGCTGTGTGCTAAGGCACAAATCACTCCCTTGGATCTACCACTGTGGAAATAGGTTGTAGTTATTTTCCGAAGAAACATCTTTGGAAAACGTAGTATGGATTTTAAAAGCATGCCAGTGTGAAACATTTAGAAATTTCAGGTGGTGAAGCCAAGCCTTGGGAAATAAAATGACAGAGCATGACATTTATACAGAGAAAAGTGGAAGAAGAGATAGCTGTAATTGGCGTGATGGATACGAACTTGTTTGGTTATTAAAGGTGATGTAAAGGCACAGCACAGGTTAGCCATGCAGCTCTGCTGGAGAGTGCAGAGTCCACAGTGTCTACTAAGTGAAAGTAGATGTGTGGGTAAGAGTCCCCATTGCCCCACAGGGAGTAAGTATTTTTTAGCAGTAGATCTTCAAAATGTTGTCATGTGCCTCTTATTAGGTAAGAAAATATAAAGTTAGCATGAATCTTGATGTATTTGCCTATAAACCCAACTAATATAACAACGCATGGTGTAAAACATACACAGTGGAAAAGGTTGTGACAATTAAACCTGATAGTAAAGTTTGTTAAGATACCTTTATGTTCTCTATAAAAAATGCAGTTTTCCTGAGGCATCTACTTGTCCCTCTATGATGTTGGTGACTGAGAAGTGAGTTAGAGCTCTGCTGTCTGGAGAAAGGGGCCTCCTGCAATAACCACTCTTCCATTTATTGTTTGTGTTGCAGATGCAGAAGCCATGGAGTTGAGTTGCAGCGAAGTGCCTCTTTATGTAAGTCCTGAAGCACTGGGCTGCAGGCCCAAGTGGCTCTTTCTTAACTGGGTGACTGGAGTGGGGGAGAAATGTTTTACTTGTTTTTTTTTTTTTTTTTTTTAAACAACACTCTGGTTCAAATGTTTGTCTGGAGTCTTTTAAAAAGCTCCTGTCTTCTAAGTCTGGGCGTTAATTATATTTTCCTGAGTAATTTTTTAACTGTATAATTTCTAGATACAGAATCACTCAGTTTAGTTCTGTGGTTGATTTTTGAACATATTTTCCAATAATACCTTGGATAATAGGCAAAAAATACATATGTTGGGGGTGGGGGTGGACCTTGGTGTTGGCCAAAAGCATGAAATAAATATCGGAAGATAAAAGTGCCAGAACCTGTACGGAGGAAATTACAGGTTGGGGAACAGGGACAAGCCATGAGTTTTCTAGTAACCATGTACCTCTGGGGTAAAGGGGGTGTTTGTTCCTGCTCCACCAGAGACGTCTCTCCATCCACACAATGGCAGAGAATCAAAGTTCCTTCTCCTTGGAAAGGAGCTGTGTTGGGAGGCTTTGAGCCAATGGTTTGGGTATATGTAGAACTGTGATTAGCACAAAATATCAGGGAATTAGAGACTACATTTAGTCAGAAGTCTTTACTGATGAAAATACATTCATCTACCTCCTACACATCTCTACTCAGCCAGCCTGCGCACCCACAGCTTTCCTTCCTTCCTCCCCACATTTCTTCTTTCCTTCCACAAGCACCATTCAGACCACTATTCTCTGGAGGAAGAAAGGCTAATAAAATAAATGGATTTAAGAATAAAAATTTAAAAAGCTGCCTCTGGGCTACCCACGGATCTATATTACTCTCTCTCCCTCTCTCTTAATTGTGATTTACAGCTTATAAAATGCACTGTAGGCCCAGTCATAATTAAAGATAAAAAAGACTAGCCCCAGGCTAAACTCTAAAATACTTCAAAGTTTTGCTATGTGTGTTTGTGCGTGTGTGTGTGTGTGTGTGTGTGTGTGTGTGTGTGTGTGTGTGTGTGTGTGCCTGCCTGTCTTTTCTATAGCTAAACTTGTTCCACACAGCTCTTCTTCCTCAAAACAGACAAATTGCCAGGTGCTGGTGGCTCACATCTGTAATCCTAGCTACTCAGGAGGCTGAGATCTGAGGATCACAGTTCAAAGCCAGCCCAGGCAGGAAAAGCCATGAAACTCTTACCTCCAACAAACCACCAGAAAACCAGAAGTGGCGCTGTGGCTAAAGGGGTAGAGTGCTAGCCTTGAGCCGAAGAGCTGAGGGACAGTGCTCAGGCCCAGAGTTCAAGCCCGTCACCTACCAAAAAAACCAACCAAACAACAACAGAAAAAACCCAGACAAATCCCCGAGTGTAATCAGGATACACAACACTGTCATATAGCTGGTGTAGCTGTTTTGTAAACAAACCTGTTAGATTAGGACTAGATCAGGGCTGGTACACATTGGCTAAGTAGACGAAATACTTAAGTAGGCCACAATATTTTATACAATATATTTTTCTATTTAGTAAAAAATCCTGATTAGAATAAAATGAAAAGTATAGAAAACTGTTAGGAAAGTATCATAATCTCACCCCATATAATTATTATATTAAGATGGGAATGTCTAGTTTAAGGTGTGAATTCTTTTTCTTATTTTATTTCTGAAACTGAGATGTAACATTGATTCATGACATGTAGGTTTGTGCCTGGGATTACATTGGCTTCCTATCAGGTTTAATTTATGTTCCTTGTTTATAATACCTGATTAATTGCTTCCAAAATGATTTCCCTGTGATTTGCTTGGCATTAAAAGGCCAAGTTGATGTGTGTATAGATAGGCGTGGAAAGAGCAACATGATACATTCTATGTATAAATTAATTTAGAAGAGCTCATTTGATAAATATAAAATTCTAAGTAATTTAACATTCTGTCATACTTGGCATTTTTCTTCATGGAATATAAAAAGGCATATTTTAATTGATGTTATCCTAAGTTAGATGAAATACATTAAATATATTCAACCTAACTTACTCATTTTATGTATGTGGGCTGTATCCTGCTGTCTTCCCTTAACATTTTATGTCAGAATCATTGCTAATTGGCTTAAGGCCACCTGGCCATTTGTCCTCATCCAGTTACAAGTCAGCAGGGGTAAGTTGTAATGAAAACTAGTCTTAAACCACATCCCACCAAATGAATTATTAGTGTTTTAGTGCAAATATGGAACTGCATTACAACTGGGCACTGATAGCTCACACCTATAATTCTAGCTACTCAGGAGACTAAGATCTGAGGATTAAGATTCAAAGCCCACCTGGGCAGCAAAGTCTATGAACTGAGGCCTGGATCTTTTTTTTTTAAATTTTTTTTTATTGTGAAAATACTGTACAGAGGGGTTACAATTACATGGGCAAGATAATGAGTACATTTCTTATCAAGCATTGTAGCCTCCTCCTTTGTTTCCCCTTCCCATCCCTTCCCATTCTCCCCCCACCCCCCACCGAATCCTTCCCCCCCCACCGAATCCTTCCCCCCCCCCACCAAAGTTGTAAAGTTCGTTTTCGACATGACAACTTGTACTTCTCATTGTTGCAATGGGTCCACCTGTATCCTTATTTAAACGACTTGTTTTTCCCCTTCCCCTCCACAAATTATACCGACATCAAATACAGTGAAAGCAGGGGTTATATTGTGGGGGAGGGACATACAAAGCAACAAAGAAATAATCTTATAAATGTGTTAGAAACAATCCCATGAAAGAAAAAAAAAAAAACATTTGAATACATATCTTAGGGTTAGGCCCTGGATCTTGTCTCTTAGTTTTTTCACTTAAGGCTGATTAGCACCATAGCTCCACTTCTGGTTTTTTGATGGTTAATTAGAAGTAAGACTCATAGATTTTCCTGCCCAGGCTGACTTTGAACTTTGATCCTCCAATTCCAGCTAGGAGTAGCTAGGATTATAGGCATGAGGCACGGTGCATGGCTGTATTTTTATTTATTTGCCTATAATCTCTTTTGACTGAATTCTTGTAATATTCTTACAGTTAAAATGCCCATTTGTTTCTATCTTTGGGTCACTACATAATTCCCTTTCTAGACAGTACAAATAACTTTATATCTAATCTATGGAGGCACTTTTTTTTTTAATGTCCACTATCTTGCTTGGATCCATGAAGAAAATTTTTAAAAAATTATTTTCTTTTGTGTCTTATATTATTTTCTCTGAAGAATAACTAATATACAAGGGCTAGACTGTTTTATCTTCTTGGGGCATGCAGGTTGAATTCGGGAGGCATGATTTTTATTTTTGTTTTCTATTTTGTTATGTCTGGTTGTGTCTACTTTTCCATTTTGTATTTGCCAACACAGTTTTTAGCTCCTATTGTTTTTAACTGATTTGCAGTGCTTTTCACATTGTTTTTTTAATGCTCACAATTTAATAATCTTTTATTTTTTCTTGTAAACATAAAGCAAAACTTAAATTATTTTTGTCTTTCCAGAAATCTATTTCAGAAGGAGATGTAGTTGCTGGTTCTGTCTCTTTTGCTCTAGATTTTCTTTTAAGTCTCATTTCTGTCTGCTAATCTTTAGGAAGGAGATTCTGGGATGCAGGGACGATTCTGAACACAGCCACAGACTCAATTTTTTTAATAGGCAGCAAAGCTCAGCAGCTCCCTGTGTTGCCATTGCAGGAAGGAAAACATAGACTATAATAAGATCAGAAGAGAAGCAGGGTTGGCTAGACTGGCAGCTGAGCGTTTATAATGTTGATTTGTAGAGCCTGGGATATGAACATTGCAAATCCAATTTGCAGCCTCTGGCAGCTTCCTGCCTCTGTGCTTGAAGTGCCCTGAAGGAGCAGCTCTATACAAGACTGAGCTGTTTGTTCCCCACAGAAAAAAATAGCAGAGGTTGAAGCTTAATTTTCACATTGTTTGGCCAACTGGCACTAGGAGGTGTATTTTAAGCTAGCAAAGATGTAGTTGAGAGGTTCTCCATCTTTATAGTGAAAGCCTGAAAAGGGTACATAAAAATCAGGGCAGGTGGTCTGAGCTGTTGATTTTCTGGCTTAAAACTGATGCACCACCTGAGTGCTGATGTGTATTGGAACACTACCTCAATCTCTATTTTGTTTGATTTGATGTTATTGCTTCCCTTCCCCTCTCCTATTACCCCCCCCCCCCTTTTACAACCCTCCCTTCCTATCCCTCTCTTTATAAAAAATGTTATTTTTATTATCTTGAAATTGTTGTACAAAGAGGTTACAATTCAATATGGCAATTTATGAGTACAGTGCATCTTTATCAATATCACCCCTTCCATGGTCTCCCTCATCCTTCCCAACCTCACTGATCTCAATTTTCTTTTTCTTTTGTTTTGTGTTATAGGGATTCGAACTCACAATTGCTTTAATTAAGTTTTGGATAGGTGTTTCCTTTCTCTTCTCTCTCTTCCTTTCTTTTTCTTTTCTTTCCTTATTTCCCTCCCTCCCTCCTTCCCTCCTTCCTCCTTCCCTCCCTCCCTCCTTCCTTCCTTCCTTCCCTCCTTCCTTTCTTCCTTTCTCTCTCTCCCTCTCCCTCCCTCTCTCTCTCCCCCTCCCTCTCTCCCTCCCTCCTTCTCTCCCCCTCTCTTTCCCTCTCTCCTAAACTGAAGTTGGACTGTGCTACTTATATTACTGTGCTCACAGGCACATTTAGTCATCTCTAGCTTATTTGTATTTGTTGAGGTGAGGTCTGATCCCTACCTTTAGTATAGCTGGTATTACAGATATGAACCACTGTACCCAGCCTTCTAATTGTATGTATGTTTGTTTTCTTTTTTCTGGTTCTGGGATTTGACCTGGGGTGCTGTCCCTGAGATTTTTGCACAAGGCTAACACTCTACTACTTGAGCCCCAGTTCCAGCTTTTTGGCAGTTACTTGGAGATAAAGAGTCTCATGGGCTTTCCTGCCGGGACTGGCTTTGAACTGCTAAGATCTCAGTTTCCTGAATAGCCAGGAAGCACTGGCACCTGGTTTAATTAATACAGTTTAAAAAATTTTTAATTTGTAAGTTGTTATTATAAAGGTGATAAAGGAGTTACAGTTACTTATATCAGGTAATGAGTAAATTTCTT
Organism: Dipodomys spectabilis; assembly: GCF_019054845.1. NCBI lineage: Eukaryota > Metazoa > Chordata > Mammalia > Rodentia > Heteromyidae > Dipodomys > Dipodomys spectabilis. The sequence continues at coordinate 29,399,113 of NW_024870817.1, forward strand.
TTTGGACAATGTCACCCCTTCCCTTGCTCTCTCCCAGTTTTACCCTCCTGTCCCACACACAAATTGTAAATCTTAAGTGTATGTTTTCAAAAGTTGATGTTTGTTCATTGCTTTTTACATTTCATTTTCTCTAAATTTTTATGAGTCAAAGAGTATTATAAAACACTATTTACGTACCTAAGAATTTTCTTTTTATATTTATATTTTGTGTATGAATAAAACATAAAAGCTCTTCATTGAGAAATTGTTGGTTTCAATGTTTTTCCCAATAAAAATTTTTAAAAATTTTTTTATATTGTAAAAATGCTGTGCAGAGGGATTATAGTTACATGAGCAAGGTAATTAGTACATTTCCTATTGAGCATTGTTGCCTCCTCCTTTGTTTTCCCCCTACCATCCCTTCCTTCCTACCTCCACAACTACCTTAAAATGGTTTTAAATGCCAATTCAAATGACCCTTGTTCATTATACAGAATATAATGATAGCAGCATTGTCTAGAATAAACTAAAGGTTAATTAAAACTCTACTTCTGAAAGAACTTCCATTGGTATTTTGGTCGGTTCCTTTCAATGATTTGTTTTTGCAAATGCACACAAGCATTTCTCCCCTTTTTGTTCTCCCAGCTATGTGGTTCTCAAGGGCATCAGCGTAGCCTGTGAACATTCCAGAAGTGTGCTTTGTTCTAGAAGTACATCTATAGTATCTCTATAGTGGGGTTCAGCAATTTGTTTGAAGGCCTTCAAGGATTGTGATGGGTGCTAAAGCTTGAGAATCATTGACTTATTACATTTTCTCAGTATTTATCTAATCATACAGACGAATACTGACAAAACTATGATAGAAGAGTTTAAAAAAATCTGGGATGTCTGCATATATGAAAATGTCACAATGAAATATTTAAAAGTAGCAAATAAGAGAAAAAAAGAGTTGGTGGTATGAGGGAGGTTAGCTACAGTACTAGACAGGGCTAATATGGAAATACAATGAAACCCCCAACATTATATGATTGATATGTGCTAATAAGAATGTGGAGAAAAATATGTGGTTTTCTGCATGTTTCCCAACTCAGCCACATTTTAGACCTCCTTCAAGACACCATGCATAGCTCTAATTTTATTCGTTTTTAATGAATGGGTCTGGATCAAACTACTTTCCTGTTGATCTTTGGTTCTTGGCAGCCACGAACAATTATTCCCAGATATCTGTGTCTGTAATGTCTTTGTAGACTGTTATACTCTCACTTCTATGGGGTGGATCACCAAGAGTGGAATTGCTAGAGGAGATGCATGCTTATTTGCCTATTTCACATTTTCAATGGATCACTTTGCAAATGAGATATAGCCATTCACATAGTGTCCAGCAAATTTTGCAAGTATTTAATGCCTAGGTTTCTGGACATCTTTAAATATAAACTGATAATTTTGGAATTAGTTTGGCAATGAATTTTCACTTTTCAAAGCATGATAATATGTTAAATTTTACATGTTGATCAAGTTTATAAATATTTTTTAAAAAGGCTTTGCTTTAATTTTCCTTCTCTTATTTTTCCTGTGGTAGCTTATTTCTGCTGTTTTTCAAATTCTGGCCAACATGAACAGCTACCTCATGGAGATTTTCTTTTTATAATATCTGAAGCAAGTTCCTGTTGGCCTTTGTGTGTGGATTCTTGCTCTTTTCTACCCCTATGGCACATTGCACAGAAGTGAATTGCAGCAGGGGATTGAGAGGTGTACAATCTTTCCTTTCTCTGGTAGTAGAGATTTTTGTTGCCAGTTGGATCTAAGTTGCTTCCTAGTTCCCTTCACATTTGTTAATATTATTTATTCTTTTATTCTAGTCCCAATAACCTGCTGTGTTTGGTCCCAAGAAAATCCACTGTGTCTTAACTGAAGGTGTAAAATTTGGTGTTGAAAGACTGGATCCCTACTTGCTTAGGTGACTGGGCTGTATCTTTCCCCAATCAACTTTTCCCATTTTCAGGGTCTTTATGTAGCTCCCTTGACTACCTGGCTGAACGTTCTTTCTGAGACCCATCCTTTTTCAGGCCCAAGGACGAGGTCCTGGGCTGACTGGTCAGACTCTTTGAGTTCTAGGATCATTTCCTAGCTGAAGGAAGCCGCTTCCTATTGAGGCGATAAACGACTGGGGGTGGGGAGGATGACTTTGTTTTGTGCCCACTGGGCAGACGTCTTCATCCGGACTCCCACAAGGATTACATGTGGTGTCTGGTTCCTGCTGAAGGAAATCCTGCCCTCCACATGCGTCCCTTCTCGTTTGTGACTCCGAGTCCCCAGCTGGGCTGCCTGTGATTGGTCTCTCTTGACCCTCACTTGGAATCTTTGTCTGTGGGACGCCTCCGAGACCTTTTGCCATGAGGACATTAAGTCTCCAGATGAGAGAGCAATTTACTTAATTTGACTGGTTTTGCACTGTGGATTTCCAAATACTGTATCAAAAGTCATAGAGTGATTTTTTTTTTTGTGGGGAGGGGCTTTGGAAAGTTTGTTATCTTTAACTTCTCCCAGAAGCCTGAGGTTTCCTCAGTTGACTGGTTGATGTGACTTCCCCAATTCCTGTCACCATGACTCTGAGGCACTCAGATGTACCATTTTGGCTTTTCCTTCTCTAAAGTCTCCCCTGACTGTCCAAACATGGAAATATCCCCACTACAACTACTACTACTATTACTTCTTGTACTACTACTACTACTACTACTACTACTTCTTATACTACTATTACTACTACTACGAAATTATCTTTTTTTTTTTTAATTTAATTTTAATTATTTGAGAACATACTGTACAGAGGGGTTACAATTACATGGGCAGGATAATGCATACATTTCTTACCAAGCATTGCAGCCTCCTCCTTTGTTTACCCTTGACCTCCCTTCCCAGCCTCCCCCCTCCCCCCCACCCAATCATACCCCCCCTCCCCCCCCCCACCGACATTGTAAAGCTGGTTTTGACATGACATTTTGTACTTCTCATTGTTGCAACAGGTCCACCTGAATCCTTAAACGACTTGTTTGTCCCCGTCTCCTCCACATGTTATACTGACATCAAATATAGTGAAAGCGGGGGTTACACTGTGGGGGAGGGACATACAAAGCAACAAAGAAATAATCTTATAAATGCGTTAGAAACACATGCATGAAAGAAACAAAAACATTACAATACATATTTGAGGGTTCGTTTTCCTAACATCACATTCTCTGACTTTTTCCGCTTGACTCATACCTATACTAGATATTGCAAATAAGGGAAACCATGGGACCTATGTTTCTTTGGGCCTGGCTTACTTCACTTAATATAATTTTTTCCAAGCCTTTCCATTTCCTAACAAATGGGGCAATGTCATTCTTTCTGATGGAGGCATAGAATTCCATTGTGTATATATACCACATCTTCTTGATCCATTCATCTACTGAGGGGCATCTGGGTTGGTTCCATATCTTAGCTATGGTAAATAATGCTGCAATAAACATAGTTGTGCTGGTAGCTTTAGTGTGGCCTTGTTTGTGATCATTTGGGTAAATGCCCAAAAGTGGTATTGCTGGGTCATTGGGGAGCTCTATGTGGAGTCTTTTGAGGAACCTCCATACTGCTTTCCAAAGTGGTTGAACAAGTTTACATTCCCACCAACAATGAAGTAAGGTTCCTTTCTGTCCACATCCCCTCCAGCATCTGTTGTTGATTTTTGCTGTTCTAACTGGAGTGAGGTGATATCTCAATGTTGTTTTGATTTGCATTTCTTTTATGGCTAGGGATGTTGAACATTTCTTCATGTGTCTATTGGCCATCCTTCTTTCTTCTTCAGAGAAGCTTCTCTTTAAGTCTTTCGCCCACTTACTTATTGGGCAGTTGTTTCTTTGAGGATTTGTTGTTGGGTGGTTTAATTTTTTGAGTTCCAAGTATATTTTAGATATGAGACCCTTGTCCGTTGTATGGCTAGTAAAGATCTTCTCCCAGTCCGTGGGCTTTCTATTGATCTTGCTAGCTATGTCATTTGCCCTGCAGAAGCTCTGCAACCTTATACAATCCCATTTGTCCAACCTTTCTTTGATTTGTTGTGTTTCCGGGTCTCTATACGAAATTATCTTTAAGTAGTTGTACATAGGAGATGATATTCAACAAAGCAGTTTATGAATATAATGCATCTTGGTTAATGTTACCCTGGCCCCACTTCTTGAAGCGCCATACTTTTCTCATTTTGTCCTGATAGAGGATACTGCTGGTAACCAAGTTCAGGAAAATCCAAACCTTTTAATGATTATATGTTAACATAAGCCTGTGTTCAGTGATTGATTATCATTTGGCCCAGCAATCTCTTCAGCTCAGTTTAATAGAGATTTCGTTAGCTCAGGGCTCAGGATGTCTGGGCAAGATGATGTCTTTAAAAATTATATGCCAGTACAACCAATTCTAGCTTAGAGGGTAGAATCCTGAGATGCTTTGGCCTGAAATCAACTTCTGGATCATCTGTTCACTCTTGCAAACTTGTTTTAAGCAGGTTATATTAAGATTACCTGTGTCTTGAATTAAACACAGTGACATGAACATCTCACCTAATTACTACCTGTTGGGCATCTCTGCCAATATTGTTAAAGCTGTGCTTGCTGAGGTGGCTCTCTTTGGTGGCTCTTGCTTTCTATTGACTTAAGTCGACCTTTTCCTACCCTCTCAGCTTGACCTTGCTTTTATCTCTTTGCTTGTTTGCCTTTGGAGGGTGCAAAGAAATTCCAAGGCAGCATGTTCCAGCCAGAGAAGAGAGAACCAGAGTGACTATTTTCTTCTGCTTGGCCAAAAACCACAGATATCAATTTCTGTATTGACTCGAGCTCCCTAACTATTGCAAGCGATACCTTGATAGGAGCAGAGGGGAAAAAATCTCTTCATAGACTCTAGCAAAAGCTGTGATATAGGAACTTCCTATAATTCCTCCACTAGCTGCATCACTGTGCACATTCCAAATGAAACAGTCCCCTTCTCAGCACTGTGGCACTCTCTCCTCTGATCATCACTGACATGACAGGATCCTTGGAAAAGGCCCAAGGTAGAATATATAGTCACAGGAAACAACAGGAAGAACTAGCTCCAACCCCATTTTTTATTTTTTGGTCAGTTGTGGGGCCTGAACTCTGGGCCTGGGCGCTGTCCCTCAGCTCTTCAGCTCAAGGCTAGCACTCTACCACTTGAGCCACAGCACCACTTCCGGCTTTTTTCTGCTTATGTGGTGCTGAGAATGGAACCCTCGACCTCATGCATGCAAGGCAAGCATCTACCACTGAGCCAACTTCCCAGCCCCATCCAACTCCATTTTTGAAGGAATTTCTTTGTGGGTATTTAGCCTGGTAGGAACACTTCTTAAAGTTTGATAGTGCCATCCTTAACTATATTTCAGTGACAGCCATACAATTTGGGGTAATGTACAGCCTTAGATTTTTCATAAGAACATAAAGCCATTGACATTTTTGTTTTTTTTTTTTTAAATTTTTAACCATGTATTACCATCTAAGCAAGGGCTTTAGGCCTGATAGATATGGGTTATTCTCTGGGAGAACTCTCAAGAGAAGAAATAAGAAGTGATTGAGTTAGAATGTTTTATTTACATAGTAGAGGAAGCTAGCTCTTCTAAAGGTGTGATAACTATACTACCTCATCAACAACCCTACTGAGGGCATGTGTGATTTGAAAAGTTGTCTCAGCTCACCTTGTAATCCTCCTCATTACTTGGTACAGTGTGGCTTTGGCCTGTAATTTTATTGAAACTGATCTTATAAAGATCATTCATTTTTTAAAATTTCTTTAATCTATGGTGAATTTATGAGTGGAGGAAAAGGTCCCAGGCTCCCACTTTTCCACAGTCCATTTGGGAGTAGGGAGAGAATGGAGAGGCAAACAAAATACAGTGAGAATTGCAGATAGTGGTATGTGTTAAGGCCAAACAACTCTGCTCTATTGTATAGCATTGCTATCTTTAGATTGCTATGCATATGCCATTAGATAGAGAGATCCAGGATCCCCTGGAAAGGGATTAGAATGGACCTCACATATTTGAGGGGCAGGAAAAGACCTGTGTGGCCAGTGCTTTGTGAGAGTGAGTAGAGGCAACCGGTCAGAGGTGGGCAGACCAGGGCATGATTGGCTGGAGTTGTTTAAGTAATGTATGAAATGAGTGGGGTGGGGCTCTGCAGGGGAGTTTTTGATCTGATTTACAGGGAAAAATGCCTCATTTGGGACCAGGTGCCCTGCTGGCTGCCCTATCTATATCTTTTCCCCAGGCTCTTTCTTGTCTCCCGCTAGTCCAGCTCACCTGTCCTCCTTATTCTCAGCACAGCTGCTCCCTGAGGATGCCTGTGTGTGGCCCTGACTTCCACACAGGCTGCCTCTTCTCTTTGTAGCAGTTCTGTTTGTCATTACCACTCAGTTATCCAGCCTTGACTTTGAATCCAGTTTGACTACAGCAAACCCTGATCAATGTCACCCCTTCCATCATTCTACCTCTATTTCTGCCAACCTAACCCGATAAAATTATTTTGTATCTTGAGAGCATTGTTAATAAAACTGGTGAGCATGTGATAAATACACTAAATGGTAGACTTGAGTTCAGATTTTCATAGAGGAGATTTTTTTGAAGTTGGAGTACTTTGTGTGTTCTTGAATTTGAAAATACATTTATACATAGATAGTAGAGGTTAAATAACTTCTAAAACAGGTGATATTGTGTCAGAAAGCTCTGAGTGAATTCAAGAAGCATTCCTCCAGGAGAAACGGGAAAGAAAATGGGTCAAACTATGGTGGTTTTAAGTTGACTCATAACAAGATGTCAGTGAAATATCTTTTCGCAGATGACTAGAATTGGAAAATAGTCATTAAATTACCACCATCCCTTTATTAAAGAATGGGGAGGGCTGCAGCTTCATTTTTAGAACCGTTTGTTGTTGATAAATAATGATCAGTATCTTTGAATTCCATTAAGTAGTAGATAAAGTATGGTGCATTTAAAAAAGCTCCTCCTCTGTCATTCATAAGCACTCACATTTAGAGACTGTTACATGCATGGGAGTCACACACATAATCTTTTGAGATTGGCTTTTTCTTTTCCATTTGGCATAATTCCCTTAAGTTCTAGCCAATTTATTTTATTTTTTTATTTTTGTCAGTTGTGGGCTTGAACTCTGGGCCTGGGCACTGTCTCTCGGCTCTTCAGCTCAAGGTGAGTGCTCTACCCCTTGAGCCATGGTGCAACTTTCGGTTTTCTGGTGATTAATTAGAGGTAAAAGTCTCACAGACTTTCCTGCCCTGGGCTGGCTTTGAACTGTGATCCTCAGATCTTAGCCTCCTGAGTAGCTAAGATTACAGGCATGAGCCACTAGCAGCTGGTGGCGCCAGTTTATTTTTTTAATGTGTCAATGTTTCAATTTTTCTTTTTGGTCAGTTGTGGGCCTGAACTCTGGGCCTAGGCAATGTCCCTCAGCTCTTCAGCTCAAGGCTAGCGCCCTACCACTTGAGCCACAGTGTCACTTCTGGCTTTTTTTTTCTGCTTATGTGGTGCTGGGGAATGGAACCCAGGGCCTCATGCATGTAAGGTAAGCACTCTACCACTGAGCCACCTCCTAGTCCCTGCTTCATTTTTTTGTTGTTGTTGAAGAGTAGTTTTACATGATATGAGTGGAGGACATTAGTTTGCTTCCAAGTTTTGGTTATTGTAAGTAAAGCTGCTATCGTTAGTTATATAAAAGTTTTCGTTTGAACATACTTTTCATTTTTGTGATGTAAATGTCTAGGAGTGTGTTTTCAGGAGTTTGTATCAGTATATATTTAGTTTGTAAAGAAACTATCAAGTGGGGCTGGGAAGGTGGCTTAGTGGTAGAGTACTTGCCTTGCATGCATGAGGCCCTGGGTTCAATTCCTCAGCACCACATAAGCAAAAAGATAAAAGCCGGAAGTGGTGCTGTGGCTCAAGTGGTAGAGTGCTAGCCTTGAGCTGAAGAGCTGAAGGATAGTGCCCAGGCCCAGAGTTCAGGCCCCACGACCAGACCCCCCCGCCCCCCCCCCAAAAAAAACTATCAAGCTATGCCATTTTACATTACTGCCACCAGTGTGTTGTGTATCTATCTATCTATCTATCTATCTATCTAGATATAGACATAGATAGATAGATATAGATATATGAGCAATGCAATTTCTTTACATTCATCGGAACACTTCATATTGTTACTCCTTTTTTAAAGTTGTAGCTCATTCTATTCTCTGTCTATTTTTCCATTTTGTGTTCTGATAAGGGATATATACCACAAAATGATTATTTCAGCCACTTTAAAGTAGATAGTGTTAAGTACACTCACCCTGTTGTGAAGCCATCCCTATAATTCATCTGTAGGACCTTTAGGCACTTGCCGCCATTGCTTTATCTCTTGCAGCCTTGGAGTCTAAACTCTACTCTAAACATGTTAGTGTTACAGCTATCTGTTTGAGTCCTTGCTTTCAAATATTTAGGAATTCAGCTAGAAACAATTGCTGGGATCGTATAGTGATTCTATGTGTAACTTTTTAAGAGCTGCCAAACTGCTTTCCACAGCAGTGGTACCATGTGAGTTCCACCAGCAACGTCCATGAGATCTATCTTCTCTTTCTCCTCACCAACACTTACTTGTTTTTGTTCTTTTTTGGATAAAAGCCAACCTAATGGGTATGAAGTGTCCTAATACAGATTTTGATAAAGATGTAAACTGATTATGTAGCCATACTAGCATAGGCATTTTGAATGAGGTTCCTTCAAATCATTTAAATTACAGCTAGCTTTCACCCTATCTCAGGGTGAGATTATAATTAATGATGTGTCACTATGAAATTATAGGCCTTCTTAGTATTCAAATATCTTTGGATCCTGATTTGAAATATGACATCTATATGGTGAGTTTAAAGATTCCTTTAAACCTGTTCAGGTTGAAAAGTGAATTCAGATATAAATATAAATATATATCTATATGACCCCAACTGGAAAACTGTTGTTCAGAAGGGGGAGTTAGAGTGGTGATCACTATGTATTTCATGGTTACTCTGTGGCCAAATTACTTGAATGGTGCTTAAGAGAAAATCAAATTCCATTGTGTCTTACAAATAAAATTCAGAGGTTTATTTCTAGAATTTAGGATTTGTGGATCCTAAGATTCCTCAGAGAGGAATCTTAGATTTGTAAGAAGTAAAGGTTGCCCAGACAACCTTTCTAGATGCAAAACTCTAGTAGAATCAGAAAGCCCAGATGTGAGGTAACTGGAGAAGTGGAGGGAGATGATTTTTGTACGTGAGCCAAACTTAGAAACCATCAGGGGAAACTTAAAATATAATTAGGGATGACAATTAATTTCAGTTCCCAAGAGAGAGCCAGCAACCACACCAGGTTATTAAGAATGGGTCATTTCTAAGAGTTTTGGCCAGGACATCTCTCACATGGCTGCCCTTTGTGTCCCCAAGAGACCAACAGTTCATCTTGTCATGCAGCTACTCATTGCCTTCATTTGAGTTTTGTGATTGGTCAGCAGGTTTGGTGACCAGTATAGGATGATCATATTGAAGCTGAAGTTCTGGAATATCCCACACTTTCTGGCCGCATGAGCAGCACAGTGTCTTAGCTTTACATACTGTTGTTTGTCAATATTTGACAAGGTAGAGGGAACAGGAAGTTCACATATATAATTTAGGGAGAGTAGACAGAAAACATTTGTGGTTATGCTGAAGGACTTCACATTTTGGGAACTCAGCTTTTAGACGTTTCAGAACTATGATACTTCTATTCATGGCCCATGTGATCTTTTCTGTAGGTTGAAGTTAATTCTGTGAATTGTTCTGTCTTCATAAATCATTTAAAACAGAAATAGAGGGAAAGGAATGGAAATCAGCGGGCTGAAGAAATTCCTTCATACCTATATTCATTGAGGCACTATTTACCATAGCCAGGATGCAGAAAATGTGGTATATGCAATATGTTATATGGCCAGGAAGTTCTATCATTTGTGACTATATGAATGAAACCAGAGTACATTTGGCTAAGTAAAATATTCCAAACACACAGAGAGCAATGCTAATACGATCTCACTTGTGTGTGAGTGAGAAAAGGAAACTTGGAATGGGAACTGAAATGGGGACAAAGTTTCTGTTAGGTGGGGAGTATAAGTTCATCCTAGTGTTCTGTTGGATAGCAAGTAATAATAATGTATTTACAGTTCAAAATTGCTAAAGGAGAAGATTTTAAATGCTGTCACCAAAAGAAAATGATAAATAGTAGAAGCAATGGGTATTTGTTCACTAGCCTGATAGAAACATCCTACAATATTTTTATGTTTCAAAACTATCACACTCTGCCCAATAAATACATATAAGTATTGTTGTTAATTAAACCAACACATAAAAATAAATAAAACAGGGGTGGAGGATCTTTCCTTTATTGAAAGCCGCTGACACATTCAGACAGACAGAAGCAACCATTGAGTCATAGGCTTAAGAAACCTTTAAAGTTACTAACTCTGCTGCCTTCTCTGACCTTGAACTACACACCCTCTTCTTATGCTCTGGTTCTGTTGACACCCTTCTTTGCTCCACCAAGACTCCTACCTTTTTTGTTGATCCTTATCATCTTCACAGTCTGCCGGAATGTATCTTTCCAGTTTTTGTTTTACTGTATGACATTTGGTATGTACTACAAGAAATACCTGGTGTATAAACAGCACTTGATCAGTATTTATTGACTAGATGAATCATAAATATTGCAAGTAGAATTACTCTTCCATGCTTTTATTTCCCCCGCATGTTAAAACTAGCTAATGGCCATATCCTAGCTAGGTTAACTCATTTCTCTGAGTCTTGAGTGTGCAAATACCTGGATGAAGACCCAGCCATTTGGTTTTATGAGTCAGTTTTAGGAGATGGGATAGAGAAGTAGGGAGCAGGGAAACCTTTTAGGGAGACTTCTTTGAGAGTTTTGCTTATAGAGTAGGGGACATCTGATCTCTTTCCATAGTTAACAGGGATTTCTGACACCCTAGGTGTCAGAAATTTGGTGTCAGCTCTTTGGAGGATGAGTTTTTATACATTATGTTGTTATAGATGCTGACTTCCAATGATAGGAATGACCTTGGCAGTGAATGAAGGGGCTTAGTTCTTATTCGATAGGTACAAATCAGTGACTGTCTGGTCACTATCTGCTCATGGCTACATTTCAGGAGTATGGGTAAATCACATAATTCTGAGACTGCTTTTACTATGTTGGTTAATGTAGCTTAACTCAGAAGCAATAAACTGTGGGCAGAAGCCATCCAAGCTTTAAATGGAGCCAGGCCAGGGAAGGGTATGAGCATTTCCACACCCTAGCTCTGAATATCTTTAGCAAAACTCCTTGACCAGAGGGATAGAAGTAGTCCAAGGGGTAAATAGATGCAGTGAAGTTTGCTATCTTTAGCTTCTGAGGTAAACAGTTCAAATGAAGGATATTCAAAAAGAAAGTAACAAAACAATATTGATAACAAATGTGATTTCTGTTTCTGAGGAATATGTCCCATGGAGAAACACACAACATTTACAAGATTTCAGTTTATCTAGTACAGTTACATTATTTTCTCACTTGAATGTGAGCTTTGAGAGGGCAGAGGCTTGGTGACATTTCCTGTGCCTGAGTCCCAGGACTGATGGCTCAGAAATATTTGTTGATAGAAAGAATGAAGATTACATGAAGGATGATACACAAGCACTAACTTTTCAGGAAAGCTTACGTCAAATGAGAAGATGGGAAAAGTGATCCAAGTGCATGTCCTATTTTTTAGTAATCTGCAATTACTTTGTAGATATTGGGGGCATGGCTCAAATGGTAGAGCACCTGCCTACTAAGTATAAGGCCTTGAGTTCAATTTCAGTACCATGATAGGGGACAATGATAAGCCTTCTTCTGGGATCAGCAGAATTGTCCCCGTTCTATCTGATTTATGTAGAGCCTGGAGGACTTAGGAATTAGGATTCTGTACTGGTCACTTGAAACCCGCAGTCTGGTCTCTCTGTTGAGCTAGGTCCTTTCCTAGGACTGTGTGGTTGCTCACCTTGTCATGGTGAAACCTTACACAAGCACCTGGCCACAGGTCAGCCTCAAAGACATATTCCTTCTTGGTCTGGCCCATCTTAGCTGGTCTTATTTTGTGACCAGAGGCAAGTTTACAAGTCTGGGGTATATGGAGAGTGATTTCATGTTATGCTTGTAGCAATGGTGTCAGTATATAAAGTGTGGAAGGAAATAGTAGCAGGCGGCTATGGGTTGGCTGCCCAGAATTTGGTGGGGATAGTCATTCTGCTTCTATCTAGGAAATAGCATTGCCAGTCAGACCTGAAACAGGAGGAGGTCTTGACAGTACACTGGTTGGGGAGTTCCAAACAACAGACCTACAAATGATTGCTTAGAACTAAGTTGGAGCAGAAATTAGGCAGTTCCCTGATATGAAAAACTTACGTATTCTTCAATAGAGCCATATGTTCAGTTGGATTTAACCATCCATGACTAGTATGCTAGGGAAGCTTACAAATTTCCACTAATTTTTTAATTTGTAAAACCCAAACAAATACAGAATTTTTATTCTCTCTAGAATGAAAAGGTATGGATAGCTCTGAAAACAGAAGTTGCTGAGTAACTCTGTACTAGTTGGCATAACTGACAGCCTGCCTCCAGTCTAGCACCAGCATCTACTATTTACTTACTACTTTCTCTGACATTGAGAAACCTGGCTTTTAATATCTACAATATATTTACTTATTTTTCAGGCCTTTAAACCTCTAATGTAGTTGTATAATGCCGTTAACCTGAATCCCTGTGGGACCATAGAGTTGTCCATTGAAGTACAGAGTTTACATATGTTTCCTTTTGTCTTCTAGTCAAAACACTTCAACCTTACAGCCAAAACAAAGTGATTTTGGTCAGCTCTTTTCTTCCAAATCCCTTTCAGTGTGGTTATGTAATACATTGTTGTACAGAGTTCTACCTATCAACTTCACTTATGTTATTCTTTTCCAGAAAACCCTCCTACCATCTTCAGCCTTTAATAAATACTGTTCTGTATTTCTTTCCTATAGTTTTTCTTTATCCAAAATGTACAATGACTGGTGTCATAGAATTAATATGTAGCCTTTTGAGTATGGCTTCTACACCCAAACAAAATACATGAGAGATTCATCCATATTTTATTTTGCTTGTGTGTGTAGTTTGTTTCTTTCTATTCCTGGGAAGAATTCCCTTGTATAGCTATGCCACAGTTTAATCACTCCTCAGTTGAAGGTTCAGATTTTGGTAAGTATAAGTATGGGTAAATATTTATGTACAGATTTTTGGGTGAACATAGGTTTCAATCCACTTTGACAAAATGTGGAGAATGGTATTGTTGAGTATTGTCATAAATAATGTTTAGCTTTGTGAAATTGCAAATGTATCTTCCAGAATGGCTCTATTATTTTTATCTTTACTAGCAGCAAATGAATGTTATTCTAGTTGTCTCATATCTTTTCTAGCCATCATATCATTAGTTGCTTTATTTTAATAATTGTAATAGATAGCCAGGCTGGTCTCAAACTCCTAGGCTCAAGCAATTCTCCTGCCTTCTGAGTAGCTGGGATTATGGAATCATTGTGGGTTCAGTTTGTCCCCCTCACCCCCCACCCCTCACCATGAGCAGTGAGAATAGAAAAGAATGTATTATGGGAGAATATTTTCCATTTATATATTTTCACTGATGGGTATCTATTTAGATAGTTCCCTCCTTTTTTAGACTACGTGGTTTGTTTTCTTATTATTGATTTTTTTCTTTTTTCTTTTCTTTTCTTTTTTTGTTGATTGTGGGGGCTGAACTCTGGGCCTAGGCACTGTCCCTCAGCTCTTCCACTCAAGGCTAGTGCCCTATCACTTAAGCCATAGCGCCATTTCCGGCTTTTTAGTGGTTAATTGGAGATAAGGGTCTCTTGGAATTTTCCTAGCCAGGCTGGCTTTGAACCTCAACACTCAGATTTCAGCCTCCTGAATAGCTAGAATTACAGGTGTGAGCCATCACCACCAGCTTTGAATTGCATTGTTGTAAAACTTCAAATTCCATTTGTTTGGTTTTGTTTTGGGTCTGGTCGTGGGGCCTGAACTCTGGGCCTGGGTGCTGTCCCTCAGCTCTTCAGCTCAAGGCTAGCGCCCTACCACTTGAGCCACAGCGCCACTTCCGGCTTTTTTTCTTTTTGCTTATGTGGTGCCGAGGAATTGAACCCAGGGCCTCAGGCATGCAAGGCAAGCGCTCTACCACTGAGCCACCTTCCCAGCCCTCCATTTGTTTTTACTAGCATGTAGGAATACAGTTAACTTTCATATTGTACAATTTTGCCAACTTCATTCTAGGAATATTTTTATTGGTGCTTTGGTACTTTTTAGGTAATTATGTGATCTGCACATATAGATGGTTTTATTTCTTCCTTTTTAATCTTTGCATAATTTATCTACTTTTTTACTTTAAAATAATAAATAGAAGCAGTGCCTGGCACTGGTGGCTCATGCCTGTAATCCTAGCTACTCAGGAGGCTGAGATCTGAGGATCATGGTTCAAAGCCAGCCTGGGCAGGAAAGTTTGTGAGACTCTTATCTCCAATAAACCACCAGAAAACCAGAAGTGGTGCTGTGGCTCAAGTGATACAGTGCTAGCCTAGAGCTGAAGAGCTGAGGGACAGTGCCCCAGAGTTCAAGCACCAATACTGGAAAAAAAAAAAAAGTAAGAAATGACATTTATCATTTGTTCCTGATTTTAACAGGAAGCATTCAGTCTCTTACCATTAAGTATAATTGGTTTTACTTTTTTTTCTTTTTACAGTGTTGGGACTTGAACTTGGAGGCTGGTATTTTGTTTGACTTGCTTGTTTGGCTGTATCACTTAAAGCAAACCATCAACCATGCTTTTTGTTGTTTGTTTTGAAACTAGAGTCTCACTCAGATCTTCTGATTACAATCTTTTTTTTTTTTTCCTAGTCCTAGGGCTTGAATTCATGCCTGGGTGTTGTCCCTGAGCCTCTGTGTGCTCAAAGCTAGCGCTCTACCACTTAAGCCACACTGCTACTTGTGGCTTTCTCCAAGTAGTTTATTGGAGATAAGAGTTTCATGGAATTTCCTACCTGGGCTGGCTTTGAACCGCCAATCTCAGATCTCAGCCTTGAGCCACCAGATGCCCAGCTGGATTGTATTCTTTTCAGTAGTTAGGATTATAAGAGTGAGGGCTGGGAAGGTGGCTCAGTGGTAGAGCTTGCCTTGCATGCCTGAGGCCCTGGGTTTGATTCCTCAGCACCACATAAGCAAAAAGAAAAAAGCTGGAAGTGGCGCTGTGGCTCAAGTGGTAGAGCACTATCCTTGAGCTGAAGAGCTGAGGGACAGCGCCCAAGCCCAGAGTTCAAGCCCCACGACTGGACCCCTCCCCCCCCCCAAAAAAAAGGATTATAAGAGTGAGTCACAGGTACCTAGCAGGGTACCTGTTTCTTTGTTTGTTTTTCTTGCTTGGTCTTTTAGTAGGTTAAGAATGTTTCTTCCTACTGGTAGTTTACTGCTGTGATAAGCATAGTTGTGCTGGTAGCTTTAGTATGGCCTTGTCTGTGGTCATTTGAGTAAATGCCCAGCGTTGGGGTCATAGAGAAGCTCTATGTTTAGTCTTTTGAGGAACCTCCATACTGCTTTTCCAGATGGTTGAACAAGTTTACACTCCCACCAACAATGTAGTAGCATTCCCTTTTGGTCACATTCCTACCAGTATCTGTTATTAGATTTCTTGAGGGTGAGGTGTAATCTCCATGTTGATTTGATTTGCATTTCTTTTATGGCCAGAGATGTTAAGCATTTCTTCATGAGTCTATTGGCCATTCTTATTTCTTTTCAGAGAATTCTTCCTCTCTCTTTAAGTCTTTAACCCAGTTATTAATTGGGCAGTTGTTTCTTTTGAGGATTTGTTGTTGGGGGATTTAATTTTTTGAGTTCTAAGTATATTTCAGATATGAGGCCTTTGTCTGTTGTATGGCTAGTGAAGATCTTCTCCCAGTTTATGGGCTCTCTATTGATCTTGCTAGCTATGTCCTTTTTGGGAGATTTCTGTTTGGCAAAAATGGATGTTGAATTTTATTAAATGTTTTTTAATCCATCTATTGAGGTAGTTTGACTCCCCCCCCTGTAAATTAATCACCTTGCTCAACTTATATTCATGGGATAAACTTCACTGTTGTGTTATTTCGTTTTTTCAATGTTTTTCTGCCTATAATTTGCCAATATTCTATGGAGAAGTTTGTATTCATGTGAATGAGGAATATTGGCTTATAGTTTTCTTATAATATTCTTGTCAGGTTTCAGAGTATAGTTCTTTTAGCTGAAGAAATAGTTTCCACCTAAGTAGAGTAGGCATTGTGCTTATGTAATGTGAGGGAATGGAATGATAAATAATGCAGTCCCTTTTTGACTGAAGTGAAAGTGAAAATCTCCTGATCTCTCTGTACCTTTCTCTACTTCTTGATACAATAGACGCTTTCTTCTCCCCTGTAAGTGGTCTGGTACCTACAGTGTCCAGAGCAGATGAATATCTCCTTCAATGGGCAAGGTCAGAAAGTTCCAGCACACTCAAACCCAATTTGTATAGAATTTTGCATGCACATTCAGCCAGTGTGAAGAACTGAAAGTAAATATTTGGAACTAGCGCAGATTTCAGTGAATTTTTCCCTTGCATTTATCAGCCAGCTCCTATTATACATAAAACAATGGAAAAGTCCTCATTAACCTAATAGAACAGAGGCGTACTTCCACTATTGCATTCCAGGCCTTTAAACTAGTTCATGAATTTCTCTTCTTTTGCTCTCTCTTAGAAGAAGAATGCAAAGAAATAAGTAAGTTGTGTGGCAATATAACTTTGTTATGGAATTGGAGATCATTGCTTTATTGATATAATTTAAATATAAATACAGTGCACTCTTTATTGTGTTTCCTCCAAATATAATTATCTCTCTCTTTTCTTTCATTTGCAGTTGGGAGAAATGTAACAACCTCATAAAAATGAAGTAAGATTACTATATATAGACTATACATTTAGGAAAATGCAACATTTGATCATATATTACTATTTTAATAGTGAAAAAAATCTTAAAAATAAAAATAAATAAGACAAAAAGTAAAACAAATTCTTAACTTACTCATAGCAGGTTTTTTTTTAAGGTTCATATCAATTTCAACATATTTTCAAATGCATCCAGCATTCTTTATTTTCTTAATATCTTTTTTCCTCATCTCTCTCTCCCCATTCCTCCCTTTTCCTTTCCTTTTTTTTCTCATTTATTGAACTGGTGTTGGGGATGCAGAACTAGGTGTTAAGTTCCAGAAGACATAGTTTTCTTGCTTAAAACTTACCTCTGCCTTTTGGGATCAGGGAGGGATTGGCTCTCTGGGGACAGAGAGTAGAAGAGAAAGAATACCGTATGAGGAAAATCAGGCTATTGACAAACGTGTATGGTAAATCTATTTGAGTTGTGGTGTTGAGGATTCTGTGAATATCACTATGCAGATCTCAGCCTCCTGAAGAGCTAGGATTATAGGAGTGAGCTACCAGCTCCTGGCATATTACTTGTTTTGAAGTGAGAGAATTTGGGTGAAAATACTACTCCTTGCTCTGTACCATTCACACAAGTGGTGTACTGATCAACCCTTCTTTGCTGGACAGCCCTGTGGCCACCGGGAGATTCTCAGGGCCCAGTCTGGGTAGCTGAGCTCCAGCTTGTTTGTTCTGTTTGCTGTGTTATGGAAACAGTACTATTCTGTTACCTGGCCAATCCCAGATGCCACAGGTTCTTACTAACATTCTTTAGACTTTGTAGAGTGTATGTTTTTCCATCATTGTCCATAATACCAGGGCTCAAAATGAAAGTCATTTGAAGGACTACTTGAGGGCTTGGTGAAAAATTTGTTTCAGCTAAATGAATTTGTTTTCAAAATATTTAATTAAACTAATTTCTACTCAGGAAGGATTTGTGAATTCAATCAGAATTGACATTTATAGCTTAGGATATAAATATGATTAATAGATGCTCTGCACTTCTTGTGCTCAGAATTTCTGCTTGTTTGTCATGATAGAAATGACACTGATGAAGCCAGGCATCAGTGGCTTATGCTTGTAACCCTAGCTAATCAAGAGACTGAGATCTGAGGATCATGGTTCAAAGCCAGCCTGGGCAGGAAAGTCTGTGAGACTCTACTATTAAACACACACACACACACACACACACACACACACACACACACACGAAAGCTGGAAATGGAGCTGTGGCTCAAGTGGTAGAGCACTGGTCTTGAGCACCAAAGCCCAGAGACAGCATCCAGGCCCTGAGTTCGAGCCCCAGGACTGGAAAAAAAAAGACACTGATAAAGCTGTGATGCAGTCTAGTAATGGAGTACTGGCATAGGATGCACAAGAGCACTGGGGGAAAAAGAGACTATGTTTTGATTCATCATCATTGTTCAGCCTCCCCTGGGTGCTGGCGACAGACATCTAATCCCACCCACACCAGGGTGGAACTGAAACTAAGATGAATTCTCTCTTTCCCTTGAACTGGCTGCTGCTCTGTGTCTTGGGCTGGTGTAGGAAAAAAACTCCTCAATCCATAGTGATCAAAGTCACCCATTTCCGGTGTTCCCATAACTACAGAGCCTCTCAGGGCTCAGGTGCTTCACCTCATGTCTGTCCTTAAAATCTCTTAGTCCAGAAAGTTGGAAAAGTTGTTTTTTTCCTCTGGTAAGTCTTTTTCTTCCTCTGTACTCAAGCAGCAAACTTTATCCCTGGACTTAATAAAAACTGAGCTTTTGTTATTGTAGCTGCTGCAGCCACACCTCCTCCTCCTCTTCCTCCTCCTCCTCCTTTTCCTCCTTCTCTCTTCCTCCTCCTCCTCTTTCTTTTCCTCTTCCTTTTCTTCTTGCTCTTTTTCCTTCTTTCTTTTTTCTTCTTTATGTCAGTCCTGGGGCTTGAACTCAGGGCCTGATCACTGTGCCTGAGCTTTTGTGCTCAAGGATAGTGCTCCACCACTTGAGCACAGTTCTTCCTCTGGTTTTTTTTTTTTTTGGTGGTTAATTGGAGATGAGTCTCATGGACTTTCGGGCTGTCTTTGAGGGCAGTCCTCAGATCTCAGCTTCTAGAGGTGCCAGGATCACAGGTGTGAACTACTGGTGCCTGGCAGAAGCTTTTATTTCTTTCTTTTTGTAAGATGACCATGCTCTGGATCTCTCCAGCTTTGATCTTGGTAGCCTGCATTTCCCATCCATTATCTTGCTATAGAATCTCATTTAGGATGTCAGACTACTTCTTTGTCTTTCTGACAGAAGAGTTCTAAAATGTTCCTTCTTATGCCCAGTCCCCAGAGTTCAAGGCTGACAAAGGAAAGTTCCCTTACCTAAACTAATGTACATCACTATTTTCCAAACTTGTTGAGTAGGCATAAGTAACTGGTGCAACGTTGGAAGTATGAGTGCCACGCTGTGATTTTAGGCACTGTCTCCTGAAGTACAAACATATGCCCAAAAGTACAAGACATATGCTACATTCTGTATCAGGCATATGCTCCTAGAGGTAAGGCCCTCTGTCCTGCCTCCACAATGTAATTTCCATGATCAAGTAAGGACACTCTTGAATCTGAACTTCTTCCTTTGCCCTTTGTCCCTGAAGGATCAGGGAAGCCCCAGAGACTGTCCTCTATGGGTGAGAGAGGATGGGGTGTTAGAGTAGAAGGAGAAGCTTCACATTCCTGCCCATGTTTGACTATCAGTGTCTGGACTTTGTGGATACTCATTAGCCAAACACTGCCTTCTCAAACCCTGTCACCTCCATTGCCTTCCTAAATCATTGCTTGCCTAGTAGCACTGCTGTGCTGTGGAAACCCAAAGTATGGAGGAGGAAAAGCATTACTTAGAGAAGGCAGATCCAGATTCAGTTCCTTGTCTGTGGTTTCAGCCAACTGGTCAGAGATGTCAAACATCTTTTTTTTCCTCCAGAACTGCCTCTGCTTTGAGTGCTTTTAGAGCCTTAGTTTAAAGCAAGCCCCAATTTAGCTTGTCAAGCAAGCCAAAAATTGCTTTTCATTTAGCATTGCTCTCCTTAAAGGTATTATTATTATTACTGTTTTTGACCATGCAGCTTATACTTATCCTTTGTCTGAGAACTCATTAAGAATCGTGTTCCCACCTGTCTAAGGCTATCTGGAAGAGAAGCCGTTGGTATAGGGGCTTAAATTATATTCCTTGTTCGTGCCTAGTGCTGGCTCCACCCAAATCTGGAAGATCCTTACAGGCAGAAGCATACAGTCAGTGTCCAATGATTATATGTGCAAATCTGTCATTTAGGATCTTTGGCTTCATTCCCTGTAGCAGGAGTGCGAACATCTGACACATATGGCCTCAGAGACTAGCAGTTTCTGCTGTGCTTAACTGTTCAGTAGGTCACACAAAAAGATTTACTGAGAATGTGTAACAATAGGTCTTCTGAAGGGAGGGCGCCAGGGAATGACATCATGTTCTTGAACTTCCATGATAAACCAGTCGCTGTGTTGGCTCTGTCATAAACCTTCCATCCAATTCTTGACTAACAGCATTTGAAGTATGAATTTCTACTTTCTAAAGACACAGAGATTATTGCAAGGCTGTTTAGATGCTGGGACTATCAAAGGGTCAGGATGGAAAAAATAGTGGTATGAATAAGTAGAGTAAGAATGAAATAGCTCAGCTATCTTGTCCATTTTGCCCCTTATGTCAATATGTATAATATATCAAAATATATAACACTTTGCTTATCTTTTAGTAAGACCCACTTTGCTTTGCATGAAAATAATGAGAATAAATGTTCTTGCTCATAACGTTGTCGGAAATTTGATTGTGGACTTAAATTTGGCAACATTATTTCTGAGGTTAGATTGAGCTCCAGAAAAATCCTGCCGAGAAACGAATCAGAGGGCTGTCTGTTTTATAAATCTGTATTAATTCGTAACTTCAAAAGCAATGAAAGTTGGTGTGTATGTATGTGTATATGTGTGTATCCACATTCATATATATATATATATATTCAGATAAGGCTAACCAAGTTTTAAAGCAGCTATTCTTTGGTGATCTGATTTGATGAACTGGTTGTGATGATATATATACATATATATATTTAAAAATATAGGCAGATCTATAAAGGCTTAAAAATAATTTAGCCCTAGGATTCTCTTTCAAGAACATAACTTTATCAGCCTTTCTTATATATAGTATGAAGATACATGTACATTCTAATGGAAGAAACTTTGACATCCTTTGAAAGTGTTTAGGGAAGAAACTGATGCAATTGTCTAGTAGCTGCTTATAACACTATCTTTTTTTTTTTGTTTTTTTTTGGTAGGTTGGGCCCTGAACTCTGGGCCGGGCGCTGTCCCTCAGCTCTTCTGCTCAAGGCTAGTGCTCTACCACTTGAGCCACAGCACCATTTCCAGCTTTTTCTGCTTATGTGGTGCTGAGGAATCAAACCCAGGGCCTCATGCATGCAAGGCAAGCACTACCACTGAGTCACCTTCCCAGCCCAACACTATCTTTTTTTATGTTGTCTGGGGGAAAATGGGTGCCACTCTATTTCATTTGGAGAAGAATACTCCTGATAAAAAGGAGTCTCTTACTTTATCTGGTCAAGTATGACCTGACCTTAAAATTCTTGACAAGGATCAGTTAAGCTTATTTGTGGGCTCTTTTAAATGAAGAAAGAGGAAAACAAAAAGAACAAAATCAAAAACCAGTTCCTCTGTTAAGGCCAAGAAAAGTTCCTTGTCCTCAATCCATTTAAAAGGTTAAGGCGTTCTAAATCTTCTCCACTTCCTCTAGAATATACTTTTCTAATATCATAAGGGCTAAGGGCGTGGTGGATAGTTTAAGCCTGAATTAGCATAGACAAAATTGGCTCGGTGACTACTTAGTCATGCATTAATTGATCTGGAAATCTCCTCAGCATGGCCACAAGAAAGATTAGAGTACTCAACTGCAATTGAAACCTTGCTGTGGTAGGTTTTTGGAGTTTGTATTTGGGGTGATTACTGAAACTAGCATCCTTGAAGAACACTAACTTCTCTCCCCTTTCCTTGTTAAGAACCTTCTCTTGGAAGTGATGCTGTGACTCAAAGTGGTAGAGCAGTAGCCTTGAGCTGAAGAGCTCAGGGACAGTGCCCAGGACCTGAGTTCAAGCCCCATGACTGACAAGGAAAAAAAAGTACCTTCTCTCCAGCTCCAGGCACTTACTTGGTGGTCTTCAAGTGGCTCATTCATTCATGAAAGTGCTCATTCAGAAAGGCATGAGTGTTCTGAATCTTGTGAATTGTACATATTCCTGTTAAAAAGTTCTCATTTCTTAAGCCAGACTCAGAAAGACAAGTATTGCATGGTTTCTCTCAAGTACAGAATCTGGATTTACTTTTACTTCTTATTTTTTTGCTAGTTCTGGGACTTGAACTCAGGGCCTGGGCACTGTCTTTGAGCTTTTTTGCTCCAGCTAGTGCTCCACCACTTGAGCCACCCCTCCACTTCTGGCTCTTTGGTGGCTAGTTGGACTTTCCTTCCCTGGACTGGTTTTGAACCCTGATTCTCAGATCTCAGCATCTTAAGTAGCTAAGAGTACAGGTGTGAGCCATTGAAGCCTGGCTAGACACTTCTTTTTGTTTTTAAAGGAGGAGCAGGTGCAGTGGCTTGTTACAATCTCAGTTACCTGGAAAGTGAGGATTAGAAAGGTCATGGTTTGAGGCCAGCCCAGGGGGAAAGTTAGTGAGACTAGATCTCAAGCAATAAGCTGGGTGCGATGGTGTGTGCCTGCAATTAGAGCTACATGAGAGGCATTACTAGGACAATGGTCCAGATCAGAACAGACCAGAAAAAAAATAAGAAAAATTTTGAAATAGCTGATGCAAGAAGGGCTGTAAATGTGACTTCAGTGGCAATGTGCTTGCTCAGCAAGTGTGAGTTAAAAATCCCTGTCTGCCAAAAGGAAACAAGAAAAAGAAAAGATATGAAAGTAGAAGGAATCACCAGACCACTCAGTGGGAATAGGAAGGGATACAAGAGAGAGCAAAGTGTTGGATATGATCAAAGTACGTTATATATGTATGTATGTATTTAAAAACCTTGAAAAAATGGGGCTGGGAAGGTGGCTCAGTGGTAGAGCGCTTGCCTTGCATGCATGAGGCCCTGGGTTTGATTCCCCAGCACCACATAAGCAAAAAGAAAAAAAGCTGGAAGTGGCGCTGTGGCTCAAGTGGTAGAGTGCTAGCCTTGAGCTGAAGAGCTGAGGGACAGCGCCCAGGCCCAGAATTCAGGCCCCATGACCGGACCCAAAAAAAACAAACAAAAAAAACCTTGAAAAATATAAAAATATATAGGGTACAAATGAAATAGCTCCGTTATCTTGCCCTGTAGCCTAAACAAGTACCAAAACATAAGAAAAATCCTAATCCATATATTTTGAGTTTTCATCTAGGCATATTCATAATTACTTAAAATTATTAAAGTTAATTACATTAAAAGTTGATATTTGCCTATCATTTTGTGACTCATGTTCAGCTCACATGTATTTTTGTATTATTGTTAAATATTATTTATTATAATTCTAATGATATCATAATACCCAAGTTTAAATTTAATGATAGGAGAATTTGAACCATGGTGGTTTGATTAGGAGATATTTTTGTCTAGAAGAGCTTAGTACTTCTTAGTTGTAGCTTTTTGCTCATGCCTAGTTATATATGGACAGCCCTCTATTATGCATATTTGTTTAGAAACAGTTAGAATTAATAAGGCTTATTACCAGTGTGGATGGGAATGTCTCTAGCTTTGAGGTTAGAATCAAGGTTTGGTCCACTGAGTATTATGTTTTCCCTTTGTATAAAAGCGATAATAATTCTTCACATGGTAAATATTAAAAATATTTCAATAAAGAATTCATAGTTTCTTGAATGAAATTGTTAGAAACAACCATATATCAAATAACCAGCTAACTACTGAAAATTATAATTGTTTAATGTTTTTGGAGGTCCTGGAGTTTAATTTTGGAAGTCTGTTCTTGCTTGGCAGCTACTCTACCACTTGAGCCATGCCTCCCCAGCACTTTTGTTTCTGGGTACTTTTGAAATAGAGTCTTGATTCTAACTTGAGATGGCCTGGACTGAGATCTTCTTTAATTATACTTCCTGACATAGCTGAGCTTTCATTGGTTGAGATAGGAGCAGAGGTGATCAAGAACTTTTTGCCTTTGCTGGTCTCAAACTGTGATCCTCCTGATCTCAGTGCCCTAAGTAGTTAAGGTTACAAGTCTGAGTCACTGCATCTGGTTTTTAAAAAATGTTACCTGCATTGTAAAGTTCGTTTTTCAACATAGTGTCTTGTACATCTCATTGTTACAATGGGTCAACCTGTATCCCTATTTAAACATTTTGTTTTTTAGGTTGGATGGGGAGTGTAGTTGTAGAGGTGGGAGGGAAGGGATGGTAGGGGGAAAACAAAGGAGGAGGCAACAATGCTTGATAAGAAATGTACTCATTACCTTGCTCATGTAATTGTAACCCCTCTGTACAGTGTTTTCACAATAAAAAACTTTAAAAAAAAGCTACGTGAATTACTGATTCAAGAGAGGTCTTTGAACTGAGATGGACAGTGAGTTTGTTATTTTTTTCCAGTATTTGGAATACTAAGGAGGTTCTAGGGTGACATTCTAGGATATGTTCACTCACATGCTTGGTTTGCAAAGCCTATAATGTTAGGTATATTCTTCTGATTCTCAGGATAGGCTAACATGATTTGGCTAGCCAATGAAGAAGCAGAGAGAAAGGATTTGCAAAGTATTGGAGAGTAGGCCACCATTTTGGATTCCTAGGAACTTTGAGTCCTCAATTTTAAGACACAGTGCTTTCCCAAGAAAGCATTAAGAATAAAGCCTCCTTAAATCAACTGTGAATGGAGTAATCTGAGTGATTAACTTGACAGCATGAGTCATTTCTCCCATGGAACTGAACTTGGTTGTAAAGACCAACTTCTTCAAAGAGAGAGAGAGAGAGAGAGAGAGAGAGAGAGAGAGAGAGAGTGTGTATTTTCTATGAAAAAACTGGTATCTGCTCAGAGTTTTTGTGTTTCAGAATTAAGAATGAAAAAAAAGTCTTTTGGATTGTCTAGGATCTGACTTTTTTGTCTTTTGACTAAGAGTAGCCAGTCTATTAAGCAATATTCAAATTATATAGATAGGAGAGATTGCTGTCTGGCTTATGGGTATACATTATCTAAAACCAACCTATAGAAGTTTCAGAAATTAATAGAGCTTAGCTTTGTTTTGATTTATTTTATGTTGGGCAATCATTTCAAGAGAATCTAGAATGGAAAATAGTTGGTTTACTGGCTGGCAGATGGACTTGGTATGGAAGGTATTAGTGACCTGCTGTGTGATCAATGTACTAAGCACAGAGGAAAAGGTTAGGAATAAGCCCACAGGAATTCTGGGCTGACGTGTTTCAAGGCTACTAGATTTTCGGCAACTTTTCCAGTTTCTAAAGAAATGAGAAAATAAATAAGAAAAGGCCTTGTTTTATTTAATCTGCATTTTGGCACCTCATAAGTAAACTAGGCATTTAAAATACAAGTAATGTCAGCAGACTTTTAAATTTTTCTTGTATTATATGTCCCAAGTGTGGTGTCCTTTGTCTGTTCTGAGTAGTTTGTCTCTGTCTGTGTCTGTATATCTTGGTACTAGAGCTTCAGTTCAGGACCTCTGACTCTTCCTTGGCTTTTTCACTCATGGCCAGCATTCTACCAATTGAAACATACCTCTACTTCTGTCATTTTGCTGGTCAGTTGGAGACAAGAACTACCTTTGAACCACCATCCTCCGAGCTCTGCCTCCTAACCAGCTTGGATTATAGGCATGAACCACTGGCACTTGGCTTTGAATGGTCTTAATCTAAACATGTTATATTTCTGCATTGCTCTTTCTATGCGGAGATACAAGCAGGTCAGTGATGATAGTCAGAAATGAAGGCATGAAAATTTGTCTTCTAATGGGATTTATAACTTCCGAATGCTATTTGGCGTCTAAGGCTCTGGAGATTTAAAAATTCATTGCTTAATATTTTTTCTTTGCAAATGCTTTATCTTTTTAAAAATGTCAGTTATCAACTCTTGTCATGATCATTATGTAGCTCATTTTGGCAACTATAATTGGCACAAGTAGGAAGGAGAAATTTGGACTAGCTATCAGGAAGAACTACCAGTAGGAATATTGAGACTACTGAAATGGGAAAATTTTTCCCCCCGAAAATATATAAAGGAAAGATTTTTAAGTGATCTTTGTGGGGAATTTGATTGTCCCCTTGCTCAGAATTATGGGGAACAAATGAAATGTTCTTTGGTGATCCTGTCACTTGGAACTTTGGTGAGTCTCTGAATGGCAGCACAGAGTGGGGGGGGGGGTTTGTGCAGGTCCATTGCAGGTCTGACTCATTTTCATCCAGGAACCTGTGTGTGGGAACTTCCCGGGATGGGACAACAGGAGTACATAGATATCTTTTCTCCGTAAGTACACCTAATGGCGGAGAGAAACCTGTAAGGGAAAGTCCGTATTTGGCAGGTCTGATGATTACAAAATTCTTCTTAATTGTGGTCTAAAATCTGCCCCCAGTAGTTCTCCCTTGGTTCCAAGTCTGCCCTAGAGATGTTTCGTAACTCTGCTTCCTCTTGGACACAGTCCTTCAAAAATGAATGGCTTCCAGAACAAAGCCTTTCAGAGTCAAAGCCTTCCATAATGGCTTTCTACCCCCCCCCCCCCACAGGTATCTCCTAGTCAGTGTCATCTCTGCCCTCAAAAGCCTTTCTGCTATGGTGTGGGGTTGACAACTGCTACCATGCTGATTTTCCTGTGTCTATACTATTGGGGTAGGTATTGTAGACCTGTAACCCCAGTTACCTAGGAGGAGGAGACAAGGAGGATTGCAGTTCAAGGACAAGCTGGACAAAAGACAAACAACCCAGGTGTGTGCTTATAATTCTAACTAGGTGGAAAGTATAGGAAGATCAAAATGAAAAATAACTTTAAAAAAAGGCTGCAGGTGTCAAGGGGCAGAGCATGCATCTATTATCCTTGGCATTCGAGGCACCAAGTTCTACCCTTAGTACCATACACACATACAGAGTGCCTGTAATTGGACAAAACATCTTATGGTCTCCCATGTAGATAGGCCACAATACTCTTGTTACTGTCCTGCTCTGGGTGATGTCTTGCTGTTTCTAGTAGTTTGGACTCATTTTGGTGGCTGTGTTGGGCTGTGACCCATTCTGAGCCCACTAAGGAGGAAATCTCTAGGTCCTTTCTACATTAGCAGTATTTCTGGTCTTTGTCCATCATCTTTCATGCTGCTGAGTTCACTCTAAATGAAGTACAGTCTGCCACTGGTTGTTGGCGAAGTTCTTGTTAGTGTTGGCTCTGCTGAATTCCTTTTGACTCTTGGTTTGTCACAATTGATCCTTCCAGCCTTACTTTTTGCCAGTGGCAATTGGATAAGGGACCTATGACTGCATTAGAAAACATGTAGAACAGGATAGAGCCCTTCTTGTCTTTTGGAAAAGCTTCTTATTTCTCCAAACAATTATTTCTTTGTTTTATCCCAGTGTAGTAAGGAAATGATGATTCTAGTGGCTGATTCAATAACGGATCACAGTGTGTGGTTTCCCTGGATGGACTTCTTAACTACCTCACTCCCTGCAATCATCATCTTCTATCTCCAGAGTAGCATGGATTATAGGTGTGAAACCACCATGCTTGGCTTCATTTTCTTGGAGTTTCTAATCTCAAAAGTAATTTAGACTCACATTAAAAATTTTTAATCAGGGTGTCACCTGTCAGTACATAGGCTATATTTAGTTTCTCAAGTTGATCTATTGAGGTTGAATATTGCTTTTGGGTACCGAGGAAACAGGTATTTCCTTATCCTGATAAGGTAAGGTAACACAGTTTATCCAAATTGCACAGATTTTGTGTGAATCTCAGAGAATGGAACTTCCTGAATTGGGAGCTGGTGTTATGGGAACCTTTACATACTCAAGAATCATCCACACACTCAGCCAACAGAGAAGAGTAGACTGACTTGGGTTTGAATCTAGCTGTGATGTAGTTGGTTCTGAGTCTCACTGTCTTTGTTTGTAAAGTGGGACTAGCAAGACGAACCTTATGGTGCTGTGATCCTTAAATGTATTTCCTAACAGTGGTATCCAGTGGTGTTCTATGAAGGGATCACTACTCTAATCCTGGTTGTTAATCTGTTTTCTGCATTCACGTTCAAGTGCAAAACACTAATATTCGTATTAGATATAACTTCAAGTGAAATGTGTATAGCTTATAGTTCTGTTCCTAAGTTTTTTAGGTGAGCTTTAATGAAATTTCAATTTATCCTCTGAATATTTTAAACAGCCATTTGTCCACAAAGACATGTCATACAGAGAAGATATTGAGAGAAAAATGCTTCTTATCTGAGCTGAGTGCTGTGGCTTACATTTGTAATCCTAGCTACTCAAGAGGCTGAGATCTGAGGATCATGGTTCAAAGCCAGCTGGAGCAGGACAGTCTGTCAGACTCTTGTCTCTAATTAACCAGCAGAAAACTGGAAGTGGTACTGTGGCTCAAAGTGGTAGAGTGCTAGTCTTGAGCAATAGAGCTCAGGGACAGTACCCAGGCCCTGAATTCAGCTCAATGACCAAAAAAACCCAAACCAAAAAACAAAAAACCTTATTATCTGGTTAACTCCATCTGAGCTGGACATGGTGGTGTGGTGTTCACTATTAATCCCAGCTAGTTGAGAGATATGCATCCAGTGAGGCAAAAGATCCTATGTGAAAAAAATGAAACAAAATAGTAGCAGAAGGGCTGGGAGAGTGACTTAAGTGGTCGGTGCCTGCCTAGCAAGTACAGAGTCCTGGATTCAATCCTGAGTCCAACAGAAAGGAGGGCAGGTAGGACCAGCCTGCCCACTTTGTTTGGTTCCAATGTTACTCTGCACAAATATTTTTTTTATTGTGAAAATACTGTACAGAGGGGTTACAATTACATGGGTAAGAAAATGAGTACATTTCTTATCAAGCATTGTAGCTTCCTCCTTTGTTTCCCCTTACCATCCCTTCCCATTCTTCCCCCACCTCCCCATCCAATCCTCCCCGACCCCTGCTCCAAGTTGTAAAGTTCATTTTCAACATAACAACTTGTACATTTCATTGTTACAATGGGTCCACATGTATCCCTATTTAAACGATTTTGTTTTTCCCTTCCCCTCCACAAATTTACCGACATCAAATACAGTGAAAGCAGGGTAATACTGTGGGGGAGGGACATACAAAGCAACAAAGAAATAATCTTATAAATGTGTTAGAAACAATCGCATGAAAGAAAAAAAAAACATTTGAATACATATCTTGGGGTTCATTTCCCTAACATCAACTTATCTGACCTTTTCTGCTTGACTCAGACATATACTAGATATTGCAAATAAGGGAAACCATGGGACCTATGTTTCTTTGGGCCTGGCTTACTTCACTTAATATAATTTTTTCCAAGCCTTTCCATTTCCTAACAAATGGGGCAATGTCATTCTTTCTGATGGAGGCATAGAATTCCATTGTGTATATATACCACATTTTCTTGATCCATTCATCTACTCAGGGACATCTGGGTTGGTTCCATATCTTAGCTATAGTAAATAATGCTGCAATAAACATAGTTGTGCTGGTAGCTTTAGTGTGGTCTTGTTTGTGAACATTTGGGTAAATACCCAAAAGTGGGATTGCTGGGTCATAGGGAAGCTCTATGTGGAGTCTTTTGAGGAACCTCCATACTGCTTTCCAAAGTGGTTGAACAAGTTTACACTCCCACCAACAATGCAGTAAGGTTCTCTTCTGTCCACATGCCCTCTAGCATCTGTTGTTATTAGAGTTCTTGATTTTAGCCTTTCTAACTGGGGTAAGGTGGTATCTCAATGTTGTTTTGATTTGCATTTCTTTTATGGCTAGGGAGGTTGAGCATTTCTTCATGTGTCTATTGGACATCCTTCTTTCCTCTTCAGAGAAGTTTCTCTTTAAGTCTTTAGCCCACTTATTTATTGGGCAGTTGTTTTTTTTGAAGATTTGTTGTTGGGGGATTTAATTTTTTGTGTTCCAGGTATATTTTAGATATGAGACCCTTGTCCGATGGATGGCTAGTGAAGATCTTCTCCCGATCTGTGGGCTTTCTATTGATTTTGCTAGCTATGTCTTTTGCCATGCAGAAGCTCTGCAATTTCATGCAATCCCATTTGTCCAGTGTTTCTGGGTCTCTACTAAGAAAATTTCGGCCTGTGCCAACAAGATCTAGGGTTTCTCCTATTCCATCCTGTAATGTTTTCAGAGTGTCTGTTTTAACTTTGAGGTCTTTGATCCATTTGGAGTTGATTCTGGTGCAGGGTGATATATCAGGATCTAGCTTTAGTTTTCTACAAGTATTTAACCAATTTTGCCAGCACCATTTACTGAAGAGGCTATCTTTCTTCCATTCTATTGTTTTAGCTCCCTTATCGAAGATTAGATGGCTATAGGTTCATTTCTGGGTTTTCAATTCTATTCCATTGGTCCTGAGGTCTGTTCTTATGCCAATACCAAGCTGTTTTGATTACTATGGCTTTATAGTAGAGTTTGAAATTTGGTATTGCTATTCCTCCAGCAGTGTTCTTTCTGTTGAGGATTGTTTTTGCTATTCGGGATCTTTTATTGTTCCATATGAATTTTTGGATTGCCTCTTCTATTTCCTTGAAGAATGAGATTGGAATTTTGATAGATATGGCATTGAATTTGTAGATAGCCTTGGGAAGTATTGCCATTTTCACGATGTTGATCTTTCCAATCCAGGGGCATGGGAGTTTTTGCCACTTTCTAAGTTCTGTTTTGATTTCCTTTTTCAAGTTTTTTTAAAGTTTTCATCATAGAGGTCCTTCACTTCTTTGGCTAAGTTAATTCCTAGGTATTTTATTTTTTGAGGGGCTATTACAAATGAAGTTGCTTTCCTAATTTCAGCCACACTTTTCTCATTGTTGGGATACAGAAAAGCCATTGATTTTTTTTTTTTTTTTTTTGTTGGTTGTGGGGCTTGAACTCTGGGCCTGGGCACTGTCCCTCAGCTCTTCAGCTCAAGGCGAGCGCTCTACCACTTGAGCTACAGCGCCACTTCCGGTTTTCTGGTGGTTTATTGGAGATAGGAGTCTCACGGTCTCTCCTGCCTGGGCTGGCTTTGAACCGCGATCCTCAGATCTCAGCCTCCTGAGTAGCTAGGATTACAGGCGTGAGCCACCAGCGCCCGGCTAAGCCATTGATTTTTGAGGGTTAAGTTTATACCCTGCTACTTCGCCAAAGTTTTGAATCAGCTTGAGTAATTTGAGAGTAGAATCTGTGGGATTCTTTAAATACAAGATCATGTCATCTGCAAAGAGGAAGAGTTTTACTTCTTCTTTCCCTATTTGGATCCCCTTTATGTTTGCATCTTGTCTTATTGCTAGCTAGGCATTCTAATACTAGATTGAAGAGAAGTGGAGAGAGTGGATATCCTTGTCTTGTTCCTGAGTTAAGAGGAAATGGCTTTAGTTTTTCAGGTTTGTCATATACAGCTTTTATTGTATCGAGGAATGTTCCATGGATTCCTAATTTTTCCAGAGCCTTCATCATAAAAGGGTGTTGGATCTTGTCAAATGCTTTTTCTGCATCTGTTGAGATAACCATGTGGTTCTTATCCTTGCTTCTGTTGATGTGATGAATTATATTAATTGATTTGCGTATATTGAACCAGCTTTGCATCCCTGAAATGAATCCTGTTTGATTGTGGTGTATGATTTTTTGGATGAATTGTTGAAGTCGATGGCCAAATTTTGTTGAGAAGTTTTGCATCAATGTTCATCAAAGAAATGGGTCTATAGTTCTCTTTCTTTGATGAATCCCTGCCTGGTTTTGGGATGAGGGTTATAATGGCTTCATAGAATGTGTTTGGTAGTGAACTTTCTCTTTCAATTTCATTGAAGAGTTGGAGGAGTATTGGTGTGAGCTCTGCTTTGAAGGCCTCGTAGAATTCTGCTGTAAAACCGTCTGGTCCTGGGCTTTTCTTAGATTGGAGGCCTCTTATTGCTGTTTCTACTTCAATGCTTGATATTGGCCTGTTAAGATGGTTTAACTCATCTTGGTTTAGTTTCGGCATGTCAATATTACTCTGCACAAATATTTTGCCTTAAAGGGTTAAGGCAAAATAAAAGAAAATACATTCTAATGGTCTTCTGACTTGATAATGAAATATAATCAATGCAGGTTAAAACCATAGGCCTGCCTCCTCCCCTCTTCCCTCCCTTCCTTCCTGTTTTGGTGTTGGTACCAGAGTTTGAACTCACATTTGACTTTCTTGATCTTTGTGGATGGACATGCTACCACTTTGGCCACACCTCTAGTCCCACTTTTTACTAGTTAATTGGAAATGGAATCTCACATACTTCTTTTTGCCTGGGATTTGGTTTTGAGCCACAATCCTCTTGATCTCAGACTCCTGAGTAGCTAGTATTAGGCATGAGTTACTGGCATCCAGAGATAAACTTCATTAAAGGTTGGTGTTTTTCAGTGGTTAAAAAAATTGAAAAGTCAAAATTAGATTTGAAAGTCAAAATTTATTCTTGAGATAAACCTAGCATTTAAACACCTGTTTGGCAAATGTTATGCTTTTCCTTTATTTTTATTTAATTATTGATAGATTGTAGTATTGAGATTGAACTCAGGGCCTCCTATATGCTAGACAAATACTTTACCATTTGGGCTATGTTCCCAGCCCTTTTATTTTTATTTTGTTTTAGAGATAAGCTCTTGTTATCTTTGTTCTACTAGCCTTAAACTCTGAATCATCCTGCCTATGCCTTAGGAGAGAGCTGGGATTATAGGTAAGAGCCACCTTACTAGGCTTACTTTTCCTTTTCAAAATTCTGTGTTGGGTCTTTAGTAGAACAGTTGAAAATCGGCATCTTAGATCCTTTTGGAGAGTAGGTATTACTATGAAATTAGTACTGTTTTTTTGCAATGATCAGATGGATCAGATTTTTTTTTGTCATTTTTTTTTGTTTTTTGTTTTTGTTTTTGTTTTTTTGGTCAGTTGTAGGGCCTGAACTCGGGGCCTGGGCACTGTCCCTCAGCTATTCAGCTCAAAGCTAGCACTCTACCACTTGAGCCACAGTCCCACTTCCAGTCTTTTCTGCTTATGTGGTGCTGAAGAATTGAACCCAGGGCCTCATAGATGCACTCTACCACTGAGTCACCTTCCCAGCCCCCAGATGGAGTTTTGTAGTTCTTTTGTTTGCATCTAGGCTTAACAAACAAACAAAGGAACACAAAACCTTTACATCTCTTAACTAGAAATGTAGCAAGCTCTTGATGTTCTTTCTGACCAGAAGAACCTACTTTTAGCCACTGTGTTATGCATATTGGGTTTTAACAGGAATGTTTCCATTATAGAATTATTGGGAATATGTTTATATTGACTAGAGGGGATTCTGTATGCTTTCCTTATATAGAGTTGGGAATTGTGCAGTCTGGAAGAAAGGTGTAGAAAAACAAATGCGAGTCAGAGTCTAAGCTGTGGGGAGTTAGATAACTTAAGGGCTCACTGTAATTTAAGAAATGTTTTAAATAGATGGATTTTTAAAAGTTCTAGTCAGCATATGCTTTGGGAGACATCTTCTGTTTGACTATGACAGATTTTAATTTTTTCAGTGCAAAGGGGTCTTATGTGTTATCTGGCAATCCTGTAGCTTTTAGGAAGTAAATGGGATCCTGTGGCACAGTTGTCTGGTGATTTGACAGGTTATCATGTTTTTTTAATGTTCCTGAAGATTATTACTGGGTGGTCCTAAAGTTGCTATTTGAGTTGCTGGTTTTGAAGAAATAGGGGAGTTATGGAATGAAGCTTGTCTTCCTTTCTGATAAGTTAATTATAAAGTCATAGGATTCAGAAAAACATTTAATATCCCAAATGTTTGAATTATGAAGAGATGTAGGGTAGATAGCCACAATTCATCCACAGTGCCAGACATATCCCTTGTCATTGGAATGGCTGAATTTTCCACGTCAACAACTCTATTGATGAAACTGCTTTATCCTATTTCCTTTTATTCCTGAATTAAGGGATGCTTATGGAAATTGTAAGTTCTAGCATGGTCCACTGACTTTCTTGGCTTTCTTTTCATAGTTATGGTGTGTACTTGTGTGTGTGTGTGTGTGTGTGTGGTGTTCTTTTGTTTTACCTTTTTAAAAAAGTGTATTCTCCAAATTTGGTGGCATTATGGGCATGCACTTGTTGCGGGAGTCACTCATTGGCTGAGAGCCTGTAACAGAAATGGAGCTCATACACATGAATTCTTTCTTTCTTTTGGATGTGCACCTATAAAATGTTTCCTGGCCACTTCTTGATGCCGAATTCTTGCCCTCTGAATGAGAATGGAATGTGAGGTGAAGCCAACATTTGGCATCTCCCTGTGTGTGCCTGGCTCTTGTTGGCTTACAGCCCCAGACAATTGATATGGGGGTGAATGGAGGGGAAGATAGATGGACAGTGACAGAGACAGAGACAGAAAGATAAAGGGAGAAGGACGGTGGTGAGAGAAGAGAGAGAAAGAGAAAGGGAAGGAGGGAGAAATTGATGAAGAGAGAGTTAGAAGGCCAGAAAGGACACGGCCATAAAAATGAGCATCTGCATTTCAAAGTCATGGCTTCCTGTGCCTAAAGAACGCTGGGAAATGAGAAGTGAATCCCGGGATCTTTCCTCCCTGCAGCATTCGGTATGGCATGGAAGACACATTTTTCAGCATGAGGATGTGCGGTTAGTTGGGGGCAAGTGGTTTGCAAATACCCCAGCAGTTCACTTTTCATTCACCAGGAAAGACACATTGCAAGGCATTTCTTCGGCCCTTAGTTCTTGACTTCAATCAGATGAAGATTCTTTGTCAGCCCCCAAGCTTGAGTCTTCTTCCTCCTCCCCATCTCCTTCTTTCTACAGAAGTGTTTCTATATTGTTGTGTCTGTGAGGTGTCCATTTTTCTCTCTTACACATTTTCATTAATCTACTTCTTTTTTATCTCTCTTCACCTTTCCCTGTTCCAGTTCACTTTCATACCACCTTGTTTTCCTAACTCTTTCGCTCCTTGATATTCTACCTCTCCCCAGCCCGCTATGTTCATTTATTTTTGCTTTCCTGTCACAATTAGTTTTCTCCTTATGTCTTCTTTCTCTCTTCTTCTCTGCATGGATCTGGAACTATGTCTACTTGTCCCACGATCCTTCTTCACTGCCCTGTTGCCTCCTGCTTTTCAGTCATTGTTGTGTTTTTGGTGTGGTATCTGGACAAGCTTTGATTTGGAAGGGAAGAGGAAGGAAAGAACATGTACTATGTCTTTCAACCCAGCTGATGACACAAAGAATGGAGGAATGTGGGTGTTAGGCATTGGAGACTTAGAGCTGTTATTGATTCTGATTCTGACTTATTTCCACAAAGACTCTTCCTAATCTCTGAGGGAGGAATATGGCTTATTTGGAGATCAGAGGCAGTAGCTCTTCCTGACCAGTAGTTGGGGGCACTAGAAAGGCTGATGATGGAGAATGATAACTTAGGCTCTGTCTAGGTCCTCAGGGTGATGAGCCCCAGACTAAGTCATCTATTCCTATGGGTCATTATTACCTTTGTGCAGAAAATAAGATTTAGGCCTAGATGAACTGTCTTGTCATTTCTGACTTAATGATTCTTTTCATGAAGATACCCTGTTAGAGTTATCTTGCATTGAGCTTTACTTGTCAGACTCTTCAGTGCTCTTAAATGACCTGTTTCCTAGTGTGTGTGGTGTACATGTGTGTTGAGGGGGAAGGGGTGTTCTGGCATAGACATTGGTCAGCAGGGAGGACAAAGGGCACTACTCTCTGCTTTCATACTTTCATAAAAGGGTCTTCCTGTGGAATAAGTCCACAATGCAGTCTGCCCTGAAGTAAGAATATGAATGTTTATATGACTACTCTATGCCCAGGGCAGATCAATTTACAGAGCCTTGGGGTTCTTTGTGTTTGTAAGAGTCTTGGTTTTGGTTGGCAGGTTTAAGGCTATCAGCTGACCCATACTGACCTTCAGACGACACTTGAGTTCGACATAAATCTGTACGCTTGACTTGTTAAACAATAACCACATGTGGTTGCTATTTGTGTGAGTTCAACATGAATCTGAAGTGGATAATTTGTTTTCTTGGCTATATTGCAAATATAAAGCCTGTATGAGATGTAAACTATTAAAAGTGAATTGAGAACTATTTTCTTAGACCACTGGTGACCTTGGTCAGTGACAGATTTAATGGTCTTCCACAGTGGTATGTCCTAAATTCAGATGGTCTTAGAGACCTTAAGTGATGTGATTGATACCTTTGTTTTGTAGGACAAATCTTTTCTTCCAAAGTATTATGGAAAACTTTAATATATATGCTAATAAATCATGATTCAACATGTATTCTTTCAGTTTAGTCCATTTTGTCAGATTCTCTTCTAGCTACTAAGACTTCATACATAATTAACTCAAGTGAGTAACAGTCTTTATAGATTAAAAAGCTAAGCACATTTTCAAAATGGAGTTTAAATGTAGTGTTTGGGAACTTACAGCCTCCTTCCACCAGAACTTAGGGTTCACTTGGTCTGTAGGTGAAAATCACTAATAGAAGGAAAACAAATTAAACATCAATTCAAGTAGCTAGAAAAACAAAGCAGAAGTAGAAGGGAGAAATTATTTTAAAAAACTCCATGTATCTTGCCTTATTCCTTGTTTATAGTGAAGCATTTAATCTAGAATTGTACATCATACAGGATACATTCTATACTCTGAACACTTGCTAGGTTTTAGCACCATTCTTTTATAGAAGAAATATGTAAGCAAAACAAACACAATAACAAAATAAATTACAACCAT
This sequence comes from Dipodomys spectabilis, assembly GCF_019054845.1. Classification (NCBI taxonomy): domain Eukaryota; kingdom Metazoa; phylum Chordata; class Mammalia; order Rodentia; family Heteromyidae; genus Dipodomys; species Dipodomys spectabilis. The sequence goes on from NW_024870817.1 coordinate 29,436,198, forward strand.
ATAAATAAGTAAATATCTGCCATTCTGTAGCAGTGCTTTTCCCACTAAGCTGAAGATTGTCATCCATGGACATGTCTGATCCTTAGACGGCTGTCACCATGGAGCTGAACTCTGTCCCTTGTCCTTCCCTCTATTGTTCTGTGCTCTCCCCCTGGGGCCTGCAGAACATGCCTAATCCCTTGTCTGCATGACAGACCCTCAGATATTTGCAGCAGTGGCTGTTTACCCATGAGTCTGCTCTTCTTTGGCAAAACAGTCCCAGTTCCTTTCATTGTTCTTCATCCGACAACATGGCTTTTGCATCCCTTTGGCATCTTTGACATTTTCCTCTGATCACGTTGTCAGTTGTGTTTATTTTTGTATCAAAGTATTCTATGGACTATACATGTCTGACAGAGTACATGCAGCAGGGCTGGACCATATTCAGTCTGAACAGAGTTACTAGATGATTCTCAGAACAGAATAGGGCGGATTTCACACTTTTGAGTGATTCAGACTAGGCCATCACTGACTAAAATCTCAGCTTCTGTGCAAATGCTTCATTGCCTTTATTTCATTCTTTATTCTTGTAGGGATAAAGAAAAATCAAGATAATAGCAAGTTATTTATTGACTTCTCTTGATTTGTATTTTACTATGTCACAGAAACATAAGCTATTTCAGTTCTGAAGTGGTGAATCAATTCACTAAGTGTGAAGATCATTGAGACTTTTAAATTTATATGTTTATATTTTTGACTCACTTAGTTTAATAGAGAAGTTTGGAAACAGGTAGCTTATTTAAATAGCAATATACACATTTAATCTGTGGTACTTATTTCTTTTAATGTTTGTAATTGTTATTCATATATTTAATTTCTTTGCTTGTTCTACTAGCTATTAAGAGAAGCATGTAAATGTCTCCCACTGTGATTGTAGATTTGTCTATTTATTCTTTTAGATTTGTTACTGTAGGCTTTATATTTTATAGGTGCATACTGATATAACACTGAGGTATTATCTTGCCCAGTGATTGTTTTTATTATAAAAAGTTTCTTTTTTATGAGTAATCATGAGTAACATGTCTTGCTTTAAAATCTACTTTGATATTATTCTGACTGTGCTAGCTTTGTATTTCATTGTAGCTTTTGACCTTCATGCTTTCTGTGTTTTTATTTTTAACCATTTCAGTTTTTGATTATATTTGGCTTTGAATTTAGGTCCTTGTACTTACTTTTACCTATTAGCCATGTCTCCAGCCTAGATTTTTACTCATTATTTTTGAGATGGGAGTCTCACTTCCTGCCACACGTGCCTGGGTAAGATCTATCTATGTTAGCTTTCTGGTAATTAGGATAACAGACATGTACTGTTTTTTTTTTTCTTGCTGGTCTTGAACCATGATCCCAACAATCTCAGCCCCCAGGTAGCTTGGATTACAGACATAAGCCCCTGGCATCAAGCTCTGTGTTATTTTTTAAGGTGTGTCCCTTGTAAATAACATATAGGCATTATTATTGATTTGGGGTAAAAACTATCCTAAAAGTCTTGGTGTTCACTTTGAAGCAATTGTCCTACTTTATCTGATATAACTGCTGATATAGCTGGATTTAATTTATCCCATAACTATTTGTTACTTGTCACAGCTTTTCATGTACTTTGTTTCTCTTGTTTTGTGTTCTTTGTGATTAATCAACTATTTTCCATTTCACTTTCTCCTCTGTAACTTGCTAGTTTTGTGTTCCTTTCCTGTCTTTTTAATCATTATTTTCAAGTTAAACCATGTATATTTGACACATAATAAGCATAATAAAAATAAAAAATAAGTTATTATTTTGAGTATGTTTTCATATTGCTAGGTATTTTAATTTTATCTACCACTTACATTATTGTTACCATACATTGTAGTTCTGTAATTGTTTAAAAGTCTATGCTATTATAATTTACATTATATATGTGGGTGTATATATATTGTGTATATGTATATTTAATATAGGTTGATGTTCATAAATGTCTGCATATATCTTCAGGGAGATTAAGGAACATGTCTTTCCCTGTCCCCAACTTCTCATAGATTTCAGAAGACTCACATGTTAAGTATTTTGTAATGTATTTAAAATATAAACTTGCAGGGCTGGGAAGGTGGCTCAGTGCTTGCCTTGTATGCATGAGGCCCTGGGTTCGATTCCTCAGTACCATATAAGCAGAAAAAAACTGGAAGTGGTGCTGTGACTCAAGTGGTAGAGCGCTAGCCTTGAGCTGAAGAGCTGAGGGACAGTGCCCAGGCCCATAGGTGAGGCCCCACGCCCGACAATATATATACGTACTATATATATATATATAATATGTATGTATGTATATAATTTGCAAAATTATTATTTGCACAAACATTAATCATAGTTCTTCACATTTTCCCCATTTCCCTCCCGCATTACCCTGTTTTTGTTTGAGATCATTTTACTTCAATTTGATATTTTATGTTGGTCCTGAGATCTGAATTTAAGACTTTGTGCTTCCTAGAACAGGCACTCTACCGCCGAGCCTCACCTCTAGACCAAGATCATTTTGTAAGTCATTGAGTGATTTTCTTCTAATATTTTTTTTTTGTGCTGGTCTTCAGGCAATGAATTTTCTCAGTATTTGCCTTAAAATTTTTAATTTTGTCTTCATTTTAAAGAATGGAATCTTAGGTCATTGACTATTTTCTTTTCTCTTCACAGGCACTGTTCTGTTCTCCAAGTGGTTCTCCTCTTTGAAATTTTATTACCTTTGTCCTCCAACTATTTCCACAGTATTCTACTGTCTTTAGAAACTCTTTTCGGGCTGAGAAGGTGGCTCAGTGGTACAGTGCTTGCTTGCATGCACGAGGCCCTGGGTTCGATTCCTCAGCACCAGATAAGCAAAAAGAAAAAAAAAAGCCGGAAGTGGCACTATGGCTCAAGTGGTAGAGTGCTAGCCTTGAGCTGAAGAGCTGAGGGACAGCGCACAGGCCCAGAGTTCAGGCCCCACGACCGGACCCAAAAAAAAAAAAAAAAAGTTTAGAAACTCTTTTCAATCTCTCTGTCTCCCTATTTGTTATCAACAGGAATTGTAATCTACTGATATTTCATCCTATTTTGAGATAGAAAGCATTCTTGCCCCAAAGCCAATTTTCGAAGAAATAGCTTTATAAGTCTTTTGAGTTAACCTTCCTTGAAAAGAAATATCTTTATGGGGTTAGATTTTAATCAATTTACATTCACATGAGTTTTGTTGGCGGATATTTGAATAATGTTAATATTTTGCACTATACAAAAGTGAGATGCTTTAAACGTGCTTTAATTAAGTGGTCCATAACGTTTTAGGATCACATGCTTCTTGTGTAGCCATCTAAGAATCTCTGACTAAAACACAATTTCCCTGAATCAATAGCTGTAGCAATGGCACATATCTTCAGGGGGATTAACGAATAGTTATCTTATTCATGGATTTTGCGGTGAAGTTATTGTATTAAGTGCATAAACTAAAGGTTGAATTTCATGTACATACAGGTTTTAGGATACTAAGAATATGAAATGAACACTGGATTAAATGTTAAAATGCAAATAAATTCCTAAGTATCTGGCACTTGCTGTGTGTGCGATTGTGTGATAGGAGAAAGACAATGCATTGTCCTGGCACAGGAAGAGTTGGGTTGGAATTCTTGCTCTGTCCCTTACTAGACCGAGTGTTTCTGAGCTCTCCTTTAGAAAAAAGGAGCATCACTGTGTCCCAGCTGTTATTGTGGAATATGAGGAAAAAACACACAAAGAAGATTTTATAAGTTGGGAGGTGCAGACACATAGAAAGTAATGCACATGTATGATAGGTATGTTCTTACATCTCTCTATATGTGCATACTTGTGAAAGTCAGGCTTGTATGTTTATACTTCTTTTTAAGAGATCCATCAGTTAAGTGCAGTAATTTGAAATGCAGTGTGCTTTCTTTGGTGCTGTGTGTAGAAGGTGTGTGTGAGACATGTGAGCAGGAGAATGTGACATGAAGGTGGAGGCAGAAATCAAGACATACAACAGTAGGATGAGAACTAATGAGAACCTATACTTGTGTTTGCTTTCCTGTAAATGGGATAATCATCCTTTAAAAAAAAACTTTTCCAAGAACTTTTCTCTGCATAGAATTCTTGGAAAGAAGACAAGCCTAAAAATAATAAAACAAAATACCAAATTTGATAGTTTACTTACAGTGCTATATATGTATATATTAGAATATAGAATATATATTAGAATATAGCTTTTATGGCATGTTTTAGTAAACTTTTTTTTTGTTTTAGTAAACTTTTATTCTTCTTTTTTTTTTTTGTCAGTTGTGGGGCCTGAACTCTGGGCCTGGGTGCTGTCCCTTAGCTCTTCAGCTCAAGGCTTGCACTCTATTGCTTGATCCACAGTGCCACTCCTGGCCTTTTCTGCTTATGTGGTGCTGAGGAATCGAACCCAGGGCTTCATGCATGCAAGGCAAGCATTCTACCACTGAGCCACCTTGCCAGTCCTATTATTCTTAATTATAATACATTTACCTTTATTATACTTATACCATAAAATCGTCTATATAAAGACTGGGTATAATATAATATAATATAATATTAGGATGCTGGTATTCTTTAAAAATTAATAGAATTTCTTTCTTTTCTTTTTTCCTTTTTGGTGGTACTAGGACTTATACTAAGGGCCTTGCACTATGTAGGAAGGTGCTCAACTACCCGAGCCATGTCCTCAGCCCTTTTTGCTTTAGTTAGTCTGTGAATAAGGACTCATAGTTATGCTCGGGTCAGCCTGTACTGTGACTGTATTGCTTCCACTTCCCACACAGCTGAGATGACAGACCTACTTTACCTGGCCCACCTTTCTATTGATTGAGGTGAGGGCCTGGCAACTTTTTGCCAGGTTGGCCTGGAACTTTGGTCTTCCCTATTTCTAATTCTAGCGTAGCTAGGATTAAAAGCATGAACCACTGTGCCTGGTTAGAACATGTCTTACTATCACATGAAAAGCTTACCAATATCCATTCAGAAGCATCTGTTAATTTTCCAATTTTCATTTCTTACTATAATCACTAGTTTGTTAAAGATGCTTTTAAGACTTCAATGAAAGGCAAAAACATTTCCTCAGAACATGGACACATATCTATACAAACAGTTTGGCTAATAATTTAATAGATGCTCAGGCTATCTGAAATACATTTATGGTCCCAGATTAAGGATTCCACCATAAAGAAGATGTACTATTCGTTCTCTTTGTCAAATTTGAAAATAAACCATTTATGGCTTACCCCTGGGCAATATTTTAGAAACTAAATAGTTCAGGTTGTTGTAATTAACAAAGCATACCTGTGTGCAGATGTGTTTCCTATAGTGGGTAAAAGAGAGGAAAAAGAGAAAGGATTCCTGTGCAGCACTGCCCAGTGTTTGGGCTAATCCAGTCACACCATTTCTCTGCATATTAGAGGAAGAAATTAACAAAAAAGTTCTTAGAACATACAAATTAATGTCTTTTAGGTTTCTGTAATTGCCATTATCTTGTTCAATTATGAAGATGTTTAAATAACTTCTAATTTAGCACTTTTAAGCAATGCTTTTATACATTTTTACATTAAATGTTGAGTTGGGAATTTAATTTTTTGGTAAGAGGCACGTTTTTTTTTCTTGATAGCTATTCCCCGCCAAACCATTTACTGATTATACCATTCTTTACTCACTGATTTGAAATGCCACTTTTATGATGTAATTTCCATAGGTATGTGTGGTTACCTTTGGACTTTGTGTTTTGGGGTCTGTCTGTGTTATTGTCACACAGTTTATAGTACTCTGGTTTTATTCTTATTTTGCTTTGTGGTAGGGTAACTCTGACCCTGTTCCTCACAGCCCAAACATTCTCTTTCAAACTTTTATTTTTATTCTTCCAAATGAACTTTAAACTTGTTCAGTTTTGCCTGAAAAACTTCTGCTTGGGTTTCGATTGGACTATATTCCATTTATCAATTAATTTGGGAAGTTATTTTTGCCTAGCATGCTTCTTTCTTTTTCCAGAAGTATCATTGTGTTATTGGAGAGTTTTATACTTGGCACAGGGGAAAGAGTGAGAACATATCTCTGTTACTTTCATATAGAAGCTGAGCCACTGTCATCCCAATGACCACAAATTTACTTATGGCACTTGGTAATTTTCAACTATTGAGTAGAAAATGGGGAAGTAGAAGAGGTATACCGATATTCTATAATTGCAGTTTATTTTTTTATCATATATGAAATGAATGGTCTTTAAAGAACAGTCGATTTTCAATGTCTCCAGTGGTTAGACTCCAATCATGACTTGAAATTGTCACCCGTACCTGATTATTCACTCTGAACTGTACAGCCTAAATTTTAGAAGCCCATTTACCTTGTGCTCTAACAAGCTCATCGCCATCTGTCTCCTCTGAGCCCTTTGAGACTTTTCTGAATGTGCACGTTTTTGCTCTGCCTTCTTTACCTTTTCTACCTCTGTCTTCCTTTTTTCATTGTCTCCTTCTGTTTCTTTCTGTAACATGATATCCTCCCCTTCTTCTCCCATATCTCTATATCTTTCTTCTATCCTTGGGATTTCCAAAGAAAAGACTCCAGTTATTCTGAATATCATGATTAATGCTAGGACTTCTGGATGTCTATCATTGGTTGAGCTGGCTCATTTCAGACAGGAATGTTGTTTATCTTCTGTACCCATATAACCATATGTGGTTCTTGAAAAGAAGGCCCAGGATTAAAAGACTATATTGCTGGGAAGGTTTTGCATTGGAAAGGATTGCACTGAACCTCTTTCCTAAGTAGTAACTTGGTTCGCCTAGCCAAATGAAAGAATAATATGGGCATTGTTTGGAATAGATGTAGATTAGATATCCTTGTGATCTGGAAAAAAACAACCCAACAACCTTGGTCTATATATACAATCTACTTTCTGCTTAAAAAAAAAATAAACCACAAACAGGTCAGATTCTGTCTGTGGGTATTTAGCAGTCCCTTTACCAACCAGGAACTGATAAAAAGCAGGTTGTTTTTCCTTTTTTCAGGAAATAGAATTTCATTTCAGTTTCCTCTCTCAGTCATTTCACATTTTTTTCTGTTTTCTTTGTTCTTTCATTTTCTTTTTGCTTTACAGACCTCCTTTCTGAACTTTTTCTGAAGCTGTTGTATACGAGACTTTTCTTGGCATGTTACTTTCTATTGATTATGTTTGTGTGTTCACACATGTTCATATGCAGAGAAAGGACAATTCCAACATGTGAATTGTTGATTCACTCCCCATTTATGTTTAGAGTAATTCATTATTTCAGATAACTGTGTATGTGGTTGCAAACCACTTTTAAAAAAAGTTTTTTAAGGGCTGGGAAGGTGGCTCAGTGGTAGAGCGCTTGCCTTGCATGCCTGAGGCCCTGGGTTTGATTCCTCAGCACCACATAAGCAAAAAGAAAAAAGCCAGAAGTGGCACTGTGGCTCACGTGGTAGCGTGCTAGCCTTGAGCTGAAGAGCTGAGGGACAGCGCTCAGGCCCAGAGTTCAGGCCCACGACTGGACCAAAAAAAAAAAAAAAGTTTTTTAAAACCTAGAAGCAATTTTATAATAAGCAACCATATGAGCGTTGACAGAGCAGTCCTGCACTGATGTGGTTTTTGCTCCTGATAGGCTCCTTAGTCTTTCTTAGTCTGCTACTGACCAGGCTGCTGCCCATTGGAGGCGAGTAGATGTGTAGGAGACTGGCCAGCCTTTGCTCAATTTCCTCCTCATCTCAGAGAGAGAAATTGGGTTGTTTTTGTTGGATGAATACACAGAAGCCCAGGACTTCTCACAGCGAGTGCACCCCGGTGGCCCACCAAAGTGGGCGATCCGTTCCATCCTGGTTTCCACTTCCTCGACACTCCTGTAGGTGGGGTGGGATGCACCCTGTCTCTTGAGGCCCAACTTGGCTCTGCCTTTATGTGTTTCCAGAAGAGCGAGGAATGAATCCTTAAAGCCTCCAGCAGGCTGGCCTGTCAATGGTTCACTTGAGTAAAGCTTCACTTGAGTAAAGATCTGCTGACTTGGCTCCCCACAGAGCTTCTGAGAAATCATATGTTCATGACCGCTAGCCATCTGTTCCATTCTATTATTATTATTATCTTTTTGTGTATGTATGTATCAATATGGGAATTTCAACTCAGGGCCTTGTACTCCCTCTTGATTAAACTATTCAAGGATGGTGCTTTACCACTTGAGCCACATCTTCATTTCTGGCATTTTGCTGGTTAATTGGAGATAATAGTTTCACAGACTTTTTGACTTGGGTGGCTTTGAGCCTTGATCATGAGATCTCAGCCTCCCAAGTAGCCAGGATTACAAGCGTAAAAGCCCAATGCTTGGTTTGTTTCATTCTTTTGACATTTGCCATCAGTATGCGCCTCGGTGACCTGGTATGGCCTCTTTTCGCCTTAGAACCAGAATACTTCTTGGGGCGTTGTGCCAACCAGAAGCTCTTAAATGAGAATGAGGGCTGGCTGGGTGAGGCTGAACTTGGAAATTCCTCAGAAAAGACAAAGAGCTAATAGAACAGCGTAGCAAATGTGGGGGCAGGAAGTCGTATTTCTTTGGCAATGTTTGTGAGTGTTTAAGATTCTTGCAATCTGTAGTGTGGCCCAGGACAAGGTAAGGACAGCACAAAGAATGCTAATTGTGGTGTTTCAGGTATAAGATAGAAATCAGTACAAGCGATGAGGTTTGGCAGGCAGAAATTCAAACTAAAATATGATGAAGAATCATACTCACATATCTAGTAAACAACAACAACAAAAAATCTTCAACTGTGCTCTGAACTTCTTTAAAAACAGGACAAACAGCTCTGACACCAACATGAAACACATCAGGAACATCTTCCCTGATGTGAGCCATGTCGGGAGGAAGATTCATAGTACATCTGAGCGCACTCACATAAGTGAATCTAACAGTGTTTTGGACCTTGTGCCCTTTCATTGTGGTTTCTTAGAGGACTAGAAGTGTAATGATGCCCTCATTTATTCATTTTTTCAGGGGCAGATGACGGTCTATGCCAAGTTTGGCAAAAACGTTTATCTTCCTGAAGATGCCGAGTTCTATTTTATTTATGATGGATCTCATCAGAGGCATGTTGTGATTGCCGAGCGAGTTGAGGATAACGTCCTTCAGTCCAGCATTCCAGGTGAGCTGCCCTCTTTGTTGTATGACTCGATATCTATCTACAGGCATCTTCCTTCCAGGGATATAGGCCAGAGAGAGAGCCAGGGGAAACAGGAGACGTGTTCCACAGTTGCACACGTGTGGGTATATGACCATGACTGCACAAGTGGGTATATGGTTGTTCATGTGTGTGTGGGGGGGAGTGGGGAGGTGGGTGTGCACCATTGGGAAGGACACTTGAACTACATTATCTCACATCTGGAGTCCCTTCAGCTGTGTCTCTAGCTCCGTTCAGAGATGTAACTAAATGCAAGCAAGCCCATCTTGCTGATAGTATCCTGCTGTCAAGATCAGCTGTGCCTCCAATGCAGTAGAATGGAGGAACCCTGTTCTTTAAGTATCAGCTCCTGGTTCCTGAGACCTATTGCCAGGATTGGCTCAGGAAGAGCTGGCACTACAAAGGTTGGCTTCACTCTTCTTCCTCATTGCCTGTGGGTAGCCTGGCAGTGCCAGGGCCACCACACACCCCCTTGCCTTGCTTCTTGTGATGGCCAGGATGCTCTGTCCATCCAGACTCTTTCTTATTGCCTCTCAAGCTCCAGAATCTTCTCTGCCCACCACCAAAGTGTTTCTATTTTTAAACCTGTATTCTCCGAGTTATCTTCTTCAGCAACAGATAAATGAATACATCCAGTGGATCTGTTGGTAGGAGAAGGGTCACAGATATGGTGTTTTCTCTTTCTGTTGGGTTGTGGCTTGTGCATATAAGGCACATCAAGCTTTGATCCAAAGGTGAAAATAAAATGTCATCACCACTTGCAAGATAGGCAGGATGCTATTATGTTATCACATATTAGAATATTGTATTTTTTTGGGGGTCCGGTTATGGGCCTGAACTCTGGGCCTGGGCACTGTCCCTCAGCTCTTCACCTCAAGGCTAGTACTCTACCACTTGAGCCACAGCGCCACTTCTGACTTTTTTTTTCTGCTTATGTGGTGCTGAGGAATTGAACCCAGGGCTTCATGCATGCAAGGCAAGCGCTCTACCACTGAGCCACCTTCCCAGCCCCAGAATATTGTATGTTATATTTTATTAATATTTTTCTGATGATTGTTTGAATTTTCTTAATCATAGGTCTCTCAGGTCCTCTTCATTTGTAGGGATTTTCAGTTTTTCTTTTGTTGTATGTTCATGTCCTGGGGCTTGAACACAAGGCATGGGCTCTTTCCCTTGAGCTAGCTCAAGGCTAGCAATCTAACACTTGAGCCATGGCTCCATTTCAGGCTTTTTTGGTGCTTATTTGGAGATAAGAGCATCATGGACTCTCCTAGCCTATCTTGGAAAGGTGATCCTGAAATCTCATCCTCCTGAGTATCTAAGATTAGAGGCTGAGCCTGGCTTTTTTTCTTCCAGTTTCAATTTTAAGTGTCTTTGTATTACATGTATCTGCTCCTACTTGTGGAGAGAAGGTAGAGTGCAAACAGGTGGGCAGCAGACATGGCAAGATTTGTAGAGAAGTGTACATGATTTTCAGCCCTGCCCTGTCTTTGTGGACAATTTTAAGCATCTTCTCTCTGGCCCAGTAATCCTTGTTGTTACCAGAGAAGACCTCAGACTTAATTACTAGTATGTAATTACTTTGGCACATCTGTGCTCTGGCTCTGGCATCTCTGCTAATGTCTTTCTTGCCTTCAGTTTTCCCTTCTTTTTTAAAAACTTTTTTGTTTTATTAAAACTCTTATAAAGAATAAAAGTAAGAGCCAAAGTGCCTCCTCGAACAGCAACTCTTTCTTTTTTTCTTTACTTGCATGGAGGGACCAGCCTCCTTTCCCTCTTGTGTGTTGGAGAGCATCTTTCTGATTGACTCGTGTCCTGTTGCCAGTGAGGGTCCTTGCCTTCATTGTAACAGATTCCCTGGGTGTTGTGACACTCTCTTTTGGAACCTTAGGTGTCCTGGATGAGAACTTTACCATGTAACCTGCAGAGACGTGCCTAGAAGTTTCTATAATATGGAGTAGGTATGTGCGGTCTAGCAGGGAAGGGTGAATTCTGATCCTCAGCTCTGGAAGCATCAGTATGAGGATGGCAATAATTCACTCCTTTTTTTCTTTGCCTTTTTTTTTTTTTTGTGCTGTTACCAGGGCTTGAACTCAGGGCCTTATATATTCACTTGGCTTTCTTGCTTCACTGATGATGCTCTATTATTAGAGAAACATTTCTAGTCCAGCATTTTGCTGGAGATAGAATCTTGTTGACTTTTCTTCCCAGGTTGGCTTTGAGCCATGATCCTCCTGATTTCAGTCTACTGAGGACCTAGGACTACAAGTGTGAGCCACTTGGGTCTAGCAATAGAGTAGTTCTCTTCTAATAAACTTGATTTTCTCTAGATCCTTGAAACTCTGGCAGCATAGCCTTTGAGGAAAAGCTTTGGTAGATGAGGCAGAGCAGGAATGGCTTGTAACCCTTAACCATTTGCTTAGGGACAGAAGATTGCCATGGACCAGTGGTAGCTGAGTAACACTTTTCCACCCAGCCATGATATCATATTGTAATCACAGTTGTATGGTGCTACCAGTTCCTGAACCTTTTGCCAAAGGCAGCAGGAAAATATTCCTGGGCAAAAGTTCCCCAGTGGTAGCATAATGGGAGAGTAAGGCAAAGATGAGAAGTATAAAGAGTGATAAGGGAACAGGATTAGCTGACCAGCCATACCAGAGACACCAAGAGAGCAGCAATGAGGCAGAAAGTGAGTGTCAAAAGCACTGAGCAACATACTTGTGGATTTCTGCTGAGTATGTTTATACAATGTGTGTGCATATGTGCATGAATATATATGCATCTATATGTTTATATACATATAGATGGATATATAGTTCCTATTTAATACTCTTTTACCCACCCCAGCCCATTTTCAAAGTAATTTTCTGGGCTGTCTTATAAAACTATTGTCTGAATAAACAGGGGAAGATATATATGACTCAGAAGGAAATAGAAAAGAGCCAAGGCTTTTAAAATGATAGAGTGGACCTGGAACAGTGCTTTAAATTCTGGAAGAAAATATTTGAACACATGTTTCGGTATCTACTAAATAAATATGATATTAAATTAATGACAGATTTTAAAAAAATAACAGTGGAGTCTAGGAGTGGGAGAGAAGTAAAATGTGAGAATATATGGCAAATCACTGCCTTGTGGTGAGGATTGTCTAAAACTCGGGAGACACTGAAAGATGGTATCAGTTTTTACTTGGTCCATAGGCAAGGCAGCATGCATGGAGTGGTGGACTCGTCTACTTTCCTCTCCTCTAGGAGAGTGCTGTCCACCCCAGGGCTTCTCAGAGCTAGCTTAGAGATCACCATCCTTTGCTGTCTATAGTCTTGGACTGACCTGTTCACTCTCTTGTCATCCAGGCCACCAGCTTCAGGAGACAGTGATGGTGTCTGTATGCCTCTGCTCAGAAGGTTACTCTCCAGTGACCATGGACTCTGGCTCCGTGACCTACGTGGACAACATGGCCTGCAGGCTGGCTCGTTTGCTGGTTACCCAGGCGGACCGCCTCACAGCCTGTAGCCACCAGACCTTGCTCACCCCGTTTGCCCTGTCTGTGGGAGCACTGCCTGTGCTGGATGAGGAGCTTGTGCTGGCTCTGACCCAAATGGAGCTACCTCGGGGGTGGACTGTCTTGGGAAATTCTTCACTAGAAGGTGGGTCTGCATGAGAAAACTCTGACCTATGCTCTGTATGTCAAGTTCAGACAATTGGTTGTCTGCTTCTCTGGGTAGGTTTTCCTGCCTACCTTTTTACTGAGCCTTGCTCTGATTTGGATGTTTTGCTTGAGGTCCTCAACCACTTGTCTGGGCTGGTTGATTCTATTCTGCCCAGGGAAGTGTGGGGAGATGGAGGTGAAGGCTTTGTCCCAAGTGTGAGGGGGTGCTGCTGCTTTAGGATGGGTCTTGAGCTGGACGTTTGGGGCTATAGCTCTTCTTCCCCTGGCTCTACTTCCATTTCTTCTTTCTTCCTCTTCTTTTAAAAGAAATGTGAACGTGGCCATGGGAAAAAAATGTAACCAATGAACTAGCATTATTAAAAATATCAGTGTCACCAAGAGCATTTGTATTATATTGGTCTTTTTAAAAAAAAAGACCACTGGTGGCTCATACCTTGTAATCATAGCTAGTCAGGAGGATCTCAATCTGAGGATCATGGTTCAAGGCCAACCGTCCAGGAAAGTCTGTGAGACTTTTATCTTTAATGTACTACTATAGCCAGAAGTGGGGCTATGGCTCAAGTGGCAGAGCTACCTTGAGCAAAAGAGATCAGGCACAGCACCCAGGCCCTGAGTTCAAACCCCAGTCCCAGCACGTACCTGTGTGTGCACGTACACACACATAATTGCATTTATTTAAGGGGTAGTCATAATTCCTTATGTATATACAATTCATAATGGTCAAATCAGAGTAATTAGCATTTCTGTTTTCTTAGTCACTTATAATTTCTGTATATTATATTTACACTAACTTTTGGAGTTGTTAATGGCAGAATGAATGTTTAATACCAACCATTTGGAATGTGTGTGTGAACAGAGCTTTAGATGCTGTACTAGGCCCATGTGAGGCATGAATCTAAACTGTTCAACACATGCTTCTTATGGTGATTACAGCTTATACAATTTTATGTAAAATACAGCTGTTGTTTTCACTGAACACAATATGTATTGTTGCTTTTTTTCTGTATTGGTCTCATGGCCTTAGCTTTGTGGCTAGACAATGTTTAATAGTTTTCACTTCCTGATAAGTTCTGGTTATGGCTTAAAGGTTGGCTTAAATTTGATCATGGGTAAGATTAAACTCACTGTTGTAGGTTAAAAAGTATATATCTTTGTAAATACAATTACAGCCATTAACCACAATGAAAGAGAATATTCATTTCATTCATTTAATCAAAATTATACTAAAATTCCCCTGGGTAAGTTTATATTTTATTAAAACCTTATCTAGAAAAGTCATGAGTGCTGTCCAGCTCTGAGACATAGTTGAGTTTGTGGGTTGTTCTTTGCTATGTGGTAGGTGATTGATAGGTATAAGGTATATTTGTTCTGAACACCATTGTCTCTGAAGACCTAGCCAATGGATATGATAGAGATAGGGTGATTGCCATAGCGATGCTTGAGGGTCTAAGGATACACTTTTCATAGCTCATGTATATATATGTATGATGTATGTTATGTGATAAATGGCAGGTGTTATGTGTTGATAATGTAATTTGTGTTACATTTTCTGCTGCCTCAACTTACAACATAGCTTCTCTACAACATATGGCAAGGAATAAGGTAATACTCATGTTTCAAGCTAAATTTCACACTAGCATTTATGACTACATCAGGAGATAACATTCAGCTCACCTTGTGTTTATGTTTCTTCATCTACCTTCCCAGACCTCTCTTGGGGAAGGACTTGTGAAGATGCTCAGATCAATTAGGCTGTGTTAGATTTCCCAGTGCACATGTATGCTATAGTGGATGCATTTTGACTCATTATCTATCAAAGCAATTTGGTAGAGTACTGCTAATTTTGAACTATTTGGATTTTGAACTAAATTTGAACTATTATGATTTTGAACTTTTTGTACTTACCTCTTAATTTAGGAGAGTTATAATCTGAACCATTCAGAATTTCTTAAATGCAAAGACATCTTTTGCTAGTACACATGTTTGTTAGTAAGTTTTCTTTGTCTTACAGGTAGATAAACCATAGTAATGAAATGAGCTTACATTGTATTAGTCATAGTGGCATTAGTGGAAAAGTTTCTTAGTAACTTTTTCTTTTTAAAAATATATTTAAAGTATATTAAATTTTTTTTGTTGGTTGTGGGGCTCGAACCCTGGGCTTGGGCGCTGTCCTGAGTTCTTCAGCTCAAGGCCAGCACTCTACCGCTTGAGCCACAGGGCCACTTCCAGAATATTAAAAATTTTAAGGCAAAGTTTCATTCTGTAGTCTAGGCTGTCCTTGAACACATGATCCTCCTGTCTTCAGTCTTATGAGTGATAAGATCACAGACATGCACCTATTTTAAATTTATTGTTAATTGATACAGACAACTATAAAAATGCACATAAATAAGTGTAACATGCAATGTTTGGACATATGTAGGCATTAAATAATATTTAAGTCAGGTCAGACATCTTTTCCTTGAATGTTTATAATTTTTAATGGAAAAATTTCAAAATTATTTTTACCTTTTTGAAATGTACATTATTATCTATACCTACATTATTGTAATCAAACAGAATTTTTTTCTTCTATCAAATGGTAACAGTAATCATTGGTCAATTTCTGTCTTCCTTTTTTTTTTTTACTGCCCTTTGACAGCCATGTCTCTATTTCTGAGACTCCACATATGAGTGAGCTCATACAGTATTTGTCTTTCTGTGCCTGGCATATAATAATCTCCACTTCTGTTCATGATGCCATAATTGATGTATTCCAGTGAATAGATATATCACATTTTCTTTATCCATTCATCAATTGATAGATACATTAGGCATTGTGACTAATGTTGCAATGAATATGAGCATCAAATGTCTCTTTGATATTGCCTTCATTTTTGTTGGATATACTATATATCCAGATGTGGGATTGCTAGATCATATGGTGGTACTGTTTTTAATTTCTTAAGGAACTCCCATACTGTCTAGTAATTATTTTTTTTAGTATTTATCTAAGAACTATTTAAAACCGTCACTCATTGGTCTTCTTAAAAACTCTTTGTTTTCTATTTATGATTTCTTTGGGTTACAGTATGATTGGCTGTTAGTTTTGATATGATAAAATCTTATCAGATTTGGTGTGACGAGTCTGCTTGAAATCTTACTGTGAAAATTTTCTGCATTACCTTGTATTTCATGATAAATATTTTATCTTTTCCCCTGTTTAACTGTTGTGAGTTATCAGGAAAGTATGGAGTCCTGGGAAAGGCCAGAGTCTGAACAGAAAACTGTCCTATAAATCAAGCTTCCTTTTGTCCTGAGCTGAGAGTCATAATGAAACATAATTCATTATGGGTTTGCAGGAAGGAAATATTCCAGGTTTGATTTAACTTCAGTCCATCCACAAAACTGGATTTCTGTTTTGTAAAATTCAACCCATTCCTTCTGTGAATAAAAGCTTTTGTGTGATTTCAGTATCACTCATTTGCAGCACAACATTGATTTGGAATGTAATTATCAAATACAGTTTTACTACTGAACTTTTAAGTTTTCAGTTTTCTGTCTGATAATGTTTGGTACACAAACACAATCTCTTAGATATTGGCATAATGTGGACAACTAGGTTCACTAAGGATGAAATATTCTGATATTTTATGGGTTGATAATCAGATGAAGTTGGGTTGAAAGCTTTTAATTCCTGCTCAAGCAAATGACTTCCCTGGGTTGGTGTTCTTTGGAGTCTGATATAGCCAGCAAGCAAGCTGGCCTTGCCAGTGGGGGGCTGCTGTGTGCAGAGAGAACCCAGGGGGCTATCAGAGCTGTGGTATTGCCCAATCAACCTAGAAACTTTTCTCCCAGCCCCCGGAGAACTGCAGCTCATTGTGGCATTGTTTTTGACTGAGTGAAGAAAAGTCCACTTCTTTTGTTTTTTGAATATTTTCACATATATTTATACTTAAAAACGCGATTTTCTAACACATTTATAAGATTATTTCTTTGTTGCTTTGTATGTTCCTTCCCTACGGTATAACCCCTGCTTTCACTGTATTTGATGTTGTTATAATTTGTGGAGGGGAAGGGAAAAAACAAATGGTTTAAATAGGGATACAGGTGGACCCATTGCAACAATGAAATGTACAAGTCGTTATGTCAAAATGAACTTTACAACTTTGGTAGGAGGGGGGAGGAGGGTTAGTTGGGAGGGTGGGGGAAGGATGGGATGGGAAGGGGAAACAAAGGAGGAGGCAACAATGCTTGATAAGAAATTACTCATTACCTTGCTCATGTAATTGTAACCCCTCTGTACAGTATTTTCACAATTAAAAAAAACAAAAAGCATGTATAGCCAATTGAATGATTCAAATTTTTTCTATGTATATATATTTTTATTATGAAAATACCATACAGAGGGGTTACAATTACATGAGCAAGGTAATGAGTACATTTCTTATCAAGCATTGTTGCCCCCTCCTTTGTTTCCCCTTCCCATCCCTTCCTATCTCCTCCCTCTCCGCCCCCCCCCGTACTCCCCCCCTACCAAAGTTGTAAAGTTCATTTTTCGATGTTAACATCATTGTTGCAATGGGTCCACCTGTATCCCTATTTAAACAATTGTTTTTTTCCCTTCCCCTCCACAAATTATACCAACACCAAATGCAGTGAAAACAGGGGT
Organism: Dipodomys spectabilis; assembly: GCF_019054845.1. NCBI lineage: Eukaryota > Metazoa > Chordata > Mammalia > Rodentia > Heteromyidae > Dipodomys > Dipodomys spectabilis. Next base: position 29,453,747 of record NW_024870817.1, read on the forward strand.
TATACCGTGGGGGAGGGACATAAAAAGCAACATAGAAATCACCTTATAAATATGTTAGAAAAAATAGCAAGAAAGAAAAACAAATTGAGTCCTTATCTTGGGGTTCATTTCGCCTAACATCAACTTGTCTGACCGTTTCTGCTTGTCTCAGACATATACTAGTTATTGCAAATAAGGGAAACCATGGGACCTATGTTTCTTTGGGCCTGGCTTACTTCACTTAATATAATTCTTTCCAAGTCTTTCCATTTCCTAACAAATGGGGCAATGCTATTCTTTCTGATGGAGGCACAGAATATATATATATATATATATATATATCACATTTTCTTGATCCATTCATCTACTGAGGGGCATCAGGTTGGTTCCATATCTTAGCTATAGTAAATAATGCTGCAATAAACATAGTTGTGCTGCAAGCTTTAGTATGGTCTTGTTTGTGATCATTTGGGTAAATGCCCAAAAGTGGGATTGCTGGGTCATAGGGGAGCTCTATGTGGAGTCTTTTGAGAAACCTCCATACTACTTTCCAAAGTGGTTGAACAAATTTACACTCCCACCAACAATGCAGTAGGGCTCCCTTCTGTCCACATCCCCTCCAGCATCTGTTGTTATTAGAGTTCTTGATTATAGCCACTCTAACTGGGGTTAGGTGGTATCTCAATGTTGTTTTGATTTGCGTTTCTTTTATGGCTAGGGAGGTTGAGCATTTCTTCATGTGTCTATTGGCCATCCTGACCTGCCAGGAGTGATTCAAAATTTTATTTTCGAGAGTAAATTATCTAGCTACTCAGAAGGCTGAGATCTAAGGACTGTGGTTCTAAGCCAGGCTGGGCAGAAAAGTCTGTGAGATTCTTATCTCCAATTAACCACCAAAAAGCTGGAAATGGATCTGTGGATCAGTGATAGAGTGCTAGCCTTGAGTGGAAAAGAAAGCTCAGGGACTACACTCAGGCCCCAAGTTCAAGTTCTAGGAGCAGTGTGCATGTGTACCCATGTGTGCGTGCATGTGCGTGTGCACGCGCACAAACACAAATATTATAAATAACACATTAGATAAGGCTCAAGTGTTGTGGGATTTAACAGTTGAATGCATTTGTCTGATCTTTTAAATATAAAAATTATAATAAACCTGCAGTAAATAGACAGGTGGTTTGTTGGAAAGCAGTTTTTCTTCTGGTTATAATTTAAAAACATGATTGAAAGGAACTAGCTGTCAGCCTAGGTCACAATATAATTGCTTCAGTGCAATACACCAGATGTTCTGTCAAGACAAACACTGCGATCCTGTGCCTTGGACAGCAGGTGGCCATTCATTAGGTATTTTAAACTGTACACCCGTCAATTTTCTGGTCTGCTCCCATACCACAGGTAAGCTGTTCTCAGACATTCTCACTGTTAACCCTCTGGAGGCCCTGTGCTGTTTGGGAGACAAATGAAAATGCAGTGCAGTTACACTGCATTATTGACAAACAGAAAATGTGTATACTTATCATGCTTTGTCAATGTCATTCTCAAATCTATGATAGTAGTCTCACTTCAAGCCCAGGAAGAAACTGATCTTCTAGTCTTCTCTTCTATAAACCTCTCCTCTCCCCCCAGAGTGATACATTTGTTATAACTGAATTTACACTGACAAGTTCATTTTTCATTCCTCCAACTTGGATTTTCTGCTAATTAAATGGCATTTCATTACAATGGTTCCAAATATAGACTGACTAGAAACACAACATAAAACAAAATAAATTTTTGGTTGTTTTTTGTGGCACTGTTTGCTAGACTCAGCAAGTGCTCTACCACTTGATCTGCACTCCTGTTCCTCAAACCACTCCTTTAGGAACCATCAAACTTCTGGGTCTTCCCTGCTGTGGCTCTCTGGTGGTCAGGAATTCTCTTTGGTGTTCACTTTTTTTTTTTTTTTGCCAGTCCTGGGGCTTGAATTCAGAGGCTGAGCACTGTCCTTAGCTTCTTTTGCTCAAGGCTAGCACTCTACCACTTGAGCCATGGTGTCCCTTCCAGCCTTAATCTGTTTATGTGATACTAGGAATCAAACCCAGGGCTTCATGTATGCTAGGCAAGCACTTTACCACTAAGCAACATTCCTATATCGAAACTTTTTTTTTTTTTTAACGCACATCGTTATCACCATTAAGTCAAGAGAGAGTTGGCTACTCTTAGGGACTGGATCTCTTTAGAACACTCCTTGTTTGCTAGGCTATGAGGCTGATACTCTGTGGAGTGAGGAGAACTTGAGCTTGAACTTCCTTCTTGTCTGGGCTTTTGTTGGGCTATAATGGGAGTGGTTTATTGAATAACATAGTCTGTTAAACTCTTACTGTGTCTGACTGATTATGTTCTCAGGGAACTGAGACTAATAGGATAAGTCTGAAAAGCTTTGCTGGTAGAAGAAACAGTACCTCCTGCACTCCCTCTATTGGTCAGTTGAACACAGTCTATGGTGCCCCAGTTTTAGTGGTGTTGAAGGCAGTACAGTTAGTAGCACCATCATGTTTGCCTTTACCAATGCTATTATATTGAAAAGGAACACTAAGGGTGTAAAGGCTCCCATTTGATTTTGTTGGAAGAAAATTGCAGTGTGTTCAACCACATGATATTTCCCATCAATTCAGGTTGGGATCTATGACTTAGAAATTCCATCCTAGTGGGGACAAGATTGGAATTCATTGAAAATTTGACATTTGGTTTACTAAAGGCCTTTTATCTGAGGCTGGCAGCAGTGGTGGCTTCAGTTGGCAAAGGCAGAAGGGAGAAGAGCCTGGTTAGGATTGGGTGAGGATCATGCTATAGTTTAGAATTGGATTGAGGCCCTTTATATATTGTCTGTTATGGTTCCTACTAAAGAGTTCCTGAGTCTTAAGGGAAATTCCTGAGATGAACAGCCAGTCACCTGCCTGGATAAGAGTCCCTAGGTATAGGGAAGTTATGCTAATGAAGGCAATAGAATTGTAAAATTGTGGCCTCATGGACAGTAAGTTTGTGTGGGGAAAAGATATTTTTGTCTTTGATGTCTTGGTACGTGTCTGAATACATAGTTTACATAGTTTCTCTTCTCAGGATTTTACTCAAGAGATATTGGAGGCAGACTAAGAATGATAGGTGCTTCATATAGCAGGACAGCCAAATACTAATAGCTAACTTTAAAAAAGATTTTATTAGCATATGCTAGTTGTACTTGGGGAATGTGTGTGTGACATTTCTTTACATCATAGAACATATCCTGACCAAATTTACTCCTTTATCACGCTCCTTCATCAATCCTCCTTGCTTCGGAAAGCAATTTCACCAGGCCTCCTTGTTCTATTTTCATACATGCCCGTAAAGTACATCAACCCTCTTCACCCTGTCTGTTGCTCCACATCCCCTGTTGATACTTAACCTCTCACAGGGGCAGTTTTTCTTTCCTAACAGGGAGCTTTCCTAGGTGCTCACCAGGAAAGAACTATTGGTCATTCACTAACTTATTAATTCAGCTAATAAGCAAACATTGACAGAGGGCCTATGCCATGTGGCAGGCACTGTGCTAGCACACAGGTTACCACAGGGTAGAAGACAAGGGCCTGTCTTTTTGAGTCTTTCATTGCATGCATATGATATGGCCGTGTCTGACTCAGGTTGCAAAAACATGCAAGTACACTACCTGTATTATGTAGGGCTCAGATTTCCATTGCATTCTCATTGCAGCAGATCATACATACTGGGATTTTCAAGTTCAGTTGTTAAAATGAGGCTTATTTTTAAAGTGTGCCAAAGCCTATGGAGTTAATATTTGTTTATTTAGATTGAATCTTCCTACGTTGCCCAGGCTGGTCTCAAATTCTTGTGTTTCTCCAGCATCAGCATGTTGAGTGCTAGAACCATTCATATGTCACTACATTTAGTTTCAGTCTAGCTTTTTCATTATAGGCAAATTTTTTTCTTTTTCTTTTTTTTCTTTTTTTTGGGTCCAGTCGTGGGGCCTAAACTCTGGGCCTGGGCGCTGTCCCTCAGCTCTTCAGCTCAAGGCTAGCGCTCTACCACTTGAGCCACAGCGCCACTTCTGGCTTTTTTCTTTTTGCTTATGTGGTGCTGAGGAATCGAACCCAGGACCTCAGGCATGCAAGGCAAGTGCTCTACCACTGAGCCACCTTCCCAGCCCCACAAATTTTTTCTTTACATATTTACACAATGTCTTTCATGGATCAGCTATGCCCCAGGCACTGGGCTATTATGGTAGGAATACAGATGAACAAATTCTTTACTAATTAGGTAATTTGAATAAGCACAAATAATTGAGATTTTAACAGCTAATTTCAGTTCAACTCCATGAGTACTTTGTAGCTGGATGTTCTGCTAGGTGTTAGGAATAAACAGTCTTCGAGAATCTGCCAGCCAGTACAATAATACAGTCAGGAACTCACACGATACAGAACAGCAAACACCACAGTGGAAATGAAGACACAGTAATCAAGAGTCCTCTGTCTAAGGGCATTGACTAGAGCCAAGGCCTAGCTTGTGGCAAAGCACTGGAATGATTTTATAATACTGAAATAATCTCAGGGATCTATCAGATGACAACATACTGCTGGGGAGGTTTGAGGAAGCATGTAGTCTTGAGTTTTCTGGATAGAGGAAACTGCTATGTCTGGCAAGTTACACGAATGAAGACATCAGAAGTGTAAAATTATGGTAATGTGGCTTGTGTTGAAGTGTATAAGTAAGCTTTTATGACCTTCTTGCACATTTTCTGACAGGTGATGGCAATGTTTAGCATAGCAGGTGGAAAGAATATGGCATTGGGGATGAGCAGACCTGGTTCTAGCATTTTCTGGCTCTTTGATCTTGGATAAAATCTCTAGACCTCTCTATATTTAGTGGAAAGTGCTTGAATTAGATGCTTTTGGTTCCTTCCAGGGTTGACATTTGTAATAGGCCTAAATACATTGTCTCTGATAAAATGTGTGAAATAAGCTTCTTATGTGGGGGAACTAACAGCATTTTTTTTTTCTTTTCCTTCAGTGTCTCTACCCAGAGAGACTCTTCTACACCTAGCTGTGAGATGGGGCCTGACCAAGCTTTCCCGCTTCCTCTTGTGCCTTCCTGGGGGAGTACAAGCCTTGGCTTTACCCAATGAAGAAGGTGCCACACCATTAGACTTAGCTTCACATGGTGGACATTCCATACTGGTGGAAGACATCACAAAGTGAGTTTTGCTTCTTCATAGTTTCTTTCTTCACTGGTTTCTACAAACTTTGGTAAGCATTATGGAAAAATAGACATAAAGCATAACCTAACATTGGTTTATGTTTTTACTATTAGTTCTCATGTATACAGTACAGATATGCATTTTATAGGGGAGAAACAGAGAGAAAATATCTCAAAAGATTCCACAGGGGAAGTCATGAAAAAAGAAATGGAGACATAATAACCTAACACTTTGAGGTTTCAACTTAAATGTCACTTCGTTACTTTTTTTATTTTTAAAGTTAGATTTATTTTATTATTTTTAAAGCAATATTTGTACAAAGGGATTTCAATTCAAGATACCTACTTTTTTTTTTTTGCCGGTCCTGGGGCTTGAACTCTGGGCCTGGCGCTGTCTCTGAGCTTTTGTGCTCAAAGCTAGTGCACTAAATAATATAAAGGAAATTAATTGTTAACTCTAAATTTCTTTGTGTTGATGATATCAACACTTTCAATAACTAGCAAGTATCTTATTGGTTATTTACAATAGTTCAGATCAGTCATTATTCTTTTTTTAAGTTTTTTTTTTGGTCCTGTTGTGGGGCCTGAACTCTGGGCCTGGGCACTGTCTCTCAGCTCTTCAGCTCAAGGCTAGCGCTCTACCACTTGAACAACAGTGCCACTTCTGGCTTTTTTCTTTTTGCTTATGTGGTGCTGAGGAATCGAACCCAGGGCCTCAGGCATGCAAGGCAAGCGCTCTACCACTGAGCCATCTTCCCAGCCCCTCTTTTTTAAAGTTTTTTTAAATTTAATTTTATTGTAAAAGTTCTGTACAGAAGGATTACAGTTACATAAGTAAGATATGAGTATGTTTCTTGTTGAACATTGTTACCCTCTCCCTTGTTTTTCTCTTACTTTCTCTTCCCCCTGATTCTACACCTTCCCTCCCTGCCCCAACAGTTGTAAAGTTTATTTCCAACATAGTGTCCTGTGAGTATTGCTGTTGCATTGGTTCACCCTTTGTCTTTTGTCTCGACATTTTGTGATTCCACTTCCCTTCCTCAAATCAGACAGATGTATATATAAGACACGGGATACCAAAAAAAAAAAAAACAAAAAACAGTGAAAACAGGGATAAACCAAAGGAAAAAGAAATAACTCCACACAGTACATTAAAATACAAAACAAAACAAAAAACAACAAAACGAAAACCTCTTGTTTCCATATCTTGGAGATAATTTTGGGTCATTATTCCTAACCTATAAAAGGAGGACTCATATATAATGATTTTCTTGTGTTTCCATGTAGTATACCAAATATAAATGGAAAAATACATTGAAAACTACAGATTACTACATAAATGTTAACTATTATTAGAGCATCATTATATGATTATCTTCCATAATAGAGTATTTTTTTATAATTTGGTTCATGGAACTCATTGTAATTAATCTGATTCAATTATAAGCAGTAAAATAGTAGGAATTAGTGCTTTCTATTTTTTTCTCATGTGATCAAATGACCATAAACCAAGGGGCACATCTGTTGAAATGGAATTCCTTTTTCTTTGGTTTAGCAGCACTCTTTTCCTTTGTTAATAGGAGTAAGGCAAGAATGTGTCCTTTGCTTTAGTCATTGTACATGGCTCAATATTCCATTGAGGTCTTGGAGGTGAAGTTCTTCATGGGCTGATAGCTATGCATCTCTTTCCTGTGTCCACAGCAGTTGACATTGTGTTTTGAAAGTTTACATGTTTAAGACATCCACTTGTGGATAGTATTAAAAGTAGTTTGTAAGCTCAATTCTCATCGTATAGTGCAGCTTCCATATTGTAAATGCACAACAGTGGTCTTACTATTTGGCCTCTTTGCCTGTTTACCTTTGTATTTTTTTTGTTGGAATAGGGACTTATTTTCTGAAACTTTCTGAAGTTATTGTCAATAATTAGTATGAAAAGTTTGGGGATATTATCTGAGTGTTAGAGTACAAAGCGCTCTTAAACACTCCAAGTAGTGGGGATAATATATATTCCAATTAAAGTACAGATGCGCCTTGGCTTATAATAGAAATGTCCTCAAGAGCCTGTTATAAGTTGAAAATATCCTAAGTTGAAAATGAATTTACCTTACCTGACCCACCAGGCACTGTAGCTTAGTAATATCATCCACAGTAAGGTACAATATCAGTTGTTTATCTTTGTGAGTCATAACTGACTAGGGACGTGGCTTACTGCCTTTCCCCAGTATCAAGTGTTTTCTGTTGCTAACCTAGAAAATATAAAAATTCAAACTTTTTGGTATTATTTCCAAAGAATTCTTATAGTGTCTGCACCATTGTAAAGCTTAAACATGAGTAGTCAAACCAGTGTAACTTGCAGACTGCCTGTAGAGCAAGCAGTCATTAACCAAATGAGGTCATGTAAAAGAGGAAAGAGGCACTTGGCTGCTTCTGTGAAGCAAGGAATTCAGAAACAATCTGTTGGGATGTGACAGCACACTGAACATCCACACTTTTCTCCTGAGGAATCTTTCCCGTTGCTTTGCACGATCTAAGAGGCCATCCAGAATATCATGATGCTACCCAGGAAGACTACATATAGCTCATAGATAGGCAATCATTCCTGGTCAAGACAGAATAGGAAAGAAGCGTACATTCAAAAATCTAGTTTGGGAATAGCATTCCTTTTTAATGAATATATTCAAGGCCACATGATCAAATTTATGCACATTTTAGTTTGCATGAGAAAGCGATTTGTAACAGTGATGCTAGTGTGTTATGAATCTCTCACTTGTTTGTAACATCCTAGCCTCACAAGGCCCCTGGAGATCATGTCTGTTTTCCACTGCAATCACCCAATAAACCCTTGGCAGCCTGCTAATTTGTTCTACATGTGCTCCATTAAAGGGAGAGGTGTCTCTTCAGGTTAAAAGGAGAATGAAATATGGAGGTAAATTTACATATTTAAAAGTCAGTACTGCTTCATTATTTATCGCTTTTAAAGTATGTAGATATGTACTCTAGGTGGGAAAGAAAGATGGTGTTAGGATCTGTTTACATAGCTAAAGCATTTGTGGCTTCTAGGTGACTTTCGAGGGACCATTTCGCCATTTGGGTTTTCAATAGGAGGGAAGGAAGGAACTGGGATTTTTGAGTTGGTGTGTGTGGATGTTCACTTGTGTTGTTTTAGTTTTCAGGGCAAGTGTTCCCCAGGCTTCTCCCGGATGTGGCTCAGTGAAGACGCCTCCCTGCAGTTCATCCACTCATCACAAATGCTCACTCTCACCCTGAACCACACAGCCGAGCATTTGCTGGAGGCAGATATTAAGCTCTTCCGGAAATACTTTTGGGACAGAGGCTCTCTTGTCAAGGTTTGTGCCCAATTATTCCAGCATACAATAATGCACTGCTCCTTTAGAGAATGCAAGCATCAATTTGGAGAGTAATTTTTGTGTGTGTGTGGGGAGTAGGGGAAGGGTTGTACTTTTTTTTTTCCTAATGAAAGCTTGGGGAACATGGAATTACAAATTGTTTAGCTCCATGAAGACTATGATATATTTTGGCAGCAGGACAAGTGTGGTTTGTAAATTCTTATTTCCTTTATGTTTCTGAGCCAGCCCTGGTCAGGTTTTGTTGTCACTGTTGTTTTTGAGACAATCCTCCTGCCTCTGCTTCTCAAGTGCTAGGACTCCAGACCTGCACCACAACACTCAGCTGCCCACAGTTAGGTTTTAATAGTCTAATATTATAAGTTTCCTCTGTATTTATTGACTGTATTATCATTCTTATCTAAAGCAGTTACATTTAGGGCTATTTTATATGTATAAAATCTGCTCTTGGGCTTTCTTTTCTTTTTTCTTTTTTTGGTTTTCTCTTTCTCTCTCTTCCTTTCTCTCTTTCTCTCTATCTTTTTTTTTCTTTTGGCAAGTCGTGGGGCTTGAACTCAGGGCCTGTCCCTGAGCTGCTTTTGCTCAAGGCTAGCACTCTACCACTTGCCCCACAGCGCCACTGGCTTTTTCAGTGTCTGTGGTACTGGGGAATCAAACCCAGGGTTTCATGCACGCTAGGCAAGCGCTCCACCACTAAGCCACATTCCCAGCCCTCTTATGGATTAGGTATATTAAAATTTTGTTCCCATGTACAGATAGAAACAGGTAAAAACTTAGTCCTTTGCTAAAGAGGTTTACAGCTCTCACCAAGGCTCCCATGCCAGACCTGAGGGTTATCAACACATGCTATCTTAAGGTTAAGTCTCATACTAATTATTATTATTACTTATGATTATTACTTAGACTGAAAAAATATTAAGACTGTGGATATATTTTAATTAGTATTAAGAAAATTCAACCAAGCTTATGCTCATAATTCTAGCTACTCAGGAGGCTGAAATATGAGTATTATGATTCAAAGCCAGTTAGGACAGGAAAGTCTGTGAGACTCTTATCTCCAATTAAGCACCCCAAAAAAATCCAGAGATGGAGCTGTAGCTCAAGTGGTAGAGCATGGGCCTTGAGCAAAAAAGCTCAGGAACAGCAACAAGGCTCTGAGTCCAAGCCTTGCACATGAGCGCGCGTGCATACACACACACACACACACACACACACACACACACACACACACACACACACACACACACACACACACACACACACACACACACACACACACACACACACACACACCAACAAAAAATCCTCGTATTATGTAGGGCTAGGGCAGTTAAGTGGACGTGGACTCACTGTCCAGATGTTGGGTTCTCAGGCACATCAACAGGAAGACACAAGTTTTGTGGCTGTACAAACTTTGGAATAGGTGCAAACGTCAGCTTAGAAAATGGACACTGTCATTTATCATCATTTTTGCTTCTATATGTTGTTGTGTTTGTATCATATAATTTAGCTAAAAATTTAGCTCACAGAGACTGGCTCAGTCTCAGGTTGGCACTGCTTAGTTATCTACAGCAACAGTGCAGCCTTGCTGCAGAAACCTGAGCTTGCTCACATACACCAGAATTGCTCACCAGCCCCCTTCAGCAACACCGGGTCAGAACTGTAAACTGTCTCTATATTTTAGCAGTGGTGACATGACAATTCATCATAAATGCTAAATGAATATGTCACATTGGCAACACACAATCATACTATAAAGACAGATACTAAGTAATTTTTTAAAATGGATTTTTTTCTTCTTTTCCTTCCTTCCCTCTTCCTTTCATCCCTTCTCCTTCTCCTCCCTCCCTCTCTTCCTCTTTCCCTCCCTCTCTTTCTCCTTCCCAGTTTCCTTTCCTCCTTCCCTCTCTCCCTTTCTCCCTTTCTCTCTTCCTTCCTTTTTTCTTTTTTCTCTTTCTTTTCTTCCCTTCCCCTTCTCTCCCCTCCCCTCTCTTCCCCTCCCCTCCTTTCCCCTTCCCTTCCTTTTCCTTCCTTTCCCTTCCCTTCCTTCCATTGAACCAGGTCTCTCACAAAATACTACTAAGTTATACCACAAGCCACAATAGGCAAACTTTTAGCTATTTTAGGACTGTATTCTCCCCTCTTCTTTTCTTTATTCATCTATCCCCTTCCCCCGAGTACCCATTTCCTGGTAATCATTTTATTGGGCTACAAGATATTGTTAAATTATTTAATCATAGCAGAGGCTTTCCTATTAATCAGAATGTTGATAATTTAGCTTTTGAACTGAGCTAAAATTAGGCAACTAGGAAATTTAAATTTTCAAAAGTTGTAACCCAAATTACTTAATGATGAAAAAAATCTAGATTTTATTCCTCCCCCCTTAGAAATATCAGCATTTTATTTCAGGTTTCTATTTTGTAATCAGAGACCAGCATCTTGATTGATGCCTTCTCCCCCCTCCTAGGCTTGGCCACTTTCTTCATTGAAGGGCAAGAAATTCAAGGTCAATACTGACCCCAAACAAATGTGGGGCAGGTGAATATCTGTATGGTGTCCACTCTTCCAGCCCCAGGTTGCCATGCTGACATCCTCTTGGCATCTTTAACTCTGGACCTGCTGTGTCTTTCCCCCCTCCCCCAAATTATACAATCATATGGGGACCTAAGAGAGAGAGGAGGTGGGGAAAGAGGTCCTGTAGAGACAGCCTGGGGAGGTAGCATCCCAGGGCATGCATGATCAGGAACTTACCTATCACTTTGTGCTTGGGGAACTCATGTGTATTTTTATGTCCCTTTAGTTCTGATCTCTAGATGTCCTGAAATGAATGAGGCATGTGATCTATTAAAATTATTATATTATTAATATTATTTCTGGTAGGATTCAAGGCTCCGTATCAATTGTGTGTTTACCTCTCCCTATACCTTTCCCCAACCCCAATGTGGCCAAAGATTTATCCTAGAACAGGTACTGAAGCCATCTTGGGCTCTTTTAACATTTGGCACATCAACCTATAATTGTAATTCTACACATTTTCACTGGCTAAAGGAAGCAGAAAGGGAAATATGGATGGTTTCAAGAGGGTAGCGTTTCTCTAAGGGGAAGAGGCTTACCAGCTTAGCTCCCAGCCCAGGAAAGCCAGTGTGTACCAACTTGTTGTTCTAGATGGTTCTTTTGGCCATGGTCTAACCCCTCATCTGGTCCTCCTATATCCTTTTGTTTTAGGGTATGGATATAGGATGCTCTGGGTGGGTGAGCAGTCCATAAACAAGTGCTCTCAAGGATCTCTGTTCTCTTTCTGATTCATCTATCACATCTCTGAGAATCTTCTGGTTGTGACCTGCAGAAAAGCCAGGGACTCATGGCAGTCTGGTCCAGTCTGGTCTTCTGCTTCTAGGTTTCTCCTGAACACTTTCCTTGTCATTGTGGGGGGCAGGTACTAGCTATGTGTTTTCTTAGCATTTTCTTTTTTAATCTACCCCTTTTCTTCCCAGTCTTCTTAGCTGTGACATGAGAAAGAGAGAAAGAGAGGGGGGGAGGAGGGAGAGAGGGAGAGAGAGAGGGAGTTGTGTAGTGTTTCACTTACAGTGGAAACCTCAGAGGGTTTTCAGCGCTATTTGTTTGTTTATTTATTCATGTCCCTTTCTTAGGCTCTTGAGCAAGAATCCCAGCCAGAGGAACCACCAACTATGCCCTCTGGAGCTGCAGAAACTGAAGAAGGTAAGAATGTACGTTTTACATCCCAGGAACCCAGAACATGCAACACTAACCAGTCAGTCTGTCACAGTATATGGTGAAGCAAAGCAGGAACTGGAGTCTCAGAGCAAGATCTAGGGTTATGTGTCCAATAAAGCTTTTAAGTCTTCTGACGGCATCAAATACTATTTACTGTCTGTTTCTCCCTTTCACTCAAGTAGCATTTCCTTAGTGCCATGTACTGGGTCTGGCCCAGGACCTGACTTTCCTAATCTTCTGAGCATTCTCCTACCACAAAGATTGTTCTCATTCCAAAGTTTAGTTTGTTCCTTAATTTCATCCTAATGTGTTATTCTTTTGCTGCTCATTCAATCACCATAAAGCTCTTTTTCTGTGTGTGATGAGTAGGGTTTTAAGGAGGTACTTCAGAAGTTATGAAGATAGCTGGTCACCAGTGGCCCATGCCTGTAATCCTAGCTACTCAGGAGGTTGAGATCTGAGGACTGTGGTTCACTGTCAGCTTGGACAGAAAAGATCATGAGACTCTTATCTCTAATTCAATTTTTTTCTGCTTATGTGATGCTGAGGAATCGAACCCAGGGCCTCATGCATGCAAGGCAAGCGCTCTACCACTGAGCCACCTTCCCAGCCCCTCTAATTCAATTTTTAGTTCTAAATCACACAGACAGAAGGAGAGGAGTTAAGAGAGAGGGAGGAGGAAGGAGAGAGAGAGGGGGGAGGGAGGGAGAGAGAGGGAGGGAGGGAGAGAAGGAGGAATAGAGGGAGAAAGGGAGAGAGGGGGAGAGAGAGAGAGAGCTCAGGAAGGTATGTTTATTGTCAGGAGAGGTGGCAGTCCTCCTGGCATTTAGAATTTGAGAGTACTGGTTGCTTGTGGGACTACTGGAAGGTCAACTACAGCTGACTCAAGACTGAATGTACAGTTCTATTCATGCTATGAGTTCACCCAGAGCTAAGAGATGCACCACTGTTTCCCATAGCATTGAGCTGACTAGCGGAGGTATCATCGTTCCTCATTTTCTTGGCAGCTGGCACTCTACCTGGGCATACAGTCTTTGCAGCAATTCACACTTGTCTTTTTTCCCTAACAAATAAGCTGGCCTGTTAGTAAGTCTAGAAACAAACCTACTTTGCATTCTAGGAAGCACTCTTACCTCCATGTTTTGTAAATTCCTGGTTTTGTTTCTTTTGTTTTTGTTTTTGTCTGGATGGATTCAGATATTACCTACCCCCCCTTAATCAAGGAGTGACAAAAGTCTAACCATATTATTTTATCTTTCATGTTATTAATTAGGGAAATAGCTTTCTGTGTTAAATTGCAAATATCTTGCTACTAGTTACTTTCCTTTTGCTTTCTATTTTTTGGGGGTTGGAGGAGGGGTGTTCCTGAGGCTTGAACTTAGGACCTGGGCCTGAGTGTTGTCATTGAGCTGAAAGCTAGCACTCTACCACTTGAGCCACAGCTCCACTTTTTGCTTTTTGTTGGTGGTTGATTGGAGATCAGAGTCTCATGGACATTCCAGCCTGGTCTTGGTGTTGAACCATGATCCTCAGATCTGAGTCTCCTGAGTGGCTAGGATTACAGCTGTGATCCATTGGTGCCCAGCTTGCTCTATATTTTAACTTGGATTTAACAGTTTGAAATTATGTGTGATTATTTCTTTAGTAATTTCTTTCCTGTAGGTAAGATCAAGTATGAAATTATGTGTGAAGATACACACACACACACACACACACACACACACACACACACACCCCTGGAGGTAGAATTATTCATTACTTTAATTTGGGATAATGAAAGCACATTAAAAAATCTTCATTAATGTAAAGGGACATGGGTTTAAGGGAGCTGAGACCCACCTTGCAGAACACTGAATGCAGAGGTCAGGGAGGAAGGATAAAACACAGCCCTTGTTCATAATGTTAACAGTCTATTTTGCTTTGAATAGGTAGCAGGGAATACTTGCTTTCTAGGTATTTGTCACGTGGTGCAAGCTTAGATTCTTTGCCACATGTTGTTAAGAAGTGGTCTTGGAGTCGCTGGCAGCTTGCTGAGCATCTGGGGCAGTCATATGCACTGTACCCTGGGGACATTGGGAGTCACCTTGCTGCTCTCTGCTGTACTGAGGGAAGCCTGGCTGCCCTAGGTCCTTGAATATCTCTGCCAGAAACTTCTTCCTGGTCTTGGGTCAGGGCCTAAGTACTTGGCCCACTTTTACTGTTGTAACTGTAACTGATCAGATTTCTCACTTCTACTTGGATGATAAAAACAAAACAAAACAAAAAAACAAAAAAATTTAGAGCTAAGTTTCTGGCTTGACAGTACCGAGTTCCCAAGGCACTGTGGAATACATTTGTGTATCACTTATTTCTTATTTTACCCTTATGCTTTCCTAACTTATAGAAGATTCTAGTATCTTTCCTTTTTATAATTCTTTTTCAGACTAATTTAGAGCAAAATGAGGTTTAAATCAGTACTTATATTTTTAAATTCTGTACTTCAGGAGCTTATAGTGTGGGGTTGGGGCAGGAAAACAATTTTTCACAGCAGAGTATGCAAAAATCCTCGGGGAGATGTTTGGAAACTGCACTGTGAAATGCTACAGACTAGACGGCAGAAGGGCAAGGAAAGCTTCCTGTAGAGGTGACCCTCAAGCTGTGAGGGAAGGGGCTTTCAGTCAGCGGAAACACATGCAATGCAGAGTCCCCAGCCAGACGTTGCTGTGGGAGAAATATAGGTCATTTTGCAGTCCTGGAATAAAAGTGTGTGTGCATGTGTACATGCGGTGCATCCACACATGCATACTAGGAATGTAGGCTTGAAAGCAGGCAGATTGTCAGGGCTTATACAACTACACACAGGAAGCTATTTCTAATAATTAAATTGGATCTTTATTTTAGAGATGTCAGTACGAAGGGAGTGTGGAGAATAGATTTGAGGGACTTTGTAAGAAGGCTGGGGACCAGCTTGGTGGGGGGGGGTTATCGAAAGTAATGCAAGAGAGGTGCAGTGTCAGAGCAGTATAGGACAGAGTCTCACATCCCCTACCTCCAAATAATTAATATGTGTATTTTGTAGGTATTCTACACCATGTTTTATTTTTGTCTACCTTTGAAAGAATACTGATAACTACGTACTTTCCAGCAGAGGGCAGTATCCAACCAGAGTGAAAATAACTGCTCTTGTCCATTCAGGAGTCCATGAGACTTATATGAAGAACAAAACTTTATATGCACAATGGAATTCTATGCCTCCATCAGAAAGAATGACATTGCCCCATTTGTTAGGAAATGGAAAAACTTGGAAAAAATTATATTAAGTGAAGTAAGCCAGGCCCAAAGAAACATAGGTCCCATGGTTTCCTTTATTTGCAATATCTAGTATATGTATGAGTCAAGCGGAAAAGGTCAGATAATGTGATGTCAGGAAAATGAACCCTTAGATATGTATTTTAATGTTTTTTTCTTTAATGCATGTGTTTCTAACACATTTATAAGATTATCTCTTTGTTGCTTTGTATGTCCCTCCCCCACAGTATAACCCCTGCTTTCACTATATTTGATGTCAGTATAACTTGTGGAGGAGATGGGGAAAAACAAGTCGTTTAAGGATACAGGTGGACCTGTTGCAACAATGAGAAGTACAAGTTGTCATGTCCAAAACGAGCTTTACAACATTGGTGCGGGGCGGGGGGGGGGGGGGGGG
Organism: Dipodomys spectabilis; assembly: GCF_019054845.1. Taxonomy (NCBI): domain Eukaryota; kingdom Metazoa; phylum Chordata; class Mammalia; order Rodentia; family Heteromyidae; genus Dipodomys; species Dipodomys spectabilis. The sequence continues at coordinate 29,469,734 of NW_024870817.1, forward strand.
GGGGAAGGAGGGGGAAGGAGAAGGATTGGGATTGGGGGGGGAGGGGGGAGGCTGGGAAGGGAGGTGAAGGGTAAACAAAGGAGGAGGCTGCAATGCTTGGTAAGAAATGTACGCATTATCCTGCCCATGTAATTGTAACCCCTCTGTACAGTATGTTCACAAATAAAATAAAATTAAATTAAAAAAAAAAAAGAACAAAACATTGAGCATAACAACATCTTTTTTTGTTTATTTTTGGTTGGTCCTAGGACTTAAACTCAGGCCCTGGGGGCTGTCTCTGAGTTTTTTCAAGGCCAGTGCTCTACCACTTTGAAATACAGCACCACTTTCAGATAGACTTTTCTGCCTGTTCAGGCTTTGAACCATGATCCTCAGATCTCAGCTTCCTGAATAGCTAGTATTACAGGCATGAGCCACCAGTGCCCAGATGTTGAGCATCCTCCTTTATTTATTTTTTTAATGCTATCTGAGATCTATTAGAAGAATTTTTAATTGATTATGTTTTTCTGTTCCTTCTTGGACAATAGGTAGTAGTAGAGAGCCTAAGTTTGTGTGTATAGTCATCACATGAATGTAAGTAATGTAAACCTGGAGATTAATTTTGCTGTCTTTGTGAGTCTGGAAGTGATTTTATTAGTAGTATTCTGTGAACCAATTATGCTTTCATAAGTTCATGATTGTAATTACACTCCCAGAATAATAGGAGGGTTATTTTGTCTATATTTTTTATTGTAAAAATACTGTACAGAGGGGTTACAGTTACATGATTATGGTAATGAGTACATTTCCTATCCAGCGATGTTACTTCCTTTGTTAATAGGAGGTTTTTAAAAAAAATTAATGGCTTCAAAGCCATCTCATTTTTCATATGTTTAGGTTAATAAGGTAGCCATTGGTATTTATGAATCCATAAACTGTTTGCATCTTTTTCCTTGTCTTCTTGTGCTTATTTGGTATCTAGGATGTGTGTGTGTGTGTGTGTGAGAGAGAGAGAGAGACAGAGAGAGAGAGAGTCTTGGGGCTTGAACTCAGGGCCTGAGCACTTTTCTCTGGGCTTTTCAGAATCTTTTTTTTCTCAAGGCTAGCCCTCTGCCACTTGAGCTACACCTTTATTTCTGTTTTGTTTTGTTTTTAATGGTTAGAGATAATAGTCTCATGGACTTTTCTACCTACGCTGGCTTTCAACCACAATTCTCAGATTTCAGACTCCTGTGTAGCTAAAATCCACCAGTGCCCTGCTTGGGTGTGTGTGTGTGTGTGTGTGTGTGTGTGTGTGTGTGTGTGTGTGTGTGTGTGTGTGTGTGTGTGTGTGTGTGTGTGTGTGTGTGTGTGTGTGTGTGTGTGTGTGTGTGTGTGTGTGTGTGTGTGTGTGTGTGTGTGTTGATACTAGGGCTTGCACTCAGAATCTGAGCACTGACCTTTAGCTTTTTTGGGGGGGGGGGAGTACGGTCGTGGGGCCAGTGCCCTGCTTGGGTGTGTGTGTGTGTGTGTGTGTGTGTGTGTGTGTGTGTGTGTGTGTGTGTGTGTGTTGATACTAGGGCTTGCACTCAGAATCTGAGCACTGACCTTTAGCTTTTTTGGGGGGGGGGGGAGTACGGTCGTGGGGCCTGAACTCTGGGCCTGGGCGCTGTCCCTCAGCTCTTCAGCTCAAGTCTAGCATTCTACCACTTGAGCCACAGCGCCACTTCCGGCTTTTTTTTTCTTTTTGCTTATGTGGTGCTGAGGAATCGAACCCAGGGCCTCATGCATGCAAGGCAAGCGCTCTACCACTGAGCCATCTTCCCAGTGCCGACCTTTAGCTTTTTTGTTCAAGGATGGCACTCTACTACTTAAGCCATAGCTCCTCTTTTGAGTATTTTGGTGATTAATTGGAGATGAGTCTTATAACTTTCCTGCCTGGACTAGCTTCAAACTGTGATCTTCAGATATTAGCCTCCTGAGTAGCTAGGATTATAGGCATGAACCTATGATTTTCTAAAGAGTACTGTATATAACACTAGCTTTAGAAGATGTGAAAAATGAGGATATTTTGGTCAAATAAGTAGAAATTGGAGATCTAAATGCATTTAGAGTTCCATAGTTTCTAGGAAATCAAGAAATGGCCTAGAAAACTCCATAACCCTGTTTAATCTCATAGATCTCCAACTTAACTGATCACCAAAGAATCCTTTCTGTTTGGTTCACGACACCTCCTGCGAGTGATGTGTGAGGTCCCTTGCAGAATGTTGTGGTTCCTCATGTCTACCGTCCCTTCCTCCTTTCGTCACCTGGCTTCTCAGCGTCGGTTAGCACTGTCTGGGGGTCCAGGGAGGGGTTTTTCAAAGTATTCATAGTCATCTTGAATTATGTGAGACCATCCATGCCTCCAGTATGCCACTGCAGTTTTTGATGTTTCAGAAGCTAATGCTGTTTGGAGTCTACTGTTCATGGAGCCAGTCAGGAATAATACAACACCAGTCACCCCCGTATGAATCCACTTTCCTTTTTATTCTTTTGTAAAAGTTAAAAGCAACCATATGTGTGATAATGCTGCTTCAACTTTTGTGTCACCTTTCACATTTTCATTCACAGGGAAAGCACGAGTGAGGATTAGAAAATCTGTTCTAGTCACAGAAGAGCATAGGCAAAAACATTTCCTTTGAGGCTAAGATGCATTTTTTCCTTAGCAGTTCAAGCTGTGCTCCTGTGTGGAACGGCAGGAAAGGCCAAGGATCTGACACAAGAGTGGGCAGGTGACAGGAGTCCTATAGGTTTTTTTACCCATCCATTCTCTGAGTGGGGAAGGAGGGAGGGAGAGAGAAAGAGAAAGTGTGTGTGTGGGGGGGGGTAGTGGGGGAGGAGAAGGAGAGGGAGAGGGAGAATTGTACTCCGGGTCTTGTGTGCTCACTCATAGCAGGTATTCTACCACTTGGGCCACACCTCAAGTTCCAACTTTTTGCTGGTTAATTGGAAATGAGTCTTATGAATTGGTCTGGCCAGGCTGGCTCCGAACCACAAGTCTTAGACCTTAGCCTCCCTGAGTAATGAAGATGATAGGTGTGAACCACCAGTGTCCAGCCTACTTGCCCACTTTGTACGAGGTGGCTATTTTGTATCACTTAGTGGGTATTCTACCATTTACACCATACTCCCAGAAATGAGTGTACAGAAATAATCAGAAATAGACAAAAGAGTCAGCCCTGTTCTTGAGTTTATGCTGATTTGTTCCTAAAGTCATTTGTGAGGATTTGTCTGTCCAGGTCCTGTATAGGCACTGAGCACACTGCTGCAAGCTGAACAACATAAGTATACTTGTGGAATGTACTTACTAGTGGTTGTAGAGAGAGACATTTCTGGGAATCTAAAATAAATTTTTCTCATTTTAGGCATGGGAAAGAGCAGAGAGGTTATTTACCTTGTCTAAAATGTCACAGCTTGACCAGGCAATCAGTCTGCTTTCATTGGGTGAGATGACTCAAGCCTAAAATCCTAGCTACTTGGGAGATGGAGTTCAAGGGATCATAGTTTGAGGCCCGCCTGAGCATAACAGTTCAGACTCTATCCTATAGCTGGGTGCAGTGGCCTGTCCTTTCTAGTGCACAGGAAGCACAAGTAGGAGGATCACAGTGGGCCTGGGAAGGGAGACACTACCTTGAAAATAACCAAGACAAAAAGGTCTGGGCATGTGGCTAAAGTGGTAGACTACCTGCCAAGTGCTAGGACCTGAGGTTCAATCCCCAATATAGAAAAAAAAGTGCATGTAACAGAGAGTCTGTCTACTTAATGTTTCCACTGTTGGTCTAAAGTTTTCTCTGGCACATATGGTGATGGAAAACAACAACAACAATAATGTGAACATAAGAAGCATTGCCTGGAAATGAGCTTCATTCTCTCAAGCTCTTATAACTGAAAGATGTGTGTCCCGACTGCATAGACTTGTCTCAATGACACGTTTGCAACAAACAGACGGCTCAAAGTTTCGCTTTGCAGCAAACTGACTTTTCAGCCTTATGCAAGTTATTTGTCCCTGTTTTATTGTGGAAAATGATAGAGTGGTGTTGGGATGGTGGAAGAGGCAAAAGTTTGGGTGTCGTTGGAGATGAGAAAATACAGGTAAAACACCATCCTCCTATCAAAAGTGGTGGGTGCTTAGCACATGATGTCCAGCTCTGAGAGCAAGTACATGACATGATTCTATAGGCAAAGGTTGTGTGTTCTGAGAAGCCAGGACTGTTGGTGTCATGGTGTCTAGAGTGAGCAGTTTTGTTTGGAGTTTCTTTACATAGAAGGGTGGCATTCCATGTGTGCTCTGGTTTGTGAGACACACAAGGAGAGATGCATAGCACTTTCCTCTTATTTCCATATTTCCTGTGACACTATATTGGGAAAACAAGAGGGCTTTTATCCTCACATAGTTTCCCTTCTAAGATGGTTTCAATCCTCTAACTGAGAGCTCTTTAGAACTATGGCATGTAGTTTAATATTTTTAATCCAGATATAGCCCCTTTGAGTCTGGAAAGCTGTGACCTGAGACTGAGGTCAGTGGTGAGGAAGCAGATAGATACTTAGTTAGTGATGTAATTGTCTCTCACCTTTATCTGCCCAGATTGGGTTGAGCACCATTTTCCTAGAAGTTGGAACTCTGGACATTTTCAACACGATTTTGTTTAAAAAGGTAGAAACATCAACATTTTATCAATAGAGTGAAACTTTACCCTTAAATTACTTATTTAGCATGAAATTGTTTTGTCTATATAACTTCAATGATTATTATATATATATATATATATTTCATCACAATTTTAAAAGTCAGACACAGAAAGAAAAACACTGCATGTACTCAGTCATTGGTGTAACTTTGGAAAGTTGAATTCATAGAAGAAGAGAGAAAAATAATGATACTAGAGGTTGAGAAGGGAAAAGAAAGGGAGCAGCTGAGGAAGGCAGATAGATAAAGCTCCATAGAATGAGTAAGCTTTAGTGTTCTATAGCGTGGCTGGGTGACTGTATTTACAATGGCACATATTTTAAGAACTAGAAAAGATGAATTTATAGGCTCCCCAAACAGATTATTATACACTGTAAACATGTATTAAATGATAAGACTGTACCTCCTAAACATGTATGATTATGTGTCAAGTAAAAAAGATGTTCTTTTGGCAGTGCTAGAGTTTGAACCCAGGACTGTGTGATTGCTAGGCAAGGGCTCCACCACTTGAGGTACAACTCAGTCCTTTTTTGCTTTGGTTATTTTTTGGATAGGGTCTGTGTTTTTGTCCAGAGCTAGCCTCAGACTGCAGTCTCTTACCTATACTCTTGCATAGCTGGGGATTGCAGTGGTTAACCACCATGTCTTGTTACTTTCCTGGGTGATCGTTGTGGTAGTTGTACTAAGGTTTGAATGTAGGGCCCTGTGCTTGCTAGGCTACCACTGGAGGCATATTCCAGCCTTACTTTTTGCTGGTTATTTTTAAGATTGGGTTCCTAGAAATTTTTTGCCCGAATTGGACTCTAGCTACAATCCTTCAGCTTCCCCAAGTAGCTAGGATTACAGGTGTGAATCATAAGTACCAGACTACCTGTCTCAAAAATGGATGTCTTATTCTCTTTTTTGGGGGGGGAGGGTCTGGTCATGGGGCCTAAACTCTGGGCCTGGGCGCTGTCTCTTGGCTGTACAGTTCAAGGTTAGCGCTCTACCACTTGAGCCACAGTGCCACTTCCGGCTTTTTTTCTTTTTGCTTATGTGGTGCTGAGGAATCGAACCCAGGGCCTCATGCATGCAAGGCAAGCACTCTACCACTGAGCCACCTTCCCAGCCCATGAATGTCTTATTCTTGAGCTGGGCTGGTCTCTAAGTGTGATCTTCCCAATGTCTGCCTCGTGAATACCTGGAGTCGCAGGTTAATTTACCACTACATCCAGCATAAAACAATTTTTAAAAATATTAAAAAATAGATACAGAGAATATTCCTCTTGCTTTGTGATTTTTTTCTTTCATTTTACAGAGAAGCTCAGACTTTTCCAACATTTCTTTAGGCCTTACCAGTCTTTTTCTCCTAAAAGGAACACTTTCATCATTAAAAGACATAAGACAAAGATAGGATATCAAGCTGATATTATTTTTCCATATCATTATAATACTACTAGCATTTTCTCTCATATAAATGAAGATTCTCCTCCCCATATTCTAGGATATTTCAGAAATAAAGGACATTAGAGAACTTTACATGAGCTCATAGTTCAGAGTTCTCAGCAGCTTACCTGGAGGCAACAGATTCTTTCCTATCTGATGTAGATTCTATCTTCCAGCTGGGTCAAATTAGCAGGCTGAGGAGGAAGAGCATTCAGCTCTGCTGAGGATCCTGGTGGTGTTGAATGAGTTCAACAGGAAGCTGTAGCTACAGTCAGGTTCTTTCTTGAAGCACAATCTAAATTTGAAGACTTGGGACATAGAAGTAAGCCTACAACAAACTAAGTTTTGTTTATGTCTTTGAAAGATGACCTGCCTCATCTTATGCAAGGAATTGATTAAATTAGGACAATTATGTCCTGACTTTACTTTGAAATATAAAGACTTAGAGCTTCTGCTTAATAGATAATTACAATCAAATTTTTAGATATCTTTTTCTTCATGACTGAATTCTTTTCTCTTGAGATATTAGGTGTGTCAGATAAAGAGGACGTATAACACTTTATGCAAAATATATTAAACATAGAAATGCCATATATTCCTACAATTATACTTATAGGCATGTGCTCAAGAGAAACAAAAACATACCTGCGTTAGTACACAAAGGTCCTTGTCCATAATAGACAATAGTGGACACAGCCCACATTAGCCAAGGATGAATAGACAAAATGTGAGAGAGCAATGAAGCAATATGGGTAATCAAGGATCATGAAGTATTTAGGGGAATGTCATGGCGAAACCCCTTACTATGTAGAGTTTAATATATACTAATGACATAAACTTCAAACTAAACATGAATGTACTGATACAGTACCAGCAATGGTTGAACCTCAAAAACATTTCACAACTTGAAAGAAGCCAATTACAAAAGACTAGATTCTAGGATTCCATTTGTATGAAACATTCTAAATAGGCAAGCCCATTGATGGCGGATTAAGCTAGTGGGTGGTTGGGGCTAAGTTTCAGGAAGTGGCTAGGAGTATTGAGGAAATGATGGGGGTGAGTGTTAATGCATGGAGTGTCTTAGTGGAGTGAGGCAAATATTTGATAATTGACAGTGGTGATCGTTGGTTTGTATGTTAAATGGAAGGATTGAATGGTCTGGGAACCAAAATTCAACAAACCTGTCACATATATGTGCACAATTTATGTATTAATTTTTGCATGCACTCCTTTAATGGCTAGATATTTTTCTTAGTTATTTTTGAGTTTTCTTTTATTTATTTTTTTATTATGAAAATACTATACAGAGGGGTTACAATTACATGGGCAAGATAATGAGTACATTTCTTATCAAGCGTTTTTGAGTTTTCTTAAGCAATTACTTTTGTGGCTCAGAAAAATAAAGAAAAATTACTGAAAGTACTTAAATTAAAAATCCTATTTCAAAAAAAGTATCTTCTTACTGGGCATCAGGGACTTATACCTGTAATACTAGCTATTCAGAAAACTGAGATCTGAAGATCGAGGTTCGAAACCTAGTCAGGCAGGAAATCCATGAGACTCCTATTTCTAATTAACCACCAAAAAGGTAGAAGTGGAGCTGTGGCACAAGTGGGTAGAACATCAGCTTTGAGAGAAAAACCTAGGGACAGCATCCAGGCCCTGAGTTCAAGCCTTAGTACCAGAAAAGAGATGTCTTATATTCTTCCTGAACTAAGTCATCGTGTAACTATCAAAATGACACTGTAAAAGGGCACTTTCTGGAGTTGCTGCTACCTCTTCTGCTTCTACATTCAGGAGGGCTGCTTTGTGCTTATGGAGTTGACTGGAAAGCTGGTGCTTTCATTTGAGCAAGGCTTTTTTTTAATTTTAATTTTTTGTGAACATACTGTACAGAGGGGTTACAATTACATGAGCAAGATAATAAGTACATTTCTTATCAAGCATTGCAGCTTCCTCCTTTGTTTACCCTTCACATCTCTTCCCAGCCTCCCCCTGGCCCCCCACCCAATCCCCGCCCCCCCCCACCGTACCAAAGTTGTAAAGTTTTCCCCATCTCCTCCACAAATTATACTGACATCAAATATAGTGAAAGCAGGGGTTATACTGTGGGGGAGGGACATACAAAGCAACAAAGAAATAATCTTATAAATGCGTTAGAAACAAATGCATGAAAGAAAAAAAATTTAAATACATATCTAAGGGTTCATTTTCCTAACATCACATTATCTGACCTTTTCTGCTTGACTCATACATATACTAGATATTGCAAATAAGGGAAACCATGGGACCTATGTTTCTTTGGGCCTGGCTTACTTCACTTAATATAATTTTTTCCAAGCCTTTCCATTTCCTAACAAATGGGGCAATGTCATTCTTTCTGATGGAAGCATAGAATTCCATTGTGTATATATAACACATTTTCTTGATCCATTCATCTACTCAGGGGCATCTGGATTGGTTCCATATCTTAGCTATAATAAATAATGCTGCAATAAACATAGTTGTGCTGGTAGCTTTAGTGTGGTCTTGTTTGTAAACATTTGGGTAAATGCCCAAAAGTGGGATTGCTGGGTCATAGGGGAGCTCTATGTGAAGTCTTTTCAGGAACCTCCATACTGCTTTCCAAAGTGATTAAACAACTTTACACTCCCACCAACAATGAAGTAAGGTTCCCTTCTGTCCACATCCCCTCCAGCATCTGTTGTTGTTAGAATTCTTGATTATAGCCATTCTAACTGGGGTGAGGTGGTATCTCAATGTTGTTTTGATTTGCATTTCTTTTATGGCTAGGGAGGTTGAGCATTTCTTCATGTGTCTATTGGCCATCCTTCTTTCTTCTTCAGAGAAGTTTCTCTTCAAGTCTTTAGCCCACTTATTTATGGGGCAGTTGTTTCTTTGAGGATTTGTTGTTGGGGGATTTAATTTTTTGAGTTCCAAGTATATTTTAGATATGAGACCCTTGTCCGTTGTATGGCTAGTGAAGATCTCCCAATCTGTGGGCTTTCTATTGATCTTGCTAGCTATGTCCTTTGCCATGCAGAAGCTCTGCAACTTCATGCAATCCCATTTGTCCAACCTTTCTTTGATTTGTTGTGTTTCCGGGTCTCTATTAAGAAAATTTCGGCCTGAGCCAAGAAGACCTAGGGTTTCTCCTATTCCATCCTGTAATGTTTTCAGAGTGTCTGTTTTAACTACGAGGTCTTTGATCCATTTGGAGTTGATTCTGGTGCAGGGTGATATATCAGGATCTAGCTTTAGTTTTCTACAAGTATTTAACCAATTTTGCCAGCACCATTTACTGAAGAGGCTGTCTTTCTTCCATTCTATTTTTTTAGCTCCCTTATCCAAGATTAGATGGCTATAGGTCTGTAGGTTCATTTCTGGGTTTTCAATTCTATTCCATTGGTCTTGAGGTCTGTTCTTATGCCAGTACCAAGCTGTTTTGATTACTATGGCTTTATAGTAGAGTTTGAAATTTGGTATTGATATTCCACCAGCAGTGTTCTTTCCGTTGAGGAGCGTTTTTGCTATTCGGGGTCTTTTATTGTTCCATATGAATTTTTGGATTGCCTCTTCTATTTCCTTGAAGAATGAAGTTGGAATTTTGATAGGTATCCCATTGAATTTGTAGATAGCCTTGGGAAGTATTGCCATTTTCACCATGTTAATCTTTCCAATCCAGGAGCATGGGAGGTTTTGCCATTTTCTAAGTTCTGTTTTGATTTCCTTTTTCAAGATTTTAAAGTTTTCATCATAGAGGTCCTTCACTTCTTTGGTTAAGTTAATTCCTATGTATTTTATTTTTTGAGGGGCTATTACAAATGGAGTTACTTTCCTAATTTCAGCCACGCTTTTCTCACTGTTGGCATACAGAAAAGCCATTGATTTTTGGGGGTTAATTTTATACCCTGCTACTTTGCCAAAATTTTGAATCAGCTTGAGTAATTTGGGAGTGGAGTCTATGGGATTCTTTAAATACAAGATCATGTCATCTGCAAAGAGGGAGAGTTTTATTTCTTCTTTCCCTATTTGAATCCCCTTTATGTTTGCATCTTGTCATTGCTGTGGCTAGGCATTCTAGTACTAGATTGAAGAGAAGTGGAGAGAATGGACATCCTTGTCTTGTTCCTGAGTTAAGAGGAAATGGCTTTAGTTTTTCACCATTAAGTATAATACTGGGTGTAGGTTTGTCATATACAGCCTTTATTGTAATGAGGAATGTTCCATGGATTCCTAATTTTTCCAAAACCTTCATCATAAAGGGTTGGATCTTGTCAAATACTTTTTCTGCATCTATTGAGATACCCATGTGGTTCTTATCCTTGCTCCTGTTGATGTGATGAATAATATTAATTGATTTACGTATATTGAACCAGCTTTGCATCCCCTGAAATGAATCCTGTTTGATCGTGGTGTATGATTTTTTGGATGAATTGTTGAAGTCGATTGGCCAAAATTTTGTTGAGAAGTTTTGCATCAATGTTCATCAAAGAAATGGGTCTATAGTTCTCTTTCTTTGATGAGTCCCCTGCCTCGTTTTTGGGATGAGGGTTATGATGGCTTCATAGAATGTGTTCGGTAGTGAACTTTCTCTTTCAATTTTATTGAAGAGTTGGAGGAGTATTGGTGTGAGCTCTGCTTTGAAGACCTTGTAGAAATCCGCTGTAAAACCATCTGGTCCTGGACTTTTCTTAGCTAGGAGGTCTCTTATTGCTGTTTCTATTTCATTGCTTGATATGGGCCTGTTAAGATGGCTTAGCTCATCTTGGTTTAGTTTTGGCATGTCAATATTTGCTAGGAAAAGGTCCATTTCTGTCAAGTTCTCAAACTTATTAGCATAAAGTTTTGTGAATATTCCCTTATAATGTTCTGAATCTTGGTTGTTTCCGTGGTGATGTTTCCATTCTCATCTCTGAGTTTATTTATTTGGGTGTGTTCTCTTCTTTTTCTGATAAGATTTGCTAAGGGTCTGTCAATTTTGTTAATTTTTTTGAAGAACCAACTCTGTTTTCTTGATTCTTTCTATAGCTTTTTTGGATTCTAATTCATTTAATTCTGATTTAATTTTAGTTATTTCTTTCCGTCTACTGGATTGGGGTTTATCTTGTTGCTCTTTTTCAAGGAGGTTTAGATGTGTCATTAAATTGTTGGTTTCAGATCTCTCCAATTTGTTGATGTAGGAGCTCAGAGCTATAAACTTGCCTCTGAGTACTGCCTTTGTTGTGTCCCAGAGGAGCTGGTAATTTGTGTGTTCATTTTTGTTGAATAGCATGAACATTTGAATTTCCTTTCTAATCTCTTCCATGACCGACACGTGATTCAGCAGTGTGTTGTTCAGCCTCCATGTGTTACAGGACTTTCTTTGGTGGCTTTTGGTGTTGAGTTCTAATTTTATTCCCTTGTGGTCAGAGAGAATGCAAGGTATAACTTCAATGTTTCTGAATTTAGACAAGTTTGCTTTGTGGCCTGAAATGTGGTCTGTTTTAGAAAATGTCCCATGTGCTGCTGAGAAAAATGTGTATTCTGATGCTGCTGGGTGAAATATTCGGTAGATGTCTGTTAAATCTAGTTGATCTATGCAGCTGTTTAGATCTGCGGTTTCTCTGTTGAGTTTTTGCCGAGTTGATCTATCTAGTGGGGAGAGTGGTGTGTTAAAATCCCCAACAATTAATGTCTTTGGATCTATGTGGGATTTGAGGGAAAGTAGTGTTTCTTGGATAAATTTGGGTGCTCCATTGTTTGGCGAATAGATATTTAGAATTTTAATATCCTCCTGAAGGAGAGATCCCTTAACTAGTATGTAGCAACCTTCTTTATCTCTTCTCACGAATTTTAATTTGAAGTCTATTTTATCTGATATTAGGATTGCAACTCCCGCCTGTTTATGGGGGCCATTTGCTTGGTAGATTTTGCTCCAGCCTTTAACATTGAAAATGTGTTTGTTTTTATGGGCAAGATGTGACTCCTGAAGGCAGCAGATAGAAGGATCTTGTTTTTTAATCCAACTAGACAGTCTATGTCGCTTAATTGGAGAGTTAAGTCCGTTAATGTTAAGAGATAGGACTGAGAGGTATTTGGGAGTTCCTGCCATGTTATCCACCTTCTTGGGGGTGAGCAAGGCTTTTTTGATAGTTCTGTGGATAAAAATCTCTTTGTTTCTCTCCGTCTGCATGTATAGTAGTTAGGCAAAATGAACACTCTTGTGAGTACTGCCACTTGTAGGAGAAAGGAATGAATTGAGATGTTGAAACAGAAATCCAAAATGTTGTCATTAGTCTTTGGATGAAGAGTTCAGTTTTTCTTTTTACATGGCTTTTATGCTGACAGAAGAATCAAGGGGCCGGGCTCCGGTGGCTCACGCCTTTAATCCTAGTTACTCAGGAGGCTGAGATCTGAGGATCACGGTTCAAAGCTAGCCCAGGCAGAAAAGTCTGTGAGACTCTTTTTTTTTTCGGGGGGGGGGGGTCCGGTTGTGGGGCCTGAACTCTAGGCCTGGGCGCTGTCCCTCAGCTCTTCAGCTCCAGGCTAGCGCTCTACCACTTGAGCCACAGTGCCACTTCAGGCTTTTTTCTTTTTGCTTATGTGGTGCTGAGGAATCGAACCCAGGGCCTCAGGCATGCAAGGCAAGCGCTCTACAACTGAGCCACCTTCCCAATCCCCTGTAAGACTCTCATCTCCAGTAAACCACTAGAAAACCAGAAGTGACGCTGTGGCTCAAGCAGTAGAGCGCTCGCCTTGATCTGAAGAGCACAGGGACAGCGCCCAAGGCCAGAGTTCAAGCCCACTACTGACCAAAAAAAAAAAAAAAAAAAAAAGAATCAAGGAATCAGTTTGCAAGGAATCAGTCATCTGACAAGCTTGGCTTTTCAGAAATTACAATCAGTCATTCAGCTGGACATCGGTGGCTCATGTCTGTAATCCTAGTTACTCAGGAGGCTGAGATCTGAAGATTGAGATTCAAAGCCAGCCTGGCCAAAAGAGTCCTTGAGACTCTACCTCTGTCAGGCTGTAGGCATAGCATCAAGTGTTAAATTGCCACCAAGCAAGCAAATGGAGTGAATGGGAGAGAAATTTCTGAACTCAAGCTTCAGTACCAAGACACACACATTAAAAATAGTGTTAGCATTGGAAATGTTTGAGCTACTTACAAAGATAAGTAGCATACCCTCTCCAGTCCTGCTCCACAGCTGATATGAAGATGTAGGGTGGAGGGAAAGAAGGGTTTGTTCATCCTCCTCTAGCATAGGCCTAAGCAGGAAATAGAAATCAACTTGACCCTAGTTCTCTCAGAATTCACAGCCAATGGCAAGAAAGGATTCATTTGTAGACTGATTTCCTTTTGTGTTGCCAGAAGGGTACACGGGGAGCCTGCCACTACTGTGGGGGGGCAGGGGGCGGGGCTGTGCTTTGTGGCATCTGTAAGACAGGTTGAAGGAAGGGGAGAACTTGAGGCTTGCATTCCAGCTGTGTCCTCGATGTACCCAGTGATCTAAGCCAGCGAGTAGACTTGGTTGAGGACGAGTTGAACCTGAGAGTTACGGATAACGGCATTCTCAGTGGGGGTCTGGCTGACTCTGATGAGAGACTTTATTTTTTCAATCTCTTTTCTCTCTTTCTGGGGAAGGGATTTTGATGGCACCGCCAAGCGGCAATTAAAAGTGAATATAGAACATGCTGTAATTGGGGTGGTGGTGGTGGAGGGGAAGCTTTTGCTTTGCTTAGGTCTAGACTATGGTCTCCTATTGCGAAAGGAGATGGTAAAACTTGTACACAGATCTCAGATCCTTTTAAAGGCAAATCTACTTCTTAATGAGGCATTGACATTAATCTTACAGCTACTTTACCTGGATTAAAAAACCCTATGTTTGCTGATGCTGTGTCACTAGTGAACATAATTATTAGAGATTATCTCTTGTTCCATTATAGTTTGGCAATAAAAGAAAACATGTTTATCAAGTTGGGTTAGTCTGATTTAGAGAGGTAATCCTACCTTCTGGGTGGGCCTTGGCAAGATTAATAGGAATTTCAAATGGAATAGCTAGAGTTACAGATACCATTATCTGCTGCAGGTTGCTATAGCAACGGGTGGTTTGATTGCTCTGTGCAGTTGGTGGTACAGTGGGTTAGTGTAAAAGGATCCTACCAATTTAGCAGAAACTCTCTTGGAGCAATTTAATTAAATTCCAGTAGAATGAGTGCTGAAGATGTAGTTCTGTTTGGTACTAAATTAATTAAAGACGTGTCTCCTCAATCCACACATTTTCATAAAATAATTTTAGGAGAAAGTTTTCATGAGTTTGAAAGTTATTTTAAAATTCGAGCTTAGGGCCTTGTGCTTGCTAGGCAGGTGTGCTACCACTTAAGTCACACCCATAGCTCTTTTTACCCTGGTTGTTTTTAAGATAGGGTCCCATTTTCTGCATCACCACCTTCCTAATTATTTCTGTTGTGGCTAAGATGACCTGTACATACCACCATGCCTAAGCTTTTGCTGTTGAGATGAGGTCTTGTGAACAATTTTACCTGGACTAGCCTGGCACTGTGCTCCTCATGCCCTCAGCTCCGATGTAGTTGGATGACAAGTGCGTGCCACCTTATCCAACTATTGGTTGAGGCAGAGTCTTGGTTAACTTTTTGTCTAGGCTGGCTTTGATCTGGGATCCTGCTATTCTCAGCCTCCCAAGTAGTTAGGATTACATGGGTGAGCCAGTGCCCCCAGCTTGAAAGATATTTTAAAGGAATTCTAATTCTTTTTATTGTTTTTGTTTTTGTTTTGGTCTGGTTGTGGGGCCTGAACTCTGGGCCTGGGCACTGTCCCTCAGCTCTTCAGCTCAAGGCTAGCGCTCTACCACTGGAGCCACAGCGCCACTTCCGGCCTTTTTTCTTTTTTGCTTATGTGGTGCTGAGGAATCGAACCCAGGGACTCAGGCATGCGCAAGGCAAGCGCTCTACCACTGAGCCACCTTCCCAGCCCAGGAATTCTAAATCTTATGAAAATTGATCTGTCTTAGTATAATTAGTAGTATTTGTTTAAAAGTGAATAAATCACAGTACCCTATAAGGAAACTATGTAGGCCTGCCAAAGCAAAAATCAGTTCACTTGCCTTTGAGGTGGGGTGTGGGGAGTGAGAATGATGCTGGATCTGAACTAT
>NW_024870817.1:31965000-32080000 GCF_019054845.1 Dipodomys spectabilis
TGTCTAGAGTAAAGTTAGGTTAGTTTGTTGTGATCTTATCTTTAAAATAATATAAATTTGGAATTGATATAAATTCAGGCAAATTTCAAATCTGACTTGATTTAGACACACAGAAAGTCAATATTAAAGACTTCACTACACTTTTAGTGAAGTTTTTAATCATCAGGACAACAATAAGCAAAACCAGGCAGCTCATCATTAAGTCAAACATCTTGCTCAAGCCATGTGTACTGGTTCACACTGAAATCCTATATACTTGGGAGGTAGCCATCAGGATGATTCTAGTATAAGAAAAACAGGAAAAACATTCACAAGACCATCATTTCATCCAATCAAAAACTGAGTGTAATCATGTACACTTGGCACCCCAGCTATGAAGAAGTATAAATAGGAGGACTGTGATCCAGGAGTGACCCAGCATACATACAAGACCCTATTTAATAAAGTGATGAAAGTCAAAAGGGCTGGGGTAACTGAGCCCCTGCCTGACACGAACAAGGCACTGATTAAAAGAAAAGAAAAGAACAATCTGGCCCATTAATGACTGTCATACCATTATGCAACTTAATAGGTTCCGTTAGGTTCAATTATACTGAAAGTTTCAGACAAATACCATACAGTGGGAAAATAATGTGTATATGAAAGCTCTATTATCTCACGTAGTTACGAGTGGGTGTTCACATACACATTTTATGTTTTACCAGTTTTTGTACTTAAATAAGTTGTTAGGGTTTATCTTTAAATCATTTAAGATCTTAACTGGGATATTTCATATGTCTTAGTTGTTTTTTTTTATTTCTGCCCATCAAAGAGTTCTTTGTATCTCCATCTTCTCCTGCCTCCTTTCCTTATTCTTTTTTAGTTCCTCTACTTTCTTTAATTTTTTTTTTATTATTAAGCAGTTTTACAAATGTATTATAATTCCATAGCCAGGTTGTGAGGATAGTGCATCTTGATCAGTGTCAGCTCTTCCATTATTAAGGTTGTTTTGTTTGTCTATTTCTTTGGCCTTATGAAGAATTTCTTGGAATTCTTCATAAGATGAGTGATTTCTATCTTATGTGAAAATGTAGAATATATTTCTTGTTTTATTTGTCTTGAAGTAATTAATTTTTACAATTAGTTCTCATTTGAGACTGTGCATCGAGAAAAAAAATCTAGTGTAATCCTGAGAGCCAGAAGAATATTTTCATTCAAAAATGTAATTTGATATGAAAAGTTATTTTCTCCATGTCTAGCTGATTTATATTTCTACTCTGTTATCCTTCTACTCTCCTTTCCCTAGATATCAAAGCAGGATGTATTTAGCATATTATATTCATCAATATACCAAATTACTATTTGATTAGAGAAAATCTGTTTTATGGCTGAAGATAACGCTACTTGCTCTTAAGATCTTAGAGTTTTGCTTTCAGCAACTCAACAGGTTAACTTATGATGGGAACTGGGAATGAAAGTGTCTGGAATATGTCTTACAATTAGTGTGTACATTAACAGTGATATTATATCAATCTCAAATAGGTATAGGGTAATTTTTTCATTATTTAAGCTTTAGTGGCCAGTTATTTTTTCCATCCCTTTGTAAAGACTAGAAATTAGTTTCCTTGTCAAATAAAAAATTTGGAGTGTGTTATATTTAAATATGTCTAGCTTCAATGTTGGTTATAAGCCAAAGGCACTTAGTGAAATCTTATAGGAAAGAATGTTCCTTGAAAGATTGTTGAATTAATTGTATAATTGTCATGGATTTTAGAAACCAAAAAAATGTGTCAAAGAAGGATGGCAAGAATTCAGCCACACATCTAGTGTATTCAGACTAATGTGCAGCATAAAAAACCTGGGCTCCGGTAGCACATTCCTATAATCCTAGCTATTCAGGAGGCTGAGATCTGAGGATCAAGGTTTGAAGCTAGCCCAGGGAAGGGAAGTCCGAGAGACTCTTTTCTCCAGAAGCTGTGGCTCAAATGGTACAGTGTTAGCCTTGAACAAAAAAGCTCAGGGACAGAACCCAGGTCCTGAATTAATGCCCAGGACCTGCACTATTTTTGTTTCTTTAAAGAATCTTAAATGACCCATTTTTGCAGGGAGGAAGTACTGGGGCATCATGCTTGCTAGGCAAATACTACATGACTTGAGCCATATCCCTGCTCCAAAATTCGTTTCTTAAGGATGCATATTGAAGTATGTGAAACTAAAGTCACAGGATATCTAAGACTTGCTTCCAAAAGAAAAGGAAAAAAGAGAGAAAGCATAAGTGACAACGTCTCAGATTTTGTAATCTTGATGATGTATGTTTGTTAGTTCCTTTCTCTGTTAAGTCTAATTTTTTCCACAAAAAAGAATAAGCCCTAAAATTATACATTTTTAAAGATATAAGTAAATTAATTGTGACTGAATGAATTTTAGCTGTGATTTTTGAAAGAATTTGTAAAATATTAAACATTAGGTTGAAAGGTACTGGAAAGGATTGGTTTTGCTTTTGGGAATAAGTTAAGTATCAATATTTGTCTTACGAATGTATTTTCTTTCTTTTAATGCTAATAGTAGGCTTGAATGCAGGGCCTTATGCTTGTACTTGGAAGTTGGCACTCTATCACTTCAATGATGCCTTCAGTTCAGCTTTTTCTTGGAAATAATAGTCTCAAGGAATACGTAGGCTGACTTTAAACTGTGATTTCAGATCTCAGCCTCCTTGGTAACTAGGAATAGACTTTCTATAGAAATTTGGTTAAGAGGGACTAGGGCTTTAACATAGAACTACACAGTTGATAGGTAAGTGGTCCAACTCTTTGAGCCATTCCCCAGGCCAGAAGATTTTAAAAAGACAAATATGGCAAAGCTTTGGAAAAATGATAAAATTATCTTCTTTATAACCTTCCCTTCTGCAAGTACTTTAGTATCTTTAAATGCTTATTCAAGGTACTTTCATAATAAAGGGTTAATAATAAACACAGTTATTTGGTTCTTTTTTTTTTTTTGTCCTGTCGTGGGGCCTGAACTCTGGGCCTGGGCGCTGTCCCTCAGCTCTTCAGCTCAAGGCTAGCGCTCTACCTCTTGAGCCACAGCGCCACTTCCAGCTTTTTTCTTTTTGCTTATGTGGTCCTGAGGATGAGGAATCGAACCCAGGGCCTCATGAATGCAAGGCAAGCACTCTACCACTGAGCCTCCTTCCCAGCCCGGTTATTTGTTCTTTAATATATTTGTGTAGCTTTAGCATCAAAAATACTATTCTTATAATTTGATGGTCTTGGCAAATACATATATTACTTTATATCTAATGTCATAAATCAAGATTTTTAACATTTTAATTATTTGATAAAAATTTGACTTTTCTGTTTACAATAAATCTCTTTTTCCTCTGTGCATTGTTCTGATTTCAGACAACTATAGATCATACTTGTCTTTTGTCTGTTTATTTTTTTAAAGTGGAGTTATGTAGTAGGTACTGTGTTGTGTCTAGCTTCTTTTCCTCAGTGTAATATTTTTAAGATTCATCAGTGTCCTTTGGGTATTAGCTGATATTTTTCTCTGAATAGTATTATATTTCATCTGTCATTTTTTTGGGTTATTTCTAGTTTGAAGCTGTTAAGAACTGGTGTGAATGCCTGTAGACATACGTTTTCATTTCTCTTAGGTGACACTGCTGATACAATGGTTAGTTTAATTTTATAACAGGCTTTGGATGTTACGATAGCATTTAACTTTCCTGTCAGCAATCTATGACAGTTCTAATTACTTTGAATCTTTACTGACTTATGTTACTGCTATAGACTTTTTGTTTAACTATTATTATTTTCTGACAATGACATTAGTGATGATGGGCAGATTTGTATGTGAATGTCATTCTTATGTGTATGTCATTCATATCACTTCTGTGAACCCCTCCCCCACTTTTTCACTTAGTTATAATCTTTGTGATTGAAAATAATTTCCATTATATATATGTAATGTGACTATTTTCTCCTTGCCTGCTACTTCTCACCATTTTTTAATGGTATATCATGAAAGCAAAAATTTTTTTTTTTTTAATTTAATTTTATTTTATTTGAGAACATACTGTACAGAGGGGTTACAATTACATGGGCAGGATAATGCATACATTTCTTACCAAGCATTGCAGCCTCCTCCTTTGTTTACCCTTCACCTCCCTTCCCAGCCTCCCCCCCTCCCTCCCACCCAATCATACCCCCCCCCCCCCCCCGACATTGTAAAGCTGGTTTTGACATGACATTTTGTACTTCTCATTGTTGCAACTGGTCCACCTGAATCCTTAAACGACTTGTTTGTCCCCATCTCCTCCACATGTTATACTGACATCAAATATAGTGAAAGCGGGGGTTACACTGTGGGGGAGGGACATACAAAGCAACAAAGAGATAATATTATAAATGCGTTAGAAACACATGCATGAAAGAAACAAAAACATTAAAATACATATTTGAGGTTTCGTTTTCCTAACATCACATTATTTGACTTTTTCCGCTTGACTCATACCTATACTAGATATTGCAAATAAGGGAAACCATGGGACCTATGTTTCTTTGGGCCTGGCTTACTTCACTTAATATGATTTTTTCCAAGCCTTTCCATTTCCTAACAAATGGGGAAATGTCATTCTTTCTGATGGAGGCATAGAATTCCATTGTGTATATATACCACATCTTCTTGATCCATTCATCTACTGAGGGGCATCTGGGTTGGTTCCATGTCTTAGCTATGGTAAATAATGCTGCAATAAACATAGTTGTGCTGGTAGCTTTAGTGTGGCCTTGTTTGTGATCATTTGGGTAAATGCCCAAAAGTGGGATTGCTGGGTCATTGGGGAGCTCTATGTGGAGTCTTTTGAGGAACCTCCATACTGCTTTCCAAAGTGGTTGAACAAGTTTACATTCCCACCAACAATGAAGTAAGGTTCCTTTCTGTCCACATCCCCTCCAGCATCTGTTGTTGTTAGAGTTCTTGATTTTTGCTGTTCTAACTGGAGTGAGGTGATATCTCAATATTGTTTTGATTTGCATTTCTTTTATGGCTAGGGATGTTGAACATTTCTTCATGTGTCTATTGGCCATCCTTCTTTCTTCTTCAGAGAAGCTTCTCTTTAAGTCTTTCGCCCACTTACTTATTGGGCAGTTGTTTCTTTGAGGATTTGTTGTTGGGTGGTTTAATTTTTTGAGTTCCAAGTATATTTTAGATATGAGACCCTTGTCCGTTGTATGGCTAGTAAAGATCTTCTCCCAGTCCGTGGGCTTTCTATTGATCTTGCTAGCTATGTCATTTGCCCTGCAGAAGCTCTGCAACCTTATACAATCCCATTTGTCCAGCCTTTCTTTGATTTGTTGTGTTTCCGGGTCTTTATTCAGAAAATTTCGGCCTGTGCCAAGGAGACCCAGGGTTTCTCCTATTCCATCCTGTAATGTTTTCAGAGTGTCTGCTTTGAGTTCAAGGTCTTTGATCCATTTGGAGTTGATTCTGGTGCAGGGTGATATATAAGGATCTAGCTTTAGTTTTCTACATGTAGTTAACCAGTTTTGCCAGCACCCTTTACTGAAGAGGCTGTCTGTCTTCCATTCTATTGTTTTAGCTCCCTTATCGAAGATTAGATGGCTATAGGTCTGTAGGTTCATTTCTGGGTTTTCAATTCTATTCCATTGGTCCTGAGGTCTGTTCTTATGCCAATACCAAGCTGTTTTGATTACTATGGCTTTATAGTAGAGTTTGAAATTTGGTACTGATATTCCTCCAGCAGTGTTCTTTCTGTTGAGGAGCGTTTTTGCTATTCGGGGTCTTTTATTGTTCCATATGAATTTTTGGATTGCCTCTTCTATTTCCTTGAAGAATGAGGGTGGAATTTTGATAGGTATTGCGTTGAATTTGTAGATAGCCTTGGGGAGTATTGCCATTTTCACGATGTTAATCTTTCCAATCCAGGAGCATGGGAGGTTTTGCCATTTTTTAAGTTCTGTGTTGATTTCCTTTTTCAAGATTTTAAAGTTTTCATCATAGAGGTCCTTCACTTCTTTAGTTAAGTTAATTCCTAGGTATTTTATTTTTTGTGGGGCTATTACAAATGGAGTTGGAAAGCAAAAATTTTAAATTTCATGAAGTCTAAAGGTTTGGGTTTTAAGCTCATTATTTTTTCACATGAACACACAGTTATTGCAGCAAAATCTGCTAAAAATAGTTGGTTTGTTATGTTCTTTTAATGCTTTTGTCTAGTTTTGGTATCAAAATTAAGTTAATCTCATAAAATGAATTAAGATGCATTCTGTTTTTCCTGGAAGAATTAGTACATTACAGATATTATTTGTTCTACAGCTGATTAGTAAAACAAAGCTATGTAAATTGTAAGGTTTTTACATGGAAAGGAGGAAGGTTTTTAATTAATATTTGAATTTCTTTATCAGCTATGACAACATTTTCTAAATCTTCTAAGATATTTTGGTAATCATTCTATATATTAATTTCAGTTTACTTGTCAAATTTGTCAGTATACAGTTATTCATGATCTGCTCTTAATATCTTTATTAATGGTAAGACAATGATATTTCTCCATTTTTTTTTCTCATATTGAGGTTAGAACCCAGGGTTGTGAGTTTTCATTTAGCTTGCTTGCTTGCTTCTGGCCTCTTGAGCTATACTTCTAGTCTATCTTTTTGTCTGTTATTTTGGAGATGGAATTTCAAGGGCTTTTCTGCTTGAGCTGGTTTTAAATCCCCATTCTCCAGATCTCAGTTCCTGATTAGTTATGATTATAGATATGAGCCACTGGTGTACAGCTCTCCTATTCATTCTTGATATTTGTGATTTGTTTTCTCTTTCTTTTTAGTCAATCTAGGTATAAATTATTGTTTTCTTTCCTTTTTATTTTTATAAACAATATTTGGTTTAATTGATCTTTTTCTGTTTATTTTTTATTTCTTTGAGCTACTCTATTATTTTCTTCCTTAAAGGTATTTACTTTAGTTTAATTTGTTCTTTTGTACAGTTTCAAAGTAGAAGCTTATACCATTGATTTCATATTTCTCTTCTTTAATAAAGAAAAAATTTTAGAAGTCTGGCAGTATCCAACATACATTTTTATGTTGCATTTTAATTTTTTCTTCAGTTAAAATTTTGTTTGTAATTTCTTATGTTGTGATCCAATAATATACTTTTGTATTAAATATATTTGTAACATAGTTAATCTATGTCCATGATCAAGTAACTCTCTATACAGTTTTATGTATAAAACAGGTATTTTATAACAGCATATTCCAATTTCTCATTTTTGTCCTTTTTGATATTCTTTTCTTTTATTTCACTTGTGTATTTATAAATACATTTTTAAGTTTTATTTTTAAGAAGTGTTATATATATGTATACACACACACACACACACACACACACACACATACACATATGTATTTGGTATCATTCCTGGGACTTGAACTCAAGGCCTGGGTTTTCTCCTGAGCTGTATTGTTCAAGACTAGTAATCTACCAGTTGAGACAAAATTCCACTTCCAGCTTTCAGGTGATTAATTGGAAATAAGAGTGTTACAGACTTTCCTATCTGGGCTGGCTTTGAGCTGTGATACTCAGATCTCAGCTTCCTGAGTAGCTAGGATTACAGGCTCCTGGTGTCCAGGAATAAATTATCTGTTATATCAACTAAAGATAATGGGAAAGACTTTATTTTAGTTCTATTATTCCTTCATTATCATTTTTAAAAAGTTGACTTGACTTTCTAATCTCTATAAATTTATTTTTCCTATGGATTTAAAAAAATTATTTCTTAGAGCTGTGGCTCAAAGTAGTAGAGCACTAGCCTTGATTGAAAGAACTCAGGCCCTGAGTTCAAGCCCACAACTGACAAAAGAAAAACACTTGAAAATATTTCTTATAGTACATGTCCACTCACAATGAATTCTATCGATTTAAGTTTGATGAAGATATTCATTATTTGTTTTACTTTTGATGGATAATTCTATAGGATACATAATTTACAGGGTTTCTCATGAGAAGTAGCTGTAATTTTCATTTGGTTCTTCTATAAGTAAGAGAGAAGAACCATCTTTCAACATTTTTCTTGTATTTCCTTCAGTTTAAATAAGATATACTTAGTTATCTAGATTTTTGGATATTTGTTCTATTGTATGTTCTCTTAAATCTATTCATGGTTTGATAACTGTCATTAATGTTGGAAAGTTTGGTTATTATTATTCGACTATGTCTTCTCTTCTATGCTCTTTCTTCTAATATTCCAATTACATGGAAGTTGCATCTTTGCATAGTGTCTTAGAGTCCATAGATGTTTAGTTCAGATGTGAGCGTATGTATTTGTGTGTATGTGTATATGCATTTTATAGTCTTTTTATCCCTCCATCCTTCAATTTGAGAACTTCAATTGATTTACACACAAACCTCATCAATTCTTTTTTGGGGGTGTCTTGTCTCTAGATACTCTCCCTGATTTAGTATATCTGTAATAGAGTTTTACATGGTGTTTGGCATCTTTAGAGTTTGATGAAAGGAATAATGTGTAAAATAGTAGTAGAAAATAGCAGTAAAAATACAAAGAGATTAAGTGATTTCATTGGATTTTTGAAAACTAACTTTTCACTCAGAAGTGCTTATAGTAAATGTGAACATTAGTTTGTGTATGTACATGTATATATGTATATATATATATATATGTATAGTCCATATATGTATATGCAATCTTGTTACTAGGGTCAGCTAGAAATCATCCTCATTAAATATCTTCCTACATAAGTTCTGTATTTTGCATTCACTTGTTGAAGTAAATTAAATACAAAGCATAAAAGGAAAATTAAACCCTAACCCTCGTTTTATAAAACACATGAACAAATTGTAATAATTATCTTATTGGGTAACTACTAAATTTAAAAATGTTTACCAGATGTGGACACAGGAGGCTTTGAGTATATCCTTTAAATTTCATCTTTACTCTATTATAACAAGTGATTTACAACCAAGATCAGTTATGAGTAAGAACAGGTCACTAATGGAAAGGAGCTCTAATGAAAGATATCTCTTTATTCCCTTGTACCTTTGTAGCTCAATTAGAATGCTTAATATTGACATTCTGTAGTGTTACAATTTAGACTACAAATATCTCATCGTTTAAAAAGTTATTTCCTATTTTTTTTGATTGGTCATGCATGGGGTTTGAACTCTGGGCCTGGGTGCTGTCCCTGAACTCTCAGCTCAAGGAGAGCGCTCTGCACCACTTCTGGTTTTCTGGTGGTTAATTGAGATAAGAGTCTCATGCCTTTCCTGCCTGGGCTGGCTTTAAACTGCAATCCTCATATCTCAGCCTCCTGAGTAGCCAGGATTACAGGTGTGAGCCACCGACACTTGGCCTACTAATTGTTTTTAATCATATTAAAAATTTTGAAAAACTTAATTATCATATTTACTGATTTTTTTTCCTTTAGTGACAGTTTAAAAGTGCTCTTTGTACTATTAATTGTAAAATCAAGTTTTTGACAATTTCAAGCACTGTTACTATCAAAGACAAGCAATCTTGTTGATGTTTTAGCAAGATCTCTGTCTTCTGTTTAAAAACTAAGCTTGATTAAGATGCAAAAACTTAAATAGGCATTTAAAGATTTTCCTTAGTTGTACAGATCTTTTGTTTGACTTGAAAACATCTGTTATGATTTTACAAAGAATCTATACTCAGTAGGTTATGCTTATTCTTTTCATACTTATGAATCTCCCCAAAACACTTAATAAGACTTTTATCCCCAGATCAATAGTAAGTTTTTTTTTTTGTGGCACAAAAATGCATTGTATTACTGTTAATTGGCCAGAAAATGTATTAGAAAGGACACAAAATACAATCACAAATGAGCTAACTTACATATCTAAAACATGAAAATGTACGATAAAACTGACATTTATAATGACAGGCTTACCACATCAATCCAACCATATATAGTAAATATGACTTTAAAGGAAAAGTAACATTTGTTAGAAAATGATATAATTTATAGATAGAGTATAGTTGAGGAGGTGGGAGGGAAGGGATGGTAGGGGAAAAACAAAGGAGCAGGAGGCAACAAAGCTTGATAAGAAATGTACTCATTACTTTGCTCATGTAACTGTAACCCCTCTGTACACTATTTTTATAATAAAAAACTTATTTTAAAAAGTATTTGAGAACAGGCATACATGTCAGTAGGTTGGTAGGTAGATTTTCTCCGAGTCATAGAAGCTGAATTTAATAATTGGTATTACACATGTTACCTCAGTCTAGATAGTCTCTTTTAACACTGAGAGATGATGCCCTTTATTTTGTTCAAACTCTATTCACCCTTTTTGGCTTACTAGATAATATTTTACACATTTATATTACATTAATCATCTTCAAGGGAAGTATATGTGTAAGATACTTCTCAAATTCTGTGTCTCATAGTTTGTGGTTAATCAACAGGAGTCTGTTACTCATGCACAACTTTTTTTTGACACTAACAATTTATTGTTTATGCCAGGCACCAGTGGGCTCATGCTTATAATCCTGTGAGATCTGATGGTCTTGGGTAGAAGCCAGCCCAGGTCAGAAAGTCTGTGAGACTCTTTATTTCCAATTAGCTACCAAAAAGCCAGAAGTGGAGCTGTGGCTCAAGTGGTAGATGGAGCATTTGCCTTGAGTAAAAAAGCTCAAGGTTAGTGCACAGGCCCTGAGTTCAACATTTCCCTCACTTAAAAAAAAAAAAGGCAAAACCCTAAACAAGCAAAAATTATTGGTTACCCAATTTCAGAAACTTAATGACTAATACTAGAAATATACATATTGTAGATACAGTTACACTGTAAATACCTGTAAATAATACTGTCCTGAGGGAACATGTCCTTTCAAATTCATTTTTTCTATTTTTCTTTCTCCCAACTCTTGATCACTTACTTTAATAACATCTTCCTCTAACACATTCTTATTCGTAGGCCAAACCCAAATGGCAATGTGTGGGGAAAGGAGAAAATACTGAGGAATGAAAGGATGAAAAAAGTCATATACAATATATTTGACTACAGCAGTATAAAGCCCAGTAAAAATGGAAAGAAGGAAGGGAAAGAATGAGAATGTGTAATGGGAGTTAATTTCTTAAAAATACATTGCATGGGGGCTGGGAAGTTGGCTCAGTGGTAGAGTGCTTGCCTTGCATGCACGAGGCCCTGGGTTCGATTCCTCAGCACCACATAAGCAGAATAAAAGCTGGAAGTGGCGTTGTGGCACAAATGGTAGGGTATTCTGCTTTGAGCTGAAAAGCTGAGGGACAGTGCCCAGGCCCCCCAACCCCTTCCCTTGACCAAAGTTGTAAAGTTCGTTTTTCAACATAACGATTTGTACGGGCAAAAACAATTTTTTAAATTAATATATTTGTGCATCCTTTTATTGTTTCTCATGAGTTGAATATCTCTGAATGAACTTGGATTTTTTATATTTTGATGAACTATTTATAGAAAGTTTATTTTTGGTTGGGAACAGAGCTAGTATCCTAGTAAGGAGGAATTTATTAATGATACAAAAATGTTGAATGAGTCAAATTCATTAACCTTATGTTTCACTGGCAGGCTACATCCTACAAATATGGTTCTTATGTGACTCCTCATTAGCTCAAACTACTTTTGACAGTAACAAGGTCATAAATTTCAACCATCTGTCCCCTTGTTCTCGTTGTTCATAAGAAGGTGTTGTGGGTTTTTCTCCTCTGATTGTTGCACCCAACTTTGAGAAGCATGCTGTTCATTCCAGCTTAGTTACTGCTATCTCCTCTTAGCTGTATTCAGCTGCATTTCCACATGTAGTAGGCTATTGTAGTTTAGGGTTTTAGGCATTTTAAATTGCCCCTAAATATAGTCTGTATTTCTTTTTCTTATTATTCCTAATTTTCTGGGGTGGTATACTAGGGAATAAGGGAAAAAAGTTGTCTTTCATAAATTAGAAATAATACATGTCTCTTAAACTTCCTCTCTCTTTTTTGTAGCAGTAGAATTATGAACTTACAGCCTGAGCTCACTAGTCAGGCACTTTGCCACTTGTGCTACATCTCCATACGTTTTTGCTTCAGTGTTTTTTTTTTTTTCTTTAGGGGCTTTCTTTTCCCTGAGGACTAAGGTTTCCTATTAAGAAGCTGGGATTACAGGTGTGAATCACCATACCAAGACTCTTTTAAACTTTTGGGGATATGAAGAGAAATATCAAGATACAAGAAGGAACTTTCTTATATCTTAAGTACATCTAGAGATTTACTTGAAAATCTATGTACATGAGAATGAAACAAACAAAAAGTATTTTTTGTTCATTAGATTTGGGATTTGATTTTAGAGAAATCTACTACTTTTTTTTTTAAACTACACCTAATAAGTTAGCCTATTTCTGGTTAGAGGACAGATATTTTGTCTTCTTTCCAAGTTAGCTTGATTACTGACCTGGATAAAGGAGCAATTGATCTGGGCCTCACTGTCTAGGCATACCTTGTAAGAGGTGTAGAATCACTGGAGTTCAAGGAAGACTGTCTCTTCCAATATACCTCTGTGCCTCCACCTCCCCCCCCCGCCTCCCTCTCTCCTTCTTCTCCCTCCCAAAAATTCTACACAAATGAATATCATTAACCCTGTATAAGGTGTTTTGCTCAACACACTAAAACTTACCATGGAGATGTGTTCTGGCCACCGTTGTTTCGTCTCTTGGTCCATAGTTACCAAACTCTCTTTTATTCTTAATTTTCTTCTATTTTAAATGATTATCTTTTGAAGCTCAATAGCAGAGTTTATTTTTTGTCTGTTCGTCTACCTACCTACCTACCTACCTACCTACCTACCTACCTACCTACCTACCTACCTATCCATAGATATAGCAACGTTAGTAGTATCAGCAAAGTTCCTTTTTGCTTAATATCTCTCTATATGTATATATGTATATATTCCTATTTCTCCTTTTCCATAGATATTTTCACTCTAGTGAATTTGATATGTATGTTAGAATCCACGTTATCCTAATGAAATATTAAGGTTATTTTATGTATATATTTTAAAATATTTCACACTTATAGAAATCTCAAGTAAGACAAAGATTTCCTACTTGTCTTTCACAAGATTAAAAATTATCAACAGTTCGTAACATTTGCTTCATGTTTCTCTTTCTGTATATGTACACTACACACATACATTTCTGAATTGTTTAAGATTAAGGTATGGACATTATGTTCCTTATTCTTAATTATTTTACCATGTATTTCCTAAGGTACAAAGGATATTCTCTTATGTAATTAGAACCTAATTATCAAATTTAAGGTTTCAACACTGATATATTGTTATATAGTGTATACTCCATATTAAAATTTCAATTGTTTCAACAGGGTCCCTTGTCAAATCATTTTGCTCCCTAATTCAGTTTCCATTGCAGTTAGGTCTATTTATTTAGTCTTAAGTCTGGAAGAATTCTTCAGCTTTCATTTGTTATTCAAGAGCATGTATGGAATTTAACTCACTTAGGTAATATAGTACTAAAGGCCTTATTTTCTTGATTAAATTTTCAGATTCATTCATATTTATTTGTATACATTAATCTTGTTTGTTGCTTTTAATTTTCTCTTAGTATATTCTGTAATATACATCTGCCAAAATGTATCCATTTTGTAGTGACAGATGCCAATGTTATTTACAATTCCTGACTGTCATGAATAATTTAGCAATAAGCATTCTTATATGCCTTCTGAGAATATTTCTGAGATCTGTGTCCAAGAATAAGGATTGCTAGGTCATAATATATCTTCCCATTTAATTTGACTGAGTACTGCTTTAAATTGCTCTCCAGGCGCTGCTTTGACCACAATACAATGTTTCTCTACACTGATGTCAACACTTAGTCCTAGCTAACACTTTAATTTTAGCTCATGGAATAGTTTTAAAGTGACATCTTGTTTCATTTTCTCTGATCACCTAATAAGTTTTACTTCTTTTGCCAAATTGTCTGGTGGCAGTTTTCTCAGGAGGGAACCTATTTTTTAAAAAATATATTTATTCCTTATCCTGATCAGCCTGTTAGATGGATCTTTTCAAGGCAATGTCAAGAATAGGACTTGTAAATGTCCATTTCACTTTGTGTCATTGTCAGTGAACTATTTAACATTGGCAGATCATTTTAAAGATTTCCCATAATTGAAATATATGTTTAACATTATGTTCCCTTAGATGACTGGAAACTGCATTTTTAGTGCATCTTTATTGCTATTGTAAAAGTGATACACAGAGGAGTTACAGTAATATAAGTCGGATAAAGACTACATTTCTTTTTTTAAAAAATTTATCTTATTGTAAAGATGCTGTACAGTGGGGTTACAGTTACATGAGTAAGGTAATGAGCACATTTCTTGTCGAGTATTGTTACCCCCTCCTTTGTTGTTCTCCCACTATCCCCTCCCTCCCCCACCTAAGAGTACATTTCTTTTGAAAAATGTCCCCTCTTCCCTTGCTCTCTCTCTGGTTTTTCCTCCCATCTCTACCCATATGTTGTATACTTCATTTTCAATAAT
This sequence comes from Dipodomys spectabilis, assembly GCF_019054845.1. Classification (NCBI taxonomy): domain Eukaryota; kingdom Metazoa; phylum Chordata; class Mammalia; order Rodentia; family Heteromyidae; genus Dipodomys; species Dipodomys spectabilis. Next base: position 31,979,544 of record NW_024870817.1, read on the forward strand.
GTCTATTAAGTATCACTGCTATATTTGTTCCTCCTTTGTCCTACCATTTCCACCCCTTACCTTACTAAAGACAGGTAAATGAACAAGCATGGGAAAAGGAAAAGAAAACAAAAATGGCAACAAAGAACAAAAAATCATTTGGACCCTAAGTTTTTGAAACAATTATCTGCATCTGACATCTAGACTATAAAAATATGGAACTCAGAAATTTCAGCTTCAGTTACCCACATTCATTCCTTTAAAAAATCTTTTTGATTTTATACTGCTAAAGGAATTATTAAAAAACATATAACCTATTATAAGTTTTCAGTAGATTTCTGTATTTTTTCTTTTATGTCTAAGTCACTGCAAATATTTGTATTTAAAAATAAATGGGAATAGTTCTTTTTAAAATACTATCATTTTCAATAATTAGGTAACTATCATTACATATTAAATATATATAAACAAACTATAAAAATGATCTCTGAGGGAGGTAATGCAATCAACAATCCAATAAATATCCTACAAAATTAAGAAGAGTGTGGGAATGAGTGAATAGGGGAGGGATGGATGAGAATGTTGAAGGAAGTGACATAGACCAAGATATATTGCGTTCATAAACTGCTTTGTTAAGTGGCAACTCCTTTGTACAACTACTAAGACATACTAAAAGCAAATAAATAAAAAAATTCATACAGAAACACACACATACACATGCACGCACGCGCGTGCGCGCGCGCGCGCGCGCGCTCACACACACACACACACACACACACACACACACACACAGGTTTCCTGTAGCCAGAATTTACATGATTGTACATAGTGGAAGGGCCCCAAAATCTTAACTAGTAGGGAAGTTGACAAAGAATCACCTGACCCAAGTTTTAAGGCCAGATGGGGCATCATAGTGAGACCCTGTTTTTTTCCTTTTTAAATTACATCATTGTGTTCTTCTTTTAACTCAACATGCTAATATCCTTCAAGAACTTTAGTATATATTTTCATATGCCCTAATATATTCAATTGGTAAGATATCCTAATATATTCAATTGTTTTCAAGTTATACATTCCTAAAATGAAATATAACTTGGAATTATATTAAAAATTTCTTCTGATAGTAAAGAAAATATTTTTTCTTTTCATTGAATGTTCATAACACTACAGTAATTACTGGTGATTGCTCAAAAGAACATACACTATATATTTTATAAATGAATAAAAAAGCAAAATTTTTATTAGAAGGTGTACTTTAATTAGATGTAATTTTCAATTACTGAAGATATCTCAGTATTGCTAAATTATAGACAAATTATTGCATCAGTTTTTAAATTTTATATATTATATGATTTCATATTTTATATATCAACTCATTTTTTTAGAAAACTTGGTCACATACATAAATAGTGATGGAAAGTATTTTTATGGAACTATCACTCATTTCTATGAACTCCTTTTGAATTATTTGTCAAAACAGAATGATAGTGATCAATCACCAAAAATACTTTGCCAATCTGGCTGCTGTTAATGTGAGAAGTTCTTCTTTCAAACTTGATGAGAGTGCATTAGGGATCTGGTATGGTTCCTAAATGACTGGAGTAATTTCCTTTTCTCACACTACATGTTTTCAGTTTGCTTTTTCTTGGCACTATATTTTCTTTTTTAAAAAATTATATTTTTTATCGTAAAGGTGATAAACAGGGAGTTACAGTTACAGTTACAAAAGTAGGGTAATTAGTACATTTCTTTTTAAACACTGTTATCCACTCCTTCATTTTCTCCCAATTACTGCTCCCCACGTCTCTCCCCTCCAGGTTCCAATATAGTGTCTAGTGAGTATCATTGTTGCATTAGTTCATTCTTTGTCTTGTTCTTTCTGTGATTCCCTTTCCCTTCCATGGATCAGATAGGCATATATATATATATATATATATATATATATATATATATATACATATATATATGACAAATGGTACAGAAAACAAAAACAAAAACAACAGAAAAAATAGAAATAATTGCATACAGGACACAAAAGGAAACTCTTGTTTCCAATTCTTGGAGTTCATGTTGATATGCTTCATCATGTAGAGCCCTATGCACTTAGTGATTGGGCTATTGTGAGCCCCTGCTAAGAAATTCATAGACATCTTCTAATTATTACAAATGAGGGAAACCATCCAATCTGTATTTCTTTGGGCCTGGCTTGCTTCACAATATAGTTTTTTCTAGGTCTTTCTATTTCTTTATGAATGAGACAATGCCATTCTTTCTGATGATGGCATAGAACTCCATTGTGTATATATACCACCTCTTGTTGATCTATTCATCTACTGTGGGGCATCTGAGTTGGTCCATATCTTAGCTATGGTAAATAATCTGCAGTGAACATAGTTGTGCTGGTAGCTTTAGTGTATCTTTGTGGTCATTTGGGTAAATTCCGAGTAGTGGGATTGCTGGGTCATGGGATAGCTCTAATGTTTAGTCTTTTGAAGAAACTCCATGCTGCTTTCCAGAGTAGTTGAACAAATTTACACTTCCACCAACAATGTAGTAGTGTCCTCTTTTGGCCACATCCCCTCCAGCATCTGCTGTTATTCGATTTCTTGATTATTGCCATTCTAACTGGGGAAAGGTGTAATCTTATTGTTGTTTTGATGTGCATTTCTTTTATGGAAGAGCTGTTAGGCATTTCTTCATGTGTGTATTGGCCATTCTTATTTCCTCTTTAGAGAAGTCTCTCTTTAAGTCTTTAGCTCATTTATTAATGGAGTGGTTGTTTCTTAGAGAATTTGATTTGGGGAATTTAATTTTTTGAACTTTAAGTATATTTTATATATAAGGCCCTTATTGGTTGTATGGCTAGTGAAGATCTTCTCCCAATCTGTGGGCTTTTTATCTTGCTAGCTATGTCCTTTGCCACGAAGAAGCTCTGCTTCTTTGATTTGTTGTGTTTTTGCGTCTTTAAGAAAGTTTTGACCTGTTGGCACCATATTGTCAGACTCCAAAGTAATGGTACTCTTTCCAAATTATGGATATGAAAGATATGCCTTCCTTTGTTAGATGAGAGAAATAAAATTTTGAAAGCAGAAGCTTGTTTATGAAGATAAAAGATTAAGGATGAAGGTATATTATTTACATATATGTAGGTATTGCAAAGAAGCCCCATTTGACAGCTAAGAGATGGTAATAAATAAAATAGAAGAAGTTTGAGGTCTTTTAGAAAGCACATATAAGGAAAAATATTTATTTATTTTATTATGAAAATACCGTACAGAGGGGTTACAATTACATGAGCAAGGTAATGAGTACATTTCTTATCAAGCATTGTTGCCTCTTCCCTTATCAAGCATTATTTCCCCTTTCCATCCCTTCCCATCTACCCCTCCATCCCCCCACCCCACTGCCCACCTCTTCCTGCGCCAAAGTTGTAAAGTTCGTTTTTTGACAAAAATCTTAAAACTGGCTCTCTTAAAATCTCGCTGACACCTGTCTTTGCATAACATGGAGATATTTATAAAGTGTTGTTAAAAGGAAATAGTATTCTTCAAGTATCATCACTTGAAAAAAATCACAATAGTATTAATATAGTCTGTCGTGGAGCTTAAACTCTGGCCTGGGCACTGTCCCTGAGTTCTTCAGCTCAAGGCAAGTACTCTACACTTGAGCCACAGCGCCACTTCTAGTTTTCTGGTGGTTAATTGCCTTTCCAGCCTGGGCTGGCTTTGAACCGTGATCCTCAGATATCAGAATCCTGAGTAGTTAGGAATACAGGCATAAGCCACCGGTGCCCAGCCTAGCAGCATCCTTGTGTGTATGTGTGTGTGTGTTGGTTGTGGGTCCTGAACTGTGGGCCTGGGCACTGTCCCTCAGTTCTTCAGCTCAAGGCTAGTGCTCTACCACTTGAGCCAAAGCTCCATGTCCGGCTTTTTCTGCTTATGTGGTGCTGAGGAATCAAACCCAGGGCCTCATGCATGCAAGGCAAGCACTGAGCCACCTTCCCAGCCCCAGCAGCATCAAGTTTTGAGAGAAGTAAGGTATACAAAATTTTCTTAAAGTGTACATTGACACTATTAAGCTCATCATGTAAATCTGTAGTTGATTGTTTTGACAGATATCAGTCAACTTATGTCAGACTTCTTTTACATTCTAGCAGATGATGCAAGAAGGTTGACTTCAGTGGACTGATGTCAAATGACAATACTAAATTAGTATTCTTGGAGCTTATTTGATATTTTACTTTAGGGCTATGAATCCTCTCATGAATGTCTTCCATGTGCTAATGTTATTTCTGCCACCTGAATTACTAGCTTCTCCATTTTCTTCCTTATATGTGAACATATTCTACGTATTTTTTCCACTCTTTCATAATATACTCATGAAGGCCTTCCCAATCATGTCTTAAATCTAACGTCGCTTGTTAATCCAGTACCAACATCTTATGTCTCTATATTGTCACATGGGCAGATATGAGTATTTACTTTCATTAGCCATTTTGTAATTATTTATTCTCAACTACCTTTCTAAATAGTCATATAACAATTACCTTGATCTATTTTATGTTCTAGTCACTTTTCCTTAAACACATGTCATAGCACATTATTAGACTATTAAAATGAAAATATATTTTAAGTAATATTCAAGTTAATCTTCTGGCTACTTGTAAAAAAGCTTACAGTGTATTAATATGCGATGAGTATGTGCTTCTTAGAGTTCTTTTAATTATGGACATGTGTTTTGAGATTATATATAGCACTAAGAATGACTGTAGTAAATAGGAAAGAAAGACAAGAGAAGCTTTGGGCTGTGAAGGCTAAAACAAAGAAAATCCACAATTCCTAAATTGGTCAAGTTTTTTCAAAAGGTGTTTTGAAAACAGACACAGACATCAATTGTGTAGGTAATTATTTTCCTGCAGTAATGTTAAAATAAAGGATTACTGTGGTTGGCATACAAATTAGAATTCATTGAATCATAGACTTCTTTTTGGATTCCTTTTTGGATTTGAAACAGTGAGGCAGGGTGAACAGAGTGTTTAATGGTGGATTCTACTAACTGTTTCAACACTTATTGTATAATTATTGTTATTATTATTTGTTGTTGTTGTTCATGCACCTTGAACTCAGAGAGCGTGGGCACTGTCCCTGAGCTCTTTTTGCTCAAGGCTAGTGCTCTAGACTACTTTGAGCCACAGTGCCACGACCCGTTTTCTGGTAGTTACTTGGAGATAAGAGTCCCATGGGGACTTCTCTGCCAGCACTGGCTTTTGAACCATGATCCTCAGATCTCAGTAGCTAGGATTACAGGTTTGAGTCACCTGTGCCCTCTTATTGTATAATTATTAATGTATCATTTGTTTTCTAAATCTGTTTTCTCATCTATAAAGTGAGAGTTTGTAATATATTTTCTGCTCAGTGTAATATTGAACTGAGATATATGTGATATAATAAATGTAAAGAGAATTAGATATGTGTCATTGAATTATCTGCAATTATTATTACAATTATACAGTTCCTTAGGGGGGTTGGTTTGTCTTGATGTTGATAACAGCAATAACACCAATAAACAGCCAAATAAGGAAATAATATGTGTGGGTTGCTTGTTTTATTTTCTTATTTTTTTGTTTTATGTTTCTCATGTTTCTTCCTCATTAAAACAGTTTTGGTATGAACCATGATGGAATTGGAAATTCTTGTGGGACCAAAGGTCATGAAGCAGCAAAACTTATGGCAGCTCACATTACTGCAAATACCAATCCTTTTTCCTGGTCTGCCTGCAGTCGAGACTATATAACCAGCTTTCTAGAGTAAGTAATCTCTGGAGAGTGATGATAAATTGCTCTAGAAGTAAGCCACTGGTAGAAGCATAATATATAGTGCTTCAACTTTGCATAATGACTAACTTTTATAGAGCCCAGTTATATTTCAGGCTAATCCCTACCTGCTTTAGCATATGATTATGGAAAAATTTTTAGTTCTTACTCAGACAACTTATTGAATAATCAAGAGGAAGTGGAGGAAGTATGTATGTAGGATTGATGATTCAAGTAATTAGCACTTTTCAGTGTATGGGAAGCAATTTCAGAATGAATTTGCAGGAACATAAATAGCAAATAAGCCAAACTTTAACTCAAATGCTTTAAATTTGATGGTATATTCAACCACATTGGTTAAAAACTGGGTTCTGCAGGAGGACAAACTAATAGTAACAAACAAGAACAAAACCAAATGAGCCTTTTGAGAAAATGTAAATGACACATCTTTTCTACATTTTGGGGACTTTTTTTTCCTACTTCTCTGGTGTATATTTCAAGAATTTAGTTAAATGTGATGAAGAGATATAAATGAGAGCAAGTATGAATGTGATGCGCACAGGTATGGCTCTGTTTAGGAAACATGATATTCTCCTATATCTTATCCACATAGAACTTCTGATTTTGACTTTAGAAACTGGTAGACTTTGATCTTACTAATTGTGTGAGTTTGGGCATATTACTCAACCTTTTTAATCCTTAGTATCCTAGGGTTTTAAGTAAATTTAAAATAATGCTTACATCATGTGTTATGTTTATAATTATATAATGTAAAATGCTGTAACATATTTATGTAACACACTTTATAGGCATTCCTTAACATGATAGTCATGATTATTTTATGTAAGTACAAGGTTTTCTTGCTTTATCATTTCATTATTTCTTTGAACTGTTTTGTGTGTGTTTTTCTTAGATAAGAGAAGTTAAATACGCCTGAAAAAATGAGGCATACATAAAGCACAGACAGCAAACAATGGAAAATCTATTTTTCATTAGCTTGTGGTATAGTTTATACTCACATAATTATATTATAAACATTTGAAACTTCAGGTAGCTTATACCTAATAAAATTATGAATAAAAAATTTCTTCTTATGTATGAATAGCCAGATTATGTATTCTGAAAACTTATAATCAGAGTTTCAAAAGATCTCAATCAGCCGATTTGAAAATACCTAGCACAGAATTTTACTCAAATTGAAAATGTAAATGTTTAAAATAGTCTCTTGCAATAATAGAGTTGAAGGAATTAGAAATTCATTTCAGAATATACTTCTGAATATCACATTATTTTAATATTTTTAATATTAGCAACAGAAAATTATAACACTACTTCTAGTGTTAAATCGGATGAAGTATAATTAAAATTAGTCCTCAGAGGAGTTTTTCAATATCTGCTCGTAGTTTGAGTATTGTCATTTTCTAGGATGGTTTAAATGCAATAATTTACCTAATTTTTAAACATTATTGAAAGTCCTCTATTCACCAAAATCTAACCACTCATGAAATTTCTCTATTGATTTGACTCACATTTTTATAGTAGTATGTTAATCTCTGTCATCAGAAAGATGAATTATAATATGCTCAGGATTCTTATGTATTTTCGATGGCAACCCTTCTCTTGTTTATTAAAGTATGACTTCCTTTTCTCTTGTGTCCTGTTTCTGTTTCACAGGCATATATTGCTCATTAGTTAGTGCTTTCCCTATATACTAAATATAAGAGCCAGAGTCTAATACTCTCATGCTGTAAATATTAGCAAGTTGTATGTATTCTTTTCCATATTAAAAGTACATAGATGGCTGAGAGATAGTGGCTCATGCCTGTAATCTTAGCTACTAGGAGGCTGAGATCTGAGGATGGAGGTTTGAAGCCAGCCAGGGCAAGAAAATCCTTGAGACTCTTACCTCCAAATAACCACCAAAAAAGTGGAGCTGTAGTTTAAATGGTAGAGTGCTAACCTTGAGCAGAAAAGCTCAGGGACAGAACATAGGCCCTGAGTTCAAGCCCCAGTCCTGGCATACACACACACACACACACACACACACACACACACACACACACACACACACACACACACATACACATATATCTCACATCTCACAAAGTATATATATATATATATATACATATATATATATATATATCTGTAAAAGAACCAATTTTCATTTTCTTGCCATGTCTTGTATAGTTGAAATAGTTGAAACCATATTGTGGCTAAGACACTACAAAAAGGAATCTCTAAATTTTTGGTAAAATACAGTTAAGAAATCAACACTGGTTTAAAGAAAGATGTAAATTGTTACTAGTTGCAATATTATTGCTCCATTGAATTAAATTAATGAAACAGCATCATTTAATCCTTATTGCTTCTCTATATTTTGTATATATAATCATGATGGTCTACCCTGTATCTCATGGAATTCCTCATGGGAATGCATACTAAGTTGAAGCCAGTAATAAAAGAATAAATATGAAAGAAAATGGGTAGAGACTCTGGGAAAAACTGGTATTTCCCCATTCTTTAATAATTTATTAAACAAATGTGATTATAATCTTTCTAAACCATAAAAGTATTTAAACACAAGGTCCTTTAAAAAGATCAGCTCACTGGAGCACAAAGATGTAATAGTAACTTAACTTGATTCATTGTTTCCCTTTATTGATACAATGAACTAAATTGCTTTAACAGCTACAGGTGATATTTTTGAAAAGCCAGTGATATTCTGATTAAGGATTGAGGTTCTATTTATATTTTGTAGTTGGAGCAAAAAGGTTCATAATACTATTTTAGCTTCTCAAGAAAAAGAAATCATGAAAGATAAATTGATCAGGAACTGTATATAGCCTACCCAACAAAATGCATACCTTTCTCTACTTAGTGACTTGTATAGGCCAAAGATGATGGTGGGTTTAACATTGAGCTTTCTATGATTTATAGAGATTCACTCTATGTTCAACTGAAAAAAGTTTCCATGGCCAATGCCAGTAGAATACAAAGTCTCTCATGTCATTCTGAAACACTAGGTGCTACTGATCAATCAGGAGATGGTGTTTACCAACTCCCAATATTTTTTTTCAGATTTCTTATACTCGGTGATTCAATAAGTGGTTCATGAATCGCCCAGAAGCCGTCCTGATTAAATAATAAAGAACCCATTTCCGTTAAAATGGACGTGTTATTCCAGCTTCTGATGTTTTCCGACGACGGCTTTGCAGGTAGTGTCCTTCCTATCTGCCTGCGGGACTTTTTTATTTACTTACTTATTCATTTAGAAAGTAGAGAAGGATGAACCTGGTATTCTGGCTCACATTCACTGATGACTATGGGCAAATTTACCAGGGGTAGAGGGCAGCCAGCACTACTTTAGGTTTTCAGGCATTCCCCACCACGTAGCAGCAGTACAGAATAATTGCATAACATGTCTTAAAAAATTATGGGGGCTCTGCGAACCAACTCTTGTGTTATTTAAGTTAAATCTGCTAAACTGAAAATTTCCTACAGTACCAAGTTGAATACAGAGTAGTCATGTTCAGGAAGTATGAAAACTGAATGTTATAGATCAAATGTGAACTACGAAGATAAGTGAGAGCAGAGTTATAAGAGAAATAATAGAAGATGGACAAGATGACTCAAACACTCACTTTCCTCCCTAGAAATTGCTTTTGAAGGTCAACATCAATCCATTAGGTTGAAAATAATCTTTGAAGATGGGACCTTTCTAATACACGTATTCAAGAAGCAGCTTGGCACAACAAGTTTTTCTTCTATCCATTTATCTGAGTGACAACATTTTGGGAACCTTGCCCTAACTGTTTATATCTATGTATCTATATAGATACCTATCTATATGGAGAGATATATATCTTTGATAAGTTGTAATTGCATATGGAGGAAAAGAGAGGAAGCCACGTTAAGTACAAAATTGAAGCCTCAATTTCCATTATACTTGGACTTCTCTGTCTTAGAGAGGGTTAAAGAAAAGAGTTTCACTTTATATAATACATTTAGGGTTTACTTTTGCCTAAGTGTATTTTTATATGAGAACATAGGAGGTACAGGTATGGGACTTGCTATAGATGATATCAGCTTAATTCATTTTTATTTAATTTATATTGTGCTTGTATTACTTTGTAGAGAAAAGGGAGGAACATTCAATGTTAACTTTTTGTTAAGGGACTGTTAAAATATGAACTGTTAAAATATGACTGCTAAAATATGAACAGTTGTATAGAAATATTTCTATTCAGACTATTCCCTATATTACAGACATGAATTGTCTCTCTGATTTATAGTCTGATTGTTTTAGTAAAAATGAACTTAACTTTTAGTTAGGATTCTGTCCTCATGTTCTGGAAAGAAAGCCAAGAAGACTTACTTTACATAAGGATCCATAAATTTTAGTTGAAGATCTTGCTCATGTTCCTAATTCCAACTTTTTGTATCATGTAAATAAAATACCTCTACATTAGAAGTAAAATACCTAAAATGTGATTATCCCATCATACTGCAAAGATTTTTGGAAATATGAATAAATACATACTTTATTATGAATTACATAATGTAGGAAGAAGTGTGTTTTTAAACTAATACTTATTTTTTTGTAGTGTTATTTTTTTCTTATTTTTTTATTGTGAAAATACTGTACAGAGGGGCTACAATTACATGGGCAAGATAATGAGTACATTTCTTATCAAGCATTGTAGCCTCCTCCTTTGTTTTCCCTTCCCATCCCATCTCCCCCCCACCTCCCCCAACTAATACTTCTTTACTTATTTCAGAAGCACAGACAAAAATAGAGCTTATAAACTCAATAATTATATGTATATATGTAGATGTTGACTGAAGTTGTCTTTCTTAACAATGAAACTAGAAAAGCCCTGTAGAGTTCAAAGTCCATCTCTCAGACCCATCTTCTCTATCTTCTGTATTTACATCTGTGTGTCTCAGAATGATGATTGATAACTTGAAGTCATGAGTATCTAAAATTACTATTTTAAAGATTTAGTTAATGATGATTGTGGTTTATAGACTTTACTTACTTGACAGTTGTAGGAAAAGTGCTAGGAAAGTGAAACACCAATTTTAATACTAAAAAAAGTATATTTTGTTTAACCTCAGTTAAGGATTAAAATATGAAAATCATTCCTTTCCTCAAATATACTAGTCCAGGCTTCACTATATTTTTGAAAATGATTGCTAAGAAAAAGTACTATACATTCATTAAGAATGTATAGTAGGGTGCTTTCTACACATTCATGCTTGCAATCCTAGCTACTCAGGAGGCTGAGATCTCAGGATCATGGTTCAAAACTAGCAAGGCAGGACAGGTTGCAAGACTATTATTTCCAATTAACCACCAGAAAACTGGATGTGGAGCTGTGGCTCAAAGTGATAGAGCCATAGCCTTGAATAAAAGAGCTCAGGCCCTGAATTCAAACCCCACAGTGGGGTGGGGGTGGGGGACGAATGTATAGAAATAATTTCAATCAGACATGAGATATCCCTAACACCTTACTTGTAGGATTCTTGAATTAACAAGCCTTGCTAATTTGTACAACATAGCTAAGAATTTTTCAAAAGACCTATAATGGGATGATGTTCCTAGATGTAGGTTCATTTTTAGCAGGTCTGTATGGTTTGCTTTTATATCTCATTTCATATGCTATGTTACTCTTTTGCAACATATATTAGAGAAAGAGAACAAGACTTGTTTAGCTATTTATACCACATTTATGCAGAAGAAATAGATGCTTTTGGACTATAGAAATAAAATATTTGTGATAAATCTCAGAATTGATTTGGCCCTAGGTGCCCAGAGTTCATGGCATTCTTGGTAGTCTGACGACTCTTGCAATGATCATCTGATTTTTTTTTTAAGAATATGAGCTAAGATTAGAAGAGTATTAATACATTGAAACAAGAATGTTAAATGAAGAAATTATTCTTATTTCCTCCTGGCTTATGCCAATTTTGCAATCGGACAAGAATTAGTATATCAGTATATCTTGCTTTGAATTCTCCTTTGGGGTCTACATAATTCTTCCTCCTCTAATTTTCTGTATCCCTGAAATTAATTATATCTAAAAATTTAGTAGATTCTGAATTGGTGCTTAGGTGAATATTTTCTATCCTTTTTTTGTTATGCTGTTGGTAAGTATTTATTTCCTACAAGTTACTGCACTTCAATTCTTTTGTTCACATTTTAAACACTTTCTATTGATTTATATGGAACTTAAGTTTATTATTGCATATTTGATGCCTTTCACAAATTTATTTATAGCTTTATTATAGATGGAAAGAAAACTGATATGTTAGAAGGCACATTTGGGAGATAAACAATTTATTCAGTTAGTCCACAAATATTTCATATTATTATTAAAATGATCTTTTTTTCTATTACATTACTCAAATATGACCTCTTTGTCATTAACCTCAAAGTATCATTTTAAATTTATATAGATTTACATTTGCTGAATGTTTACATGGAAATCACTGGTTATTTTTAAAAAGTCACCTATAAATAATTTAATTGATGAGGCAGATGTCAATTTCTAAAACTGTCATAAAAATGAAATAAGTGTTCTGTCATGAAAATGGAATAGCTGGGTGAACAGCTGTTCTCTGTTAGCTATCTTGAGTGGTGATGACTGAAATGATTGTAACAGCCAGTAGTAAAATCCAAATATATGGGTGTGATATCTAAGTATCCCATCTTAATATTTTTATTAAATATTTTCTTTAAAAATTAGTCAAGAGGAGCATAAATGAAAGAAAAATGGTATAAAGAAAACATTATTTTATCTCTGGTCTTTTGAATCTATCTAATTTTAGAATAGTTTGATTCTCTTTTTTAAAGATATTTATTTGCTGCAATACAAAGAAATATTCTTATATAACAAGTGAACTTTTATACTTAAGAACATGAGAAATACTGTGAATATGAAATAAGTGAATATGAAACTTGTCATTATACAAGATTCTTTTTTACCTATCTATAAATGAACATTTTCACTGTTCTAAATAACAGTTGAGGAACTTTTACTTGTGAAATTATTTTCCTTTGGCAAAGTGGATGGAAAAGATTTTGGGAAAAAAAACACAAGTGCTGGCACAATGGACAAGAATGTTGGAAAAAATTTTCAAATGTTGGCATAGTGATTCTTAAAAATTCTAACTTACATGTGAAATGAAAGTAAAAAAGCATCTGTCCTATTTTATGCACACTGACTAAATAAAAATGAACAATTATATTTAGCAGAGTTTAAAGCTCCTTAAGCTAAGGTATTCTGTCTGGCTTTTGGTGATTTTATATGTTATTTGTTCCACTGAGTTAAATTATTATGTTTGAGTACAGGCATATTTGTAGAGCAGAAATTAAATAGAGAGAAGAACATTCTCTTTTCCAATTCTGATGACCTTAGATGAAATATGGAATTTTTTTGAAAGATTAAGCATCCTAATATAGTTGAGAGAAAAACCTTGGATCTTAGCCTGTCATTTAGCCCATTTATTAGTGAAGCACTTCAAGAACCCACTGACATGAGTTACCACAGGTCTATTGTTCTGCCCAGGGTGAAGGTATATAAATTAGATCTTTAAGGATTACAATTGTTTTTCAAAACGGTCCACATTTCATGTTTTTAATTCTACTACCAGATGTGGCTATATTTTCAATGAAAACAAACAAGCGTCTTGGAGCAATGTGAAATTCCATTTTGATTTCTCCAGAAATTAGTTTAAATCAGTGTTTTAAAGCCCAACAGGAGTTCTTCAGATTGTTGTCTGAGATGCTTTTGTTGTGTCTTGGGACTGGAAAAAAAATGACTAGAGGCTTTTCTTGAGCTTCAGTAAAGCTTCTTTATTTTGCCACATGATTATTTATTGATACAAGATACTATTTTCATGCAACATATGATTGAAACAAAGATCTCAAGACATGGTTTCATTTTGATGACTGAAGTGGTCCACAAAATACCTAATTTCCTTTGATCCTTTATGTTGAACAGTTCAGGCCGTGGCACTTGCCTTGATAATGAGCCTCCCAAGCGTGACTTTCTTTATCCAGCTGTGGCCCCAGGTCAGGTGTATGATGCTGATGAGCAATGTCGTTTCCAGTATGGAGCAACATCCCGCCAATGTAAATATGGGGTAAGAGGCCTTAATCCTTACATTCAGTCATTGATATATGGTTTTTTATGGCACAAATATGTACACGGAATTATGGTTGAACTTGGATTGTTTCCAGTGACGTTATTGACGTCAATTTTTTTTACACTGCTTTTTTTCTGATATCATCTCATATCTATTTTTAAAATATTTGACTACTTCCAAGATTAAATAAGTTTCAATGTTTTGGGGGGAGGGATCGAGTAGAATTTGAATGAGTTCTTATGTTTTGTTTGTTTCTTTGTTTATGATACCAACTCTGTCTTTCGAAATGCTGGGTTTTAATAAAAGTCTTGCCTACTCCCCATTTCTGGTACACTCATAATTGGGCTAAAGGGCATTTGTCATTGGCTGTGTTCTTTTGCCTGAATTCATACTAGCTAGAACTGAATCACTGCAGGTTGCTTCATCCACTGCCCACATTCCAACATGACAACCAGGCAGGAACAACATAACATTAACTCCTTTAGCGAACAAGGAAAACTGCTGTGGAAAAAGATGTAAGCATCAGAACTGACTTTTCACATCTGCCTAGAGCCATCACAGTGTCTATACTAGAAAACATGAAAATTCTTTTAAATTTTACCTGGAAAGATTTTAGTGTCTAGTGTAGGGAACTCTTATTGTAGGTATGTAATATGTAATATAAATATGTAATCTAAGCATGTTGAATAAAACAATAAGATTTTAAAATGCCAAATTGTGTGCCAAAAATGTTCAGGTTAAAAAAAAATAAGTCTAAAGAGTCAGGGGTTTTTTTCTTTTAATTTTTTTTGTACAAGTCCTGGGCTTTGAACTCAGGGCCTAAGTGCTGTCCCTGAGCTCTTTTGCTGAAGGCTAGTGGCTTACCACTTGTGTCAGAACTCCACTTTCTAAGTTCCTGTTGGATGCAAAGTTTAAATTTTTTTTAACATTAAACACAGCAAAAAATAAGAATTAAGTTTTAAAGTAAGCAACATTGAACAATATTTTCATTGTACTGTGCTAATCACTCTCCTGGGTTACAGTACAAAAGGAAATGATTCTATGAATAACTCTTGGGTGAAAAGTTTATTATTACTTTTGGTAGGCTGACAGTACATTTTGTGCATTAGATTTTTAAAGACTGTGTGTGAATATCTGAATATGTGATCCTTGAGTAAAACTTTCATCTTTCCTTTCTATTTGCAGTCTTTTATTCTTATTTCTGTATGGTTCTAGTTTTTTTTCATAGATTGTTCTCCAAAGAAAGGACAACCAAACTTTAATTACTTGAAATTCTTTTTATTTTTATTTTTTGTCTGTCATGGGGCTTGAATTCTGGGCCTGGGCACTGTCCCTGAGTTCTTCAGCTCAAGGCAAGCACTCACCACTTGAGCTACAGCGCCACTTCCGGTTTTCTGGTGGTTTATTGGAGATAGGAGTATCGCGGTCTCTCCTGCCCGGGCTGGCTTTGAACCGCGATCCATCAGATCTCAGCCTCCAGAGTAGCTAGGATTACAGGCGTGAGCCACCAGCGCCCGGCTTTTGAAATTCTTAATAAAATGATATTAGAAATGCTTTATGTCTCTCATTTCTTTATTTCCCCCATTGGAAATTGAATCTTAAGTCCACCTTTAAATTTCCATATTAGATGATTTATATTTTTGTGATTTGTAGGATCTGTAGTTTTCTTTTTTGAATAAATTAACTTAAAAATTACTTGATTTCTCTTACTTTAGGTATATCTCATTCATTTCAGAGTGATTAGAAATGAGACAAATACAAAATTGTATTTTCCTTAATTCTGCTTTGAGATGTTTTTCTGTGTTATATTTCTAAAGACATTTGGAACATATATAAAACAACATTGGGAAACTTGGTGAAAGACAATAGCCTATTACAAACCTATGCAAATTCTTATATTTTATCATGAATCCTTTTTGCTTTTATGACTTTTACAAAAAGATGGTTTTTGTAGACCTATGTATTCTTGAAATTCTTATATTTTAAAAAGTTCTATGTATTAATTATAAGTTTTCTTGCTGCTGGTTCTACTCCTCCTTCCCTTACTTCCTCCTTCTTCTTCCTCATTCCTCCCTCTCCCTTTTTCCTCCCCTCCCCTTGTCTTCCTCCTTCTTTTTTCTTACTGGTGCTAAAACTGAAGGCTTCATGCTCATGCTCACCTTGCTTGCTGACAGCTTGAAATCTACCACTCAAGTCATGCCTCCAATCTGGCATTTTGCTGAATAGTTGGAAATGGAATCTCAAAGATTTTTCTGCCTGGGCTTGCTTGGAACTACATGAGTCATAGCATTCTTTACAATCATGCTCACATCTTCAACTTGTTCCTAAACAACAACCACAAACCCCCTGAAAACACCAACAAAACAACAATTTTTTGTGTGTGTTTTAATTTCCAAATTTTATCTGGCAGATCCTTAAGGTTTCAAACAATTGTAAATACTACTTTAGAAAACAATTGTGGCTTTGAATATGGAAGTCCAGTTAAGTAAGCAAGACATACAATAGTTGGTAATGAAGGAAAAAAATAAACCAGCCCTGATTTAGATAGCTCTCTGAGTGCAGTGTGAGGAGATGAATTTGAAATACAATTTCTGTGTGAACAGTATATCCTTTTCAAGAGGATACTGAAGAATCACAGAATGATTTGTTTCAAAAACAAATTGCTAATGGTATCAGAGATTCAACAACTATAGGATATTCCATAGCTGTACCTAAAGTTACCAGCTTTTTATGTTTTACGGTTTGGTCATCGTGTGGTCATGGCTGGCTAACTGCTGGGTTTCTGACATTTCTTGCCTGATTTTTAGCATAATCTTAGAAAGTGGGACAATCTATGTAGATGTAAGTTACACTGAAACATTCTCTATTTTATCTTACTTGGAGCAACATTTTCCATTATTATCCTTGCATATCATCTATTTTTATGTCTCCAATATTCTTAAATTCTAGTAGACCAGAAAGAAAAGTATAATGACTGTAACTATAAACAACAGAACAGTAAAGTATATCATATAAAGTAATTTATTTCTGTAATGTAGTAACTTGTAAATGATACATAGTCTCTGATAATTGCATAGTATCTCTTTTTTCTGAGATTCTTCAAACTGTATTGATGAAACCCATAATTCCCTTATAATGTTTTACACATTGGAGAAACTAAGCATACAGAATGTTATTTTGCCCACTGCATGGTCAAAAAATATAGGTGTAAATCTGCTAGTTCTGTTCCTTCTAGGTATAGTTATTATTTACTAAAATGAAGACAGTGGGTGTATTTTGCCCCAAAGATCCATATATAGTTTTCATCAGGAATATATCACTTGTATTGCTATAAGCAAACTCCTCATTGTTTTAGTCTCTTTTGGAAGAGGTGATCAGGAGACCTGCTCTAGACTAATCTGAGTGCAAGAACTGAGTCCCATCTCATGTTCCCACCACTCCCCCCACCCCACCCCTCCACCTCAGGTAGACTTTTTTTGCATACTAGGCAGAAGCTCTATCACTTGGGCCATGGCCAGCATCAGACTGTGATTCTAGTACCTATGGCTTCCAGTGTAGCTAGGATTATTAGTGTATTCTACTATGTTTGGCTTGCTGATTGAAATGGGGGTGTGACTTTTTGTACTAGCTATCCTGAAACTAAGATTTTTCTGATCTCTGCCTTCTAAATAATCACGGCTCCAAATGATTTTTTATATAAAATGTTAGTTAATGCATTTGTATATACTTGCATACCACCCAACGTATTTATTTAAACATTTTTAACCTAATTCTACCTTCCACATATAAGGGAAAACATACATTCTTTGTCTTTCTGGGCCTGACTTACTACATTTAATACAATTTTTTCCAAGTCTTTCCATTTCTTTACAAATGATACAATATCATTCTTCCTAAAGATCAGTTAAATTTCACTGTGTGCATATACATTTTCTTGAGCAGTTCATCTGTTCAGGGGCATCTGGGTTGATTCCATAACTTAGCTATAGTGAATAGTAGTGCAGTGAACATAATTGTACTAGTGGCTTTACCGTATCCTACTTTGTAATTTTTTGGATAAATGCCCAGAAATGGGATTGCTGTATCATCATAGGGTAGTTCTATGTTTAGTTTTTTAAAGTTACCTCCATACTGCTTTCCAGAATGCTTGAACAATTTTACATGCACACCGACAGTCTAATAGGGTTCCCTCTTAACCACATCCTTGCCAGCATCTGTTGGGTTTTAAGGGAGAACTCAAATCGTTTAATTCCTTAGAAAGGCCAAAGCAAAGTTCAACAAAACAAACTCCTGAAAACTGGCACTTGAAAGGGGTGGAGTCATGGGGAAGAAGGAGAGATGAAGAGGAGAATAAGAGGCCATGCAGTTAAGAATTTAATTTAAAATTTAAGAAGAGTGAGAAAAGGAGTAGGTAGGGGAAGGATGGGTGAGAATATTGAAAAGGGTGACATTGATCAAGATGCATTATATCCATATACTGCTTTGTAAAATGGCAACTCCTTTGTACAACAGCTTAAAGATAATAAAAGTTATATGCAAAGATTCTGCTATAGGGGCTGGGAAGGCGGCTCAGTGGTAGAGTGCTTGCCTTGCGTGCATGAAGCCCTGGGTTCCATTCCTTAGCACCACGTAAGCAGAAAAAGCTGGAAGTGGCGCTGTGGCTCAAGAGAGTGCTTGTCTTGAAATGAAGAGCTGAGGGACAGCGCCCAGGCCCAGAGTTCAGGCCCACAACCGACACACACACTTACAACACACACACACACACACACACACACACACACACGATACTGCTATACTAAAAAAAGTTAGAAATTCTTAATAATTAGATATAAACAGTGTGCAAATCTAGATCCCTATGAGATTATCCAATATATCTGCTACATTAAGAAGCGTTGGATGCTTCCAGGAAGAAAATACATTGTAAGTAAAACAGCAGTATCAGTATGTGAAGGGAGAATTTCTTTGACTATTTGGAGAAATAAACTCATTCCTGTAAATCTGTGTAGAGTGTATCACTTTACTTTTCTCCCAATTTTCATTCATTTTCTTTTTTATTAGAATGAATAATAAGAGCCTGATCAGCAAAAAGCATATTGCAGTAACAGTAACATTGAATTTAAACTTAAAAAGGAATTAACTTGTGAGCTTCTATAAAGTAGGGGCTATGAGTGATCCTTTGACTGCTTTCCAAAAAGCACAGATTAATTTAAGACTTTCTCAGACTTAGTTCATTATTTATTCATTCTGCCACTTTAAATCATATCCCAAGCATTATTTTCAAATGAACTTAATAACTTAGTTTAATAATATATAGTATATAATTTACTGTTAACCATCAAGAGATTGTTCATCTAAAGGCAAATTTAAGCCAGTTAAATTTTAGAGACATTATGGTTTTGTTTAATTTATGGGAAATGTTTAATTTTATGTGAAATTTGTCACTGTTTACAGATTTGAGTTATCACCTAAATGAATAGTATGTTATACAGTTAGTAATTATTTCAGCATGCAAATGAATCAGTTTTTCAATAGCTAATATGGTCTATAAATGAGAATTTGTTTTTAGGATATAAGTTCACAATGTAACAGTATTTTTTAACAGAATAAAAAAAACTTGTTCACCATTCACTATTATAAACTATTATGTTAAATTTGTTATCAGTAGTTTTTCTTCATATTTTGGGACACTTTTTCCCTTGAGTAGCAACCTAATTTTCTTGTAAACTTCAGATAGCAAGAACTTATGACTAACATGAAAAGTAGATTTCAGTTACCTGGCACATAGATGTTCAATAAATGTTCCTATTTGTCTGTGAATATCTGCCATCTTTTCAGAATAATTGATATCTGATTTTGCTTTAGAAAAATATGAGTCTTGTATATTTTAGAGAGTTTATTAAGATCTCCTAAGAGTCACATGTTGGAAGAACCTCACCATTTACATCTGATATAAATGTACTTTCTTTACACATCGGCCTCCAAGTTACTCGTTTTCACATTATACTGTTCATTTCCTTTCCAGCATTTATTAAAATTCATAATCATTTTGCATATTTGATCACCAGTTATCTACTTAACTAGCTAAACAGAGGAAGCCTTCTTTGGCAGCCTTACTTCAACTTACATATGTAGTTACTTACATGCATAATTTCTATTTTTCTTGCATTATTTTGTCATTCACATTTATGCCCTTCTAACATATTATATGTTTTCATCTTAATTATTACCACTTCCTTACTAGAATCTATTTTTTGGGGGGTCAGAGATTTTACTTGTAGTATTCACTGCTGTATTCTCAGTTAAGAATAGTTTTCTGGCTCATGGTAGATGTTTAATAAATATTTGTTCAATGAGTGATTGATCATTGTAATGACAATGTAACTTGGCAAAAGTATTTTCATCAAACTTGTTTGTGACTATTTGTACAGTGAGTAGCTCAATGTCTCACTCATTTAGTTATTCCACAAATGTTTGTTGAATAGATGAGTGAGAAGAATTGCTGGTGAGGAGATGTGTCTTCACCTTTCTTTGTGGAGACTCTAATGCTGTGTGTTTAAAGTTCTGAGAAGAAGATTGTGTGGTTTTTGACTCTTAAACAAACAGCACACACAGAAGAAGAAATAGGAAGCCAAATCTGACCCTATTTTATATGGTTTAGGAATGTGGTTGTAGCTTTCCCTACAACCACATTGATAGTGGTTGAATATTTCCCTACTGTGTGAAGAACACATGCCCAATGCTAAAAAAGAACTAACATAAAAAACAAACCTTTTGTTTGAAGAGTAATGAGAAACTGAACTGTTGAAGTGTTTTTAATGAAGGAGACCAGAAGAGTTTACTGATTTTCAGAAAAACAGAATTTTTATTGCACATTGTATCTTAGGAAACAAATAAATTCTGTAAGATGAAACAATATATTAGAAAACTAAAAACTAAGAGCCTTGTGAATGCTAGGCAAGTGCTGAACTACTGAGCTACATCCTTAGCCTTTTCTTTTTCATATTCTCTTTCTCCTAACACACACTTACAGAACTCAAAACAGTTATGCCACTGATGGTATTCCATTGTAGCAGCACCTTTCTTTCCTAGGTGAATGTTTTCATTTTTTTTAACTGCCCATATCTATGAACAAGATTAATAGAGATATTTATTTATAAGGCTGCATGATTTTGATTTTATGATGGCAAAACCCTAGTATTGTAATGGAAAAATAAAATAATATATAACATAAAAATATGACATATCTTGGGAAACTTTAAGATTTCTCATTAATTTTGAACCTTTCCAGGAGAAGTGCATTTGTGGCAAGGGCTTTTTACTTACACATCAAAAAGAAGCATATACATTTTTCTCCTTTATGTACCTCAATAAAATGACTAAATGACAGAACAAATTACAAAAGTTTAAGCACCATGTTTGTTTCATACTTGAAGGGATGAGAGATTTAAAAAAAATCTAATCTTGGAAATGCAAGATCAGATTGTATGAATTTATAGTAGTTAATAGTTTCCTATGCAGCTACTTTGTTTATATTTAGTGAAATCTATTGGAAGTCTTCATATTTTCTCATCTAAAGAGATCTACTCAGTAAAATAGTATGTCATAAAAATGTGCAAATATAAAATAAAATTTAGAATAGTATCTATATTAAATATGTCTTTGGAAGTCAAGGATAACCACTAGAGACCGAGCACTCTCTGGTTGGAATACACTCCTTCTGGAAAGTACTTCACAAAACAGACATATTTTGCTTCTACTACTACTACTACTACTACTACTACTACAACTACTGCAGATTTTTATACTACTACAACTACTGCAGATTTTTGTTGTTGTTGGTGGTGGTGGTGGTTGTGGGGCTTGAACTGAAGGCCTGGGCTTTTGCTCAAGGGTAGCACTCTATCACTTTGAGCTACAACTCCACTCCGGTTTTTTGGGGGGTTAATTGTATGTTGACTTTTTTTTTTTTAGTACTTTCAGAATATGGTTGCCTACTTATACTGTTCACTTTTTTCCTCAAGATATACAAATAACTTGGAGGTTGATATTAGCGAAATCTGGAGAAGTACTTTGTGGAATATGTAAAAAGGCTGTTTAAAGAAATGAATTTGAGTAGCATGTTTGTTTTGTTTTGTCTTCAGATTTTAGAATACTTATTAGAATTTGAATGATGGTGACAAATTTTTACCACAAGCATTTAAAAACCCACAATAATCTTTCACTCTTTATAGCTGGAAGGTTGTTAGATGAGCTACTAGGAGGAATTTCAAGTTATTAAATATAGCAGAAAAATTATAGAATCATTTTCCTTAAATATCTTAAGGTATATAAATATTTTAAGGTATAATTTGACATGTCTTAGGGAATAAAAGCAATATTCCCTTTGCCATATATATAGATTTATCAGGCATATATGTGATAGGAGAGTGTTTTCATTTTTACTTTTCCTGGGTTCCAAGCCAAAATCTTAAGACCACAATCCTAAGTATGCTTAAAGATCAGTAGTTTTTCTTTTTGCCAGTCCTGGGCTTGAACTCTAGGCCTGGGCAATGAAGACCTCAGCTCTGCAGCTCAAGGCTAGCACTCTAGCACTTGAGCCACAGTGCCACTTCTAGCTTTTTCTGCTTATGCGCTGCTGAGGAATCGAACCCAGGGTCTCATGCATGCAAGGCACGTACTCTACCACTGTGCCACCTTCCCAGCCCAAGATCAGGAGTTTTTAACCTGTGTTTGCTTCTTAGATTTTTTTTCTTTTCTAACTGCTTAATCATGTTTTGAGCTTCTTCAGATTGGTTTTTACTTATTAAGCCAAATTTCTATGTCTGGGTTTCTGTTGTTCTTTTGCTTTTCTAGATTCTCTTGCATGTTTACTTATATAATAAATAAGTAAACTATTTAAGGCAGAAAGAAGGGTATATTATCTTTAGAAGCTCTCAGACACCTGGCGCCAGGGGATAGGGTCACCATATATTGTGTTTTCAATTTTCCGTTGTGTGATCAAAAGATAAGTAACCTTTCTTATTACTGATGTTCCTTCCTGACCTCTCCAGTGCTCTGTTTTTCTCTGTGATCATTGAGATCCTATAAAGCAAACAGCTGTTGAGACTGTTACTGGTAGGGAAACATCAGTTCTCCCATGGACATGATCAAGGATGCAAAATGGCATCAAGATTCATTTTTAAAATACACAAAAAATTTATGTGTATCTCTTTCATAATTGCTTAACAAATGAAACCAAGACAAAAGCTATATACTGATAGATACCACTATCTTTTTGTATGTTGTTTTACTTAATGACATAATAATTATAAAATAATTTTGTGCTTTTATGATGCCCTCCCCCCTTGGATAAAGTAGTAATTTTAATATTGTCTACATAAATCAATGAGACGTGCTTCCCATTTTTTAGTTTCTCCTAACTTGTAATTACTTGAAAAAAATGGAAGGGATAACCTCATTTCTTGTATTATACTGAAAGTGTCTTTGTAAAATAGTCAATTTTTCTACTTTTCTTTTTCTTCCCTTCATTATATTTCTCTAATTCTCTTCTTTCATTCCATTTTCTAAACATATTTGATGGATTTCATTGTATTATCTTCATGTAGATAGATGTAATATATTAGAACTTCTTAATTTCACCCTCCTATATCTTCTCTTGAGGGTGTGTGTGTGTGTGTGTGTGTGTGTGTGTGTGTGTGATGTGAGTCTGTGTGTGCGCACGCATGCACGCACGTACGCACATGTATGAGTTTGGGGGCTTGCACTTTGGGACTGGGAGCTGTTGCTGAGCTTTTGTATTCAAGGCTATTGTCTACCACTTGAGTCCCAGCTCCATTTCTGACTCTTTTTTGAGAGTTAATTGGAGATAAGAGTCTCATGAACTTTCCTGTACCAAGGGCTTTGAACCATGATCTGCAGATCTCAGCCTTGAGTAGCTGGGATTACAAGTGAGCCACTGGCATCTGGCCCTATAGCCTCCTTTATCTTTCTCCTGCTCATCCCCACCTCCTTTTATGTTCATGTCCCATCATGTTTTATCATCATCATCATCATCATGAGTGACATGATATTACTCATATCACATAAGAGTGATAACATGTGACATTTGACTTATACAGTTTGGCTTATTTTGCTCTATGATGATCTCTATATCAATTTGCCTGAAAGCAACGAAATTTTGTTCTTTATGGCTGAATAGCATTTCATAATGTATAGATACCACTTTATTTTCATTGGTTGTTGGGTGCCTGGCCTGATTCCACAGCTTGGTTATCGAACATAGTTCTGCAATAAATGTGTGTGTACAGGGATTGGTCTTCTGTGTAGATTTACACACTTTTGGATATATGCCAAAGAGTGCTATTGTAGAGTGTTAATAGGTCTACTTTAGCCTTTTTTTGGGTGGGGGGGAGGTCCAGTTGTGGGGCCTGAACTCTGGGCCTGGGCGCTGTCCCTCAGCTCTTCAGCTCAAGGGTAGCGCTCTACCACTTGAGCCACAGTGCCACTTCGGCTGTTTTTCTTTCTTTTTGCTTATGTGGTGATGAGGAATCGAACCCAGGGCCTCAGGCATGCAAGGCAGGTGCTCTACCACTGAGCCACCTTCCCAGCCCCTACTTTAGCTTTTTGATATACACTGACTTCCATAGAAGTTGCACTAGATGGTTTCTTTCCCTGCCTTCTTGCCAGCATTTTGTTGGTTTTCATTGTAGCCATTCTGACTAAGGTGAAATGGAATCTCAATGTAGTTTTGATTTGCATTTCCTTTATGGCTGAATACCCTCTTCCTATGGACTTCTGAGAACTAACTTATTTTTCTATTTATTAATTGGATTATGTATTCTTTGGTTGCTTGTCTTTTTGAGGTATTTGTTTATTAGATATTAATCTTTTATGAATAGCTGGAAAAGATTTTCTCCCATTCTGTGAGTTGTCTCATCATTCTGCTGATGATTTGCTTTGAATCATGATGATGAAATATTGTTGTAGTTTGATTCATTTGTCAATTCTTGCTCTTAATTCCTGAACAATTGGAGTCCTATTTTTAAAATGCTTGCCAAAGGCTATATCTTCAATCATTTTCCTTATGTTTCTCTGTAGTAGTTTCAAAGTCTCAAGTCTTTCTTAAGATTTTCAATATAGTCAAGTGCTTGTGATTCATGCCTGTAACCTTTAGCTACTCAGAAAGCTGACACCTGGAGAATCTTGGCAGAAAAGTCTGCCAGACTCTATCTCCAAAATGACTAGTAAAAAGTTGGACTGGAGATGTGGCTCAGTGGTATAATACCCTCTGAACAAGCAAGCCAATGGGTACCAGCTCTGAGTTCAAACCTTGGTACCAGAAAAAAAATCTGTGATCCGTTTTGAATTGGTTTTTGTACAAAGTGAGAGTATCAGTGTTTTCTTTTTGTTTTTGTTTTTCGCATATGGGTAATATATTTTCACAACACCATTTATTGAAATGTGTTTTTTTCTTCACAATATGTTTTTGTATCTTTCGTTAAAGATCGCCTGGTTGTTATCTGTGTTTATTTTGGGGTCTTCTATTTTGTTCCATTGGTCTTCATGTCTGTTTTTATGACAGCACATTTTTTTTTGTTATTATGGCTATGTAGTATGGCTATGAGGTCTGGTACTATGAAACCTTCAGTGTAGCTCTTTTTTTACTGAGTATTGCTTAGGCTATTTTGAGGCTTTTGTGTTTCCATATGAATTTTAGGATTACTTTTTCTATTTTTGTGAGGAATAGCATTGGAATCTTGATGAGGATGACATTGAATCTATAGATTGCTTTCTACAGATGTGTAGCAATTTTTATGATATTGATTCTGCTTATTTATAACCAAAGGAAATCTTTCTGTCTTCTGTATCTTCAATTTCTTTCTTCAAGGCCTTACAGTTATCATTGTAGAGATCTTTCACGTCCTTTGCTAGATTTATCATTTACTTTTTTGATGCTATTGTGAATGGGGCTGTTTCCTTCATTTCTTTCTAGTCTTTTCATTATATACATTCTAGCCCTTAATTTCTCTGTTTTGATCAAAATAGCCTCAGTTGAATGGAGTTACTGTTTGCATGTCAAATAAATTAATTTTTATTAGATAGTTGCTATAAACCTTTGTTATCTAAATGCATTTTTGTTAACATTCATATTTGCTAATGTTTTATATTATTGTTAATGTTTTCAAATACTAACATTCACCTGAAAAAATTAAGTAGATTGGAAACTTGAGCATTGGGTATTCATTATATTTAAAAGCATTATAGACATACCAACTTTCAATTTGGTCAAAAGGAACGTTTTGTAAAGACTGCCATAAGCATGCAGACCTTGTCTTTGGGACTCTTTCAGTCTCCTATAATATAAAAAATGAATAAAACTTAAGAAATATGCCAGGCACAGGTGTCTCATGCCTGTTATCCTAACTACTTATAAGCCTTAGAATGTTGAGATCACAGTTTAAAGACTGTTTAGGCATTTAAGAATTGTCCACAAAAGCCATTGCCAAGGAAAAGCTTGACACAGTGGCATATACCTGTTATCCTACCTACCAAATAGCCTAACAAGTAGATCATACTGGCATTTGCCTGTGTAGGAAGCAAAATCCTATCTGAAAAGCAACCAGCCAAAACCAAGATTGGAAGATGGCTCAGTGGAAGAAAACCAGTTTAGCAGTGTGAAACCCTGAGTTCAAATGCTAATATCATTAAAATAATAATAACAACAATAATAAAGACAATCCATTAAGGTATTTAACTTAGTTTCATGGAAAGTAGAAACCATACTGACATCATTTTTCTAATTTTTGTCTTAAAAATTGAAAAATCTTTGAGAGCAGCACTAACCCATGGTTCTTGTCTGACTGATTTCCCTTTGCTTATCCTGGGTCCCATGAACTCTAAGTAATAGTATTATTTTTTCATAGCACTCACATCATTTTTGGTGCATAGTAGAGTTTCAGTAAATACTTTCAAAGGAATGAAGAATATTGTTGGTCCTTTTGCACCACCAGGCAATCCTTACAGGTTAGAAGTTCACCTTGTGCTGTTAGAGAGACCATTTAATATGTATCCTGTCATGTGGCAGAAATGTCCTTTGCTGGGGCTTTTGATAACTTCTGTCTCCTTCCTTAAACTTAAGGACTAGCACAACACCAAATTTCTCCTAGAGAATCTTTACAAGGTAAAATTTAAGTTATAAAGGGAATCCTAATATGGTAATAATGAGTTATTATTTCACAGAGGTAAGAAAACTAATTTTAATTTTGATCAAAAACCATGAGTATATGAAAGAAAACTACGGCATTCCAGTGTTAACCTGATGGCTAGTAAAAAAAAATCATGATTTCTTTTTGCTAACTATACTCCATCACTTTTTCACACTTTTTATTTACTTGATATGAAAGGAATTTTGCTTGCTTTTTATCTTTCTAGGAGTATTTATATTTAATCTTGGTAACTCATCCTAAATTGGATAACCTAATTTTTGTTACTCAAGTTGAAATTCCAGTTGTAAAACCTATTTGAAAGTTCTTCAGAGCCTTCTTAATGACTACTCTAACATCTTGAAAATGTGTCCCAATGCAAATTTCTAGTCCCATGTTCATGTCATGTGAGAAGTTAGTGCCCTAGAATACTTTGAACTACCAGCCCCCCCCTAAGGTAACAATCTTCTCTTAGATGAAGAAATTTGTTTTTAAACATGCATTATTCTGTAAACGAGGACTGTACTGTGAATCTTGACATTAAGATTTTGAAAAAGTATCACAAGCACTTGTTACTTTTAGGTAGAGATTTTCAAAACACTTTTAGAAAGTAAAGTTTCTATAACCTATCTAGATTGAATGTTTTCCTGACAGATGTTATAAGTATTGTTCTTTTCAATAATATAATTCTTACTGTATAGCTTAATTCTTAAAATAAACTTTGTTTCTTTTACCATTTTAAAGTATTATTTAGGCCTAATAAGGAATGTGTGTGTTTGTTTGTGTGTGTGTGTGTGTGTGTGTGTGTAGCTCAGAGGTAAATTTATAGAAGTTTTCATAATGTCTGTATACAGTTCTATTTGGTGTCTGTTTTTGTGAACTCATTAAATTTTGAATTTGGATAGGTTTTTTATATATGGAATGATATTTTGTAAAGCCTTTGAGGCTTTAACTATAGTATATTTAACTATAGTTAAATATATTATTTAGGGACAGAAACTTTAAAAGTATATCCCTTAAGAAAAAAATTACAGTAGTATTTTTTTTAATTGGTCACGGGGGCTGAAACCTGGGCTTGGGCACTGTCCCTCAGCTCTTCAGCTCAAGGATAGCACCCTACCACTTGAGCCACAGCACCACTTCCAGCTTTTTTCTGCTTATGTGATGCTGAGGAATCGAACCCAGAACCTCATGCATGTGAGGTAAGCACTCTACCACTGAGCCAACTTCCCAGCCCAGTATTTTTAAATATATATTTTTATTGTAAAGATACTGTACAAAGGGGTTACAGTTACATGAGTATACTTCCTATTGAGCATTGTTACCCCCTCCTTTGTTTTTACCCTACCATCCCTTCCCTTCTAACATCTCCTCAACTTCTTTTAAATGCTTGTAAAAACCACTTTATAACAAATTACACTGGAAAAGGAAAGTTTTAGGTTTATATTTTGACTCATAGTAAATGTTCTTTTATAATGCTTTCTCTTTTTTCTAGTTGGCTAGTTCTCTGAATGGAGTTAAAATTTTTTAAAGTATTTAAAAACCTAATAGGACATTAGATGTCTTCTCTCCTTGGTAGGGGGCACCCTTAAGATGAGTCCAAAGCTCTATTCACTTGCTATCTCATAATACTGGATATTTCCACTTGTATAATCAGTTAATTAGTGACTTCAGTTATCTCTCCATTCCAGATTACACTATTTTTATTACACATACAAACATATATATATATATATATAATTACAGCATTCAAGTTTAAATTAAAAAAATATTATAGCACTAGTGGTTATGCTAGTTGACAATCATATATAAAAGAAACTGGTAATTTTAAGTATCTTTGTCCAAAGCAAGCCTTTTTTGCCCAATAACTAAAACAGTTTACTTAGAGATCATATTAGATTCTTAGTTTAGAATCTAATAGATTCATACAGTGTGAACAGAAAGAAATGTTTTGCATTTCTATAGTAGAATAAGTGTTGTAATTCTTCTGTGCTGAAGTGGGGAATCAAAAAATTATAATATAGGAGACCAGATAGTTCCAAATAGCAAAAGAGACACCAGTATATGTCAGCATTTTCTAAAAACCAGGATTCTTTTTCGTGGAAATAGCCTACACTGGCAGACTAAAAATAATATTTCTGTATTTTTAGGCAAATATTAACTTTAGAAATTACTCTAAATATCCTTTATATTTTTTTATTTATTTTTAAATTTATGTATTAAGTTCTTTCCCATTTCTATGCCTCCCCTATTTCTCTGTGTTTATATATCTGTCTCCCTCTTTGATACTTTCTCTCTTATTTTAAAATTATTTTCATTTCAATATTACAGTAGGCTTTAGAAATCATTTAAATAACAGCACTTTATTAGTAACTGGGATATTTTTGCTATTATATATTCTGGAGAGTAACAAACACATGTATCTCTCTCCTCCCTATTAATGAAATTCCTGTACACTATTGTAAAAAAGACCCCTGTCAGAATTAAAAGCTAAGATATTCTTTACTTGCAAAAATGAGAATTATGGGAACATATTTAAACAATTGTACAAAATTGTCCAAAATTATTGCCCCACTTTTAAAATTTTTATTGTTATTGTAAAGGTGAGGTACAGAGGGATTATAGTTTCATAAGTCAGGTGAGTACATTTCTTTTTGAAGTGTCACTCCTTTCCTCATTTTCTCCCAGTTTTTTCCTCCGAGCTCCCCTTCCCCACAAGTTGTATAGTTCATTTTCAACATAATGTCTAGTGAGTATCGCTGCTGCATTTGTTCGCCCTTTGTCCCACCATTTCTGTGTTCCTCTAAACAAAAAAAACTTACCTACAAGACAAAAGGTATAGAAAACAGCAATAAAGGTGAAAAAACAAACAAACTAAAAGCAAAATAACAAAAAACTTCTAGTTTTCAGTTCTTGGAATTCATTTTGATAAACATCATTTTAATATGATCATATGCTCATAGTTATTGAGTCCTTGTGATCCTCTCCTGAGAATACCTTCCTTTGGTTTCACTGTGTGAATGTCTAGAGTCCTGTATAATTTATTTTGTCCAAGTGTATTTTTTGTCTTTTACCATCCAATGTGTTTATCTGTAGATTTATAGGCACATTTCAAGTTACAACAAATGAGCAAAACCATGCAACCTATGTATCTGTGAGTCTAGCTTTCTCTGCTTAATATAATTTTTTTTCCAAATCGTCCCATTTCCTTATGAATGCTACAATATCATTCTTTCTGATAGAAGCATAGAATTCCATTGAGTATACATACAACATTTTATTATTATTTTTTGGTTGGTCATGAGGCTTGAACTCTGGGCTTGGGCGCTGTCCCTGCGCTCTTCAGCTCAAGGCAAGCACTCTACCACTTGAGCTGCAGTGCCACTTCCGGTTTCCTAGTGGTTTATTGGAGATAAGAGTTTCATGGACTTTCCTGCCCAGGCTGGCTTTGAACTGCGATCCTCAGATCTCAGCCTCCTGAGTAGCTAAGATTATAGGTGTAAGCCTCCAGCACCCATCTATATACCACATTTTATAGCCCACCTTTTAAAGGACCTTCTTCAAAATCCTTCTTTCTTATGCTTCCACAGCAACATGAAACCTGATAACACTTTTTAAATGATGCTGAATGTGAGTATTTTATGTAAGAGTTGACATGGTTTTAGTCTCTCTCTCTATTCCTGATCAACTTGCTTTTGCCTTCTTTCCCAGGAAGTGTGTAGAGAGCTCTGGTGCCTCAGCAAAAGCAACCGCTGTGTTACCAACAGTATCCCAGCAGCTGAGGGGACATTGTGTCAAACTGGGAATATTGAGAAGGGGGTAAGCTCAAATGATTTACTAGCTCTTTGACATGTATACTAAACTAATATATTTCTGACCATAGTCAACCACTAAGAACTATTACGTAAAAATAACACATTTCTAATGCAGTTGTTGTTATATCTGGCAATATGTTATTTATGAATTTACAGGGAATAACATTTTTTCATATCAGTTTTGTATTTCTGTTGGCATGTGTATAAGCTATGTTTGTACCAGGAAAACTTCAACAACAATCTCATAATCATACCCAATAGTCTAGTTTTTATTTCCAGTAAATAATTCCTAGGAAAAATTATGTGACCCCCTAGACAGACTTTATCATCTAAAACCGTTTAGTTTTCATTGGCCTAATTTTCAAAATTATTAAAACTGGTTTAAACAGGAGTAGAAATAGAGATAAGTGATAAAGCATTTTCTTAGCGTGCATGAGGACCTGAGCTCCATCCTCAGGATCCTAGGGAGAAAAGTAAGAAGTATTCAAATAGATAAGAATAGACATAATCTACTCTTCAAATTCTTTAGGAATTGTTATATACGGAAATTTTAGAATTTATTACTATTGAATGAATTCATAATAATAACTACTACTTGTCATCTGTTCTTAGTTCTGCTTTCTTCGATGTTAAGTAGGCTATTTTCAACAAAGATTACTCTGAATTTCAGCTTGCAATAGGATGTTTAAATAAAAAGAATGAAAGTTTTTGGGCAGCTGTCACAGTGTATTAATCTGTGTTGACGGCTTCATTCAGGACCCATGACCTAGTGCCATGTTGATAGCTTTTCCATGCTGGGTTTGGAAATGTTGGTAAATTGTTCTAAATATAAGAATTGATAGGGTTATTTTAAAAGGATTAAGGCTTTTTTCTCTCCAAATTTTGTAAGTAGCCAATAAAAATACAGAGATCTTCATGCACCACTAAAAATTCTTTATTTTTTTTTCACAAAGTAATAGAAAAATACTAGGAACCACATTCTTGAAACAACAGTGTAGGTTTACTTTGGAATCAACCAGTCTTGTCAATGACAAGTAGCAATTTACATCAATCTGTAAAGAAATATACAACTGTAAGGGGGCAAAGTCATGGTGAGAAACTGTTTGTCATTGATGAATTACTATTCTTGTGATCTATTGTTTTTCTAGAATAATGCTACCACTAGGCCTGATGGTTTTAAAATTACTCTTAAGCAAGCTCAGGTTGAGTCTGTAACTCTATAATACATATACATAAACAGCACAGCTCATGTGAATGATCAGATACAGCATGCCTAGCATGTACTAGACCCTGGTTTTGACTCAAAGCACAACAAAATGTAAAAATTTTAGAGCTCTCCTAGTAGCATTCTATGAATTATGTAATGACTCCAAGTAGTTAAACTATGAGTAGTGGCTATTGGAGAACACATGACTCAACCTCAACCAGTTATTTACAAGACAAACATATATTTAATATCTGGCTATTTGCATGTGATAATGAGGCTGTGAAATGTCATATGTTACACCTATCTGCATGGGATAAAGATAATGCATTGTTTGCAAATTACCATTTTTGAGAGATACTCAACTCTCTTAATATTAAAATTAATCATATGTAATGTAAATTTAGAAATGCAGATAGGGGAAAAATGAAGTTATTCACATGCATAAATAAAATATGAAGAGAGAGAGAAATTGGACCACACATGATTTCTAAAGATTCACATTCTTAATCTGTGTCAATGGTAATCAACTTTTGATTCTTAATTTTGAGGTGTACAGTACTTGTGATTCCCCATGTTTCTAGGAAGAACTTTTTTTTTTTTTTTTTTGTCAGTTGTGGGGCTTGTACTCTGGCCTGGGCGCTATCCTTCAGCTCTTAAGATCAAGGGAGTGCTCTACCACTTGAGCCACAGTGCCACTTCAGGTTTTCTGAGTGGTTTATTGGAGATAAGTTTCATGGAGTTTCCTGCCGGGGCTGGCTTTGAACCGCAATCCTCAGATCTCAGCCTCCTGCGTAGCTAGGATTATAGGTGTGAGCCATGGACACCCGGCCTAGGAAGAACTTTTAGACTGACTTTGGACCATGATTGTCCATCTCTGCTTCCCATGTAGCTAGGATCACAAGCTCCCAGTTTATTTTAAGTGGGTTTGTTACCTGTGGAAGTTTCTTAGCTGAGTAATCAGAATAAGAAGGTAGTATGGGTAGGGCACTAAGCGAGTTATGAACACGTGATTGTGTAGCAATTGGTTCAGTATTGGACTCTTTACTTGAAAATGATAGAAAACCAATTTTACATATTTCTTAAGAGTTTTGTGGAGATGGAATGAATAATACCTCATGAGATTTGTGTGGTTTTCCTCCTCCTCATCATTACCATTGATTATTTGCTAACCTCTTAGATGGTGATGGGCAGAGACATTTTTGACTGACTGTTTTAACTGATAGCAGAGGGTATCATAGAGAATAGGAATGAGTTTCTGTATCTCTGAGACATGAGTGGAATATCCACAAATTTTTATCTTAAAAATGAGTTTCAAAACTACTCCCATCAGAAGAAACAAGAAGAAACCTACACCCTGTCTAGCCAGCAGAATAAAACCAAAGCTGTACATCGTTTTCTGAATAAATCTTTTTTTTAAGGGAGGGGTTAGAAATATTGCTTGAGTGATAGCATAGACATATCCAGAGGATTGGATCCATGATGATCTCGTCAAATTCTGGCTGCAAAAGATATGGGATTCCTGCCCAGGGCACAGTTCCACAAATGTTCCATGTAAGCATGGGAACTGTTCCATGCACATTTAGCAGATGGAGTAAGAAATATGGCCAAAAAATTAAAAACTGATCTTTGCGTGAGTCCTGGGGGGTCTGACATCGCTATTACAGTCATTGGATGTTTGCCTGAATAAGGCATTCAAGGGTTGAATAAGAACCATATGGTTGGAGTGGATGTGCTTAGGGACAGTAGCATTAACCAAAGGAAGAAATTTGATGGGCCCAGACATTGCACTGGTACTGTGTGACCATGGGTCAGTGTTTTACAATTCAGTCAATAGAATTTTCAGCCAGAGAACTCTCCTTGGATATAGCATCAGCAATAGCCCTTTGGCCAGGAATCAAAGGGTTACCATATTTGATGAAATAGGAAATAAAGATTTAGATTGTAAAAACTTTAGTAGTAGTGTTGGCATTGTCACTGAACAGGAAATTAAGGATAATCAAAACTCAATCGTTGTACTCCCTGTTGATGACCACAAAGAAGGTTTTAAATATTTGGTAGATTGCCAAAAGATTGATATAAGGGCACGGCAAGACCCAATTTGAGCAATAGTCCAGCATTTAGGCTTACATATAAGTGATACAGATTCCTAATGTCTTTGATTGTGAAACATATAGCTGGATTAGACTAAGATTATCATATGCCTTTCCCAAACACTGGATACATAATAGGACATTTTGCAGCTTTAGATCTTAATCCACTTAGGGCAGGATATACATTGTTTTGACTGGATCCTAAACTCTAAACACAGGAAGTAAAAAAATAGTAGTTCTTCCAGCTGCTCTAGAAATTTTAAAAGTATGAAATGACAAGTTCAGATTTAGAATTTGGGTTGAAATATAGCTTGAACATTCCCATACCTGTAGAGCAGAGAGAGAAGGCTTTCAAGATGTCGTGCTTCCCTGAACTCAGCTCTGAGGACTTGTGTAGGACTCTTTTATATTGAATCACCAATATTGCTTCTTTTAAAAAAATCTTAGGATTTACTTAGTGATCTCTTATTCCAGATGTTGATTAGACCTAGTCTGATTGTTACCATGTACAACAAAATCAACCTAAAATAATTCAAGTTAAAAAGAAAAAAAACTTTAAAAATACTTCATATACTCATCTTGGAAATTTCCTTTGTGAGTTTCTGACACATTCCCAAAACTAGATTGCTTAAATAGTCTTGCTTAAAGAAAATCCCCTGAGATAGATCATGATATTTAACAATTCTTCAGAGAATAACCTTATTTTTCCATGACTACTGTTTCTTATGGAAGTCATTTAAAGGTTCACTGGAATATGCTATCTTTCAATATAGTGTTTAAAATATTTATTTAGTTTAGGAAGAATGTGAAAAGCAAGAATAAGAATATAAGATTTTATTCTGGGCATGTGATTGTCTCATTTCTTTCACCTTTGTGAGCTTATTAAACACACGTGAATTAGGAGAAGGAAGGCCAACGCATCCAATTTAACTAGATAATTTAGACCGATATAGCATAAGGTATTTAGAGCAATCTAAAGTTACTAAATTGACTAAAACCATTAGTAAAGACTAGAAATAGGTTTGTATATGTATATATAACTTTTCTAGCTTAACAAAATAAAAATATTATGCCTCTGAAAATTGTATGTTTGGAACTTCATGTAAAAACAAAAGAAGGATACAAGTAGATGATACAACACTCCAAAATTTTACCTTTATATGCTTATAGGATTTATATACTTCAACTTATTTTTTTGGTGCAATGTAGTTATTCTCTTCATTATTTCCACGTTATCCATTACATTTTTATATATACTAATTAATGCAAATATGTAAGAAAGTACCTCCAATCATCCAACTCATTTGTATGGATTTCTTAAAGCTCTTTTATTCAGTGAGATCATGTTTTCCTCTGCACCAAGGTATTTACTATCAATGGAAAGAAGTAGCAGAAGTTAGCAGGACATCCTTTCCTGTAAATATGGAGGGAGAAAACAAAACCAAACAAAACACAAAAGAACACTTTTGCCAGAGATCAAAATTAAGCAAGATGTTAGGTTTTTAATTTATGTGAAAATTCATCTGCAATACTAATTTTTTAATGTTGTCTTACTCTAAACTACATTGGAATAAAAACCAAAATGAATTTCCATTTTATAGTTAGGGAAACAAAAGAAAATCAGGTGATTTGCTTTAGGTCCTGAGAAATTGCAAGAATAAAAACTGAAAGTACATTTTTCTATATAAGATGAAGTTGTTTATTTGTAAACTGGTTAGTTAAAATATTAACAAGCTATTAAACTAATGACTAATCACTTGTCTACTCCTAGAAAATTGATACTTACACTGTGAATTTCTTAGCCATTAGTCTTTGTTACTTAAGTTTTTAATATAATTGTCATATTATAATTCCATAGGATTTATTAATACAAACATGAATTTATGCATAAAAAGTTCTTCTCACAAGTCATTTATCAAATACTATGCTGTATAGATATTAATGTCAAGAGCTCAGCACCATTTTGCAAAATAAATATTGTATATTTATCTTTTGCTTTAAGAATAAGATTTATATTTTTAATGTTTTTTTGGGGGGGGGATCCGGTCATGGGGCCTGAACTCTGGGCCTGGGCACTGTCCCTCAGCTCTTCAGCTCAAGGCTAGCGCTCTACCACTTGAGCCACAGTGCCACTTCCGGCACTTTTTGCTTATGTGGTGCTGAGGAATCGAACCCAGGGCCTCAGGCATGCAAGGCAAGCACTCTACCCCTGAGCCACCTTCCCAGCCCCATTTTTAATGTTCTTAAGGACCTCCTAATTCCTTTCTCTAAAGAATAATTTAAAAAGTGAATTAAAAAAGTGAAAATTTCCCTATATATCTGCAGTAGACTTAAGGTATAATCAAGGAAATCTGAAGTAACAGGCAAACATATATAAACCTGAACTTTTTTTTTTTTTTTTTTGGTAATACTAAGGATTGAACTCATGGAGCTTACACTCTGCTAGTTGAGTCATGCCCCTAGCCTTGAATTTGACTTTCTCAACCTCTAGAGTCTCATACATTAACCATTTCTAAAAAAATTCTCTGTGATGATAGAAATGTTCTCTGATCTGCTGTATTCAACATAGTAACTATTAGCCATGTGCAGCTATGGTAGCCTTGAAATGTGGCTAGTGGTCCCAGGGAACCGGATTTCTTTCTTTTCATTAAACTAACTATTCCTATGCCAGGCTTTTACATTCTAAGGAGGGGAGTGGGGGAAGACATGCTTTGAATGATAAACAGGATAAAAAGTTCTTCTCACAAACAGTGCTAAATGGTAAGAGAGAACTGAAACAGAATGACACACTGTTATATCCTGGTATAAAGGGGAGTGGGCTCACAACAAAGTAGTCCAGGAGCCTTGTTTGTTGAGATGATCCTTGATCTGAGACCGAATGAGAACCCAGCAATATAAAGACCTGGGAGATGGGCATGGTGGTATATCCTTTTAATCTGAGGACTCAAGGGGTTGAACCAAAAGCTTCACAAGTTCAAGACAGCCTCGGCTATGTGGGTATATCCTGTCTCAAAAAAGATGAAACATCAAAATAAAAAAGGCTGGGGTGTGGTGGCTTAGTGGTAGAGGGGTTGCCTAGTGTGCATGAAAGCTTACATTTCTTTCCATCATTTTCATCATTATAAGGATCAAAATATAAAACAATTATAAAATAAAAATAAGAGGCGGCTACTACCAAAAGGATTAGAAAATGCAAATACATCATGAATAGTTAGGAAACAAGCTTTATGTATTTAAAAAAAAAAGTCAGTGTCTGGAACTGTCAGTGCAAAGGAGATAGGCTGAAGAAAGCAGGTGCTAGATCAGTATATCCTCTAAACCAGGGATAAGGGAAGTAGGAAACACTGAAATATTCTTATCAAAAAAAGTGATATGGTATGATAAGTGGTTTTATTTATTTTTTGGGTCGGGTCGCGGGGCCTGAACTCTGGGCCTGGGGGCTGTCCCTCAGCTCTTCAGCTCAAAGCTAGCGCTCTACCACTTGAGCCACAGTGCCACTTCCGGCTTTTTTCTTTTTGCTTATGTGGTGCTGAGGAATCGAACCCAGGGCCTCAGGCATGCAAGGCAAGCGCTCTACCACTGAGCCATCTTCTCAGCCCGTGATAAGTATTTTAAAAAGATACCTCTATGTGCTGTCTGTAACATAAGTTCCAACAGTAAAAAGGAGACTGAGTGGCCAGGCTAGAAGCTACTCCATTTGCCTGTTGTTTTGGGGTGGTAGCAATGAAGAATGAGAAAAGTGAAAGAATTTCAGATATATCTCGTGGGCAAAAAATCACTAAGTTGGCGATAGAATTAGCATCATGAACTGATTATTTTCTGAGTGTCATATACCGTAGTCCCTTTATATTTTAATTTTTTTTAAACTGATACTTGCTCAACTCTAGCCATGCTTCCTATTGTTACACATTTAAGCAAGTGACTTTTTTGTTATTGGGTTGGTTTGTCAAAGTTTCATAATTCAGAAAGTGCACTAATAAAAATGTACAAATTATTGGTTTTAAAGAAGACTTTTATTTTGCCATATTCTGCAAATAAGATTTATCATGCTAGAGTTATGAGCTGATTATGCGATGTCTGCATCTCGATAAATTATTCCTGGCTTTCTACTTAGGTGCAGTATGTGTGGTTTATTGCAGAGAGTAAAGCTGAACAGAATTCCAGTACACATGTTCATGTAGGGCCATACACATGGCTAGTCAGTGGATATAAGGGTTTTTTTGTACCCAGTCCCTAGTGTCTTGGCATTACTTTTATTATGTCTGCAGTGCTCATGTAGATGAAATGCCACAACACATTCTTTTACTATTGTAGCCTCAACCATTTTTTTTTTTTTTTAAAGAAAGAGCAGTTACCGTCATAAAAATTCCTTACTGGGGAACTTTCCATATTGTGTTATCATTCCATGAGTCTAATAATCGTGGAATATAAAGATTTTTTTAAAGAAATTACTAAGATATATAAAAAAAAAAAAAGACTTTGAGGTCTGTAGCTAGCTCCATAATGAGAAACATTAAAAGTCTGGAGGAAGAAAAACAAAGAAAAGGCGAAGTGAGGTACTTTTTTTTACACTCGTGGTACATGTTAAAGACTTATAAATCATGGCCTACCTAAAGATAATTTACAAGTCACATGCACCTTCACGGAGTCTAATCACAGTTAAAGAACTATCTGTTATCTCTTTGGAGAATACTAATGCCGAAAATTGGTCATTTGCCTGACTCTTAAGTATTTCTGTCCTGACAGCTCTGTCTGCCTGAAATCTAATTCTGTGTTTTCTGTGAAATCTTGCAGTGGTGTTATCAGGGAGATTGTGTTCCTTTTGGCACTTGGCCCCAGAGCGTAGATGGGGGCTGGGGTCCCTGGTCCCTGTGGGGCGAGTGCAGCAGGACCTGCGGGGGCGGCGTCTCCTCATCCTTAAGACACTGTGACAGTCCAGCGTAAGTAGCTAAAGTAAGCCGGAGCCAACAAAAAGACACAGTTGGAAAGGATTCAAAGCTGTGGTTTCACATGTTATCTGTAAAAACGTTTCGTCAGTGAGCCAAAGGCTTGTCTTCAGAACAAGCAATAGGCACAGGAAAGTGGAGGAGCTTTGTTCGACAAGACTCTTCCGTTCCCCTTATGGTGTAACTAAAAATAAAAATCAGGAAAAAAAGAAACATATTGTGCATCTGCCCTAGATAAGCCAGACTTCTAATCTAGTAATAATCAGATAGATTTCCTCTTCTGAAAACTACTGAATTATGGATGAATCCAGGTCTGGTTTTTGCTACATTACCATTATTCCCAGGAAACCTAAGGTCTTTTCACATGTCACATAAAATTATTACTGCTACATTAGTATTAAAAGGGCCAATGAGAGCACTTCAAGGGTTGAAATGCCTTGATTCGCATCGCAAATCACAATGAAAAGGATACTGCCCATGTGTTAAAATAGTTTCCATTCACATGCCCCCATTAATCATCTTCCCAAGCTGCCACCACTTTTCTCCCCATGACTGTTTTATGCAGGTCAGACTGCTCTTCTCCCACTACTCCTTTCTCCAGCCAGCATCTTCCTGGCATAAGGCCAGGCCCCCCTAGTATTCTTTGCCAGCTCTATTGCATCTCCCTCTCCTCGATGCCCAGTACAGGTGGACTGTTCTTTAGTGGTACTTTCCTGTACTGCTGGAGATGAAACTCCTTAGCTGTTGTCAGGTGCCATGTTTTTTCTTTTCCTGAATAGTATTCGATACACTATACTACTTAGATGCCCTACCTACCACACCCCTATGATAAAAGAGAATCTATTTTTGTTGTTTGTTTTTTTAAAGTAGGTCCTCTCCTTTTATTTCCTTCTCCAAATGTCTAATCGCTTATCTCTTTAGCTTAAAAAGTTTACCTTCATATTAGCTCTGTTTCCATTATGCTATTTTCTGTTGATTATTACTGTAGTATTAAACTGAACTTCCTGTTACCCATTCATTAGCTAGCCATTGCTACCACCATTCCCACCACCTGTGTTTCTCTGACTGGCCGATTTCTCTTAAGCTGGTTTCAAGCTGAATATTTGCCTTTCCTCCACTAGAGTTAGCGTTCGCTGACATTCAATATAGATTCCAAATTTAGCTTTAATTATCCCATTGATACCAGTAAGCATGATCATATTAAAGCAAGTGCAGAATAATCAACCTGGATTCAACTATAGATTGTCATAAATTAGTATAAAGTTATGCTAACCCCAGAGATATAAGGGAATGTTTGAGACCTTTTAAAAGAAGTTAGATAATTTTACCTGCTCAATAACTATGTATTCTAGGAATAGAATATGACTTTCCCTAATATTTAAATCCTTACAGCTTAGCTTATGTAAATCAGTACTTTGACATTTTACTGTTATAATTTGGATGTGCCATAAAGATTTATATAATACAAAGCCATATGATTTTTTTAAACTTGGGTTTTAAACTTCATGTAATATTTGAAATAAGATGGAAATTCATCTCCATACTGTTTACTTTGAGCTGGAGTTAATTCCAGAAAGTTATGTAATATTCTCTGCTTCCCATCTGGGAGAAAAACAAATTTTACTTCTACTTGGGAAACATATGTATCATCAGATTATTGATTTGTTAAATATGACTGAAATGGCTTATATTTTAAATAAGTAAAGCTCACTTAGTTTACAGAGTATTGTAGTATGGTAATTAAATTAAATTAACCATATTTTCTTATAATGTAACTCCTAATAGTAGTTATAAATTACTCAGATAAATATCTTAATTTTATATTCCATAGCCATAATCACTGCTAGGAATTGCCAGTATGATATCATTTTAATAACTGATACAATATCGTATTGGTATTTTCTTAAACTTCATATGATCTCATCAATAAGATATGTACTGTCTGTGGGATAGATGTATTCACATGTTAAACAAAATGTTTTTTCAGACCTTCAGGAGGTGGAAAATACTGCCTTGGGGAAAGGAAACGGTATCGCTCCTGCAACACGGATGTAAGTAAAAGCAAACTTTTCTATGAAAAGTTAGCTTACTTCCTCACTAAAACTCTGAAAAGTCAAAAATTGTAAGCAGGTCCACCAAATATCTATGTGTGGGAGGGTCATATCTATTTCCTAAATGGTTCATAATAACGCTGGCCTCAACTCTATTATTTCCATAGTCAAAGAGAATATCCAGCATTAGTTTCCGACAGGTATGGTGAGAGAGACACATGCCCTGAATTGGCCAGCCTCAGCACATTTGCTACTTCTCCACCATTATCTTTCCTAAGTCCGTCAGGATCCGTTTTACTATACTTCTCTTTGCCACAGCAAGCATGTCAGGACTCCCGCATCATTCTTCTCATCTCTTTGCATCCAATCCCATAAAAACTTTATATGACTCCATATATCGCCTCCTTTGTTTCCCGTGTCTGCCAACTGCTAAAATTCCTCTTTGGTGTCCTCAGGAATTCAGGATCCATCATTGGCAAAAATCTACTCTTTCTTCTATAATTTGCAAATAGGGAGCTTCTGTTCTCTTCATCCTCAGTAACTGGGACTCAAAGTGGATGGAGTGTCTTCACGTCTACCTTTCTTCAGTCTTCTTTCTTCGTATCTAAAACTACAACCTTTAATTTTGTAATGTCAGATTGTTGACCTCTCATTCATCCTCTACAGTCCTACTCCTGTCTTAATTCATTGTGAACTCATAAACATATCGATGATTGTCCCAATATGTTCTTTTCTAGATTTCTCCACATGCATATAAACAAGCTCCTATCTAAAGAGAAATTGCCAATGTATTCCTATTGCTTTACTCTCCTTTGAAAGAAATTTTCCAAAAAACATACTGAATCCAATTTTCTTTTATTTTTTCTTAATTGCTTGTTAGGTTTTTACTTCTATTGTGCTGAATTTTTTTTAAATCAAGTCACAGTTGATTTGTAGTTGCTAAGGCAAATAATTACTTTGGAGTCTTTTATCTTCCTTGTTTTCTCAAATTTTTAGTTGTCTTTTACTCTTCATAATTCTTTGTTGTCCCCCCTTTCTCTCTCTCTCTCTCATCTTAATGTTTTACTAACCCAAGACTTGGTCCTTGGCCCTTTTCACATTTTTTTCAACAGTCATTTTTCTTGGTGTCTTATCCAGTTTCAGTTCTTTGGATACCAGCAAAAGACACATTGGTATTTCACCCCCTTTCTATCTTCAGACTAGACTTGCTCCATAGATTCTAGGTACATATCTTACTACTTGATTAGACTTTTAATACCCACTGATATGTAAAATGTACCAAATAGTATCTACAAAACAATTCCATAAATCTATTCCTCCATCTGTGTTCTCCATCTCCAATATCAACCCTCATTTGGCTTAATGTCTCTTTTTAACTTTTTTCTGTCTGGCAGCTGTATCTAAACCCTCCTGAAATCCTATTCATTTTGCTTGCAAAATAAGTCATTAATCTGAGCACTTATCACAACTTCACTACCTCAGATGCTAACTCTGCTCTGAGTTTCTACTATCTTCCATAAGATTGTATAAAAACGCCCTTTAAAAATATTGTGGTACTATGAATCAACACAAGACCTTACCACATGTAGGGCAAGTGTTGTGCTGCTGAGCTACAAACCTATTCGATTTAATAGCCTCTAATATGAGGGTTTCCTATAACTGCACTTGCCCCTTCCAATTCTCAATTGAGTAGGCAAAGTGAGACACGTTATCTGCATTTCAGTGCTGCCTAGCATTTTACCTAAATCCATAGTCCTTCGAAGGCCTGTAAGATCTATATAATCTAGCCTTCATTGCTTTTCTGAACTCGTGTCTTATTGTTTTCCTCCTCACAACCAGCCATGCGGACCTTCTTCATTAAACATGACAATTGTGCTCCCAGCTTAGGGTGTTCTCTTTGCCTTTTTTTTTTGTTGGTCGTGGGGCTTGAACTCTGGGCCTGGGCGCTATCCCTGTGCTCTTCAGCTCAAGGATA
The DNA here is from genome assembly GCF_019054845.1 of Dipodomys spectabilis. Taxonomy (NCBI): domain Eukaryota; kingdom Metazoa; phylum Chordata; class Mammalia; order Rodentia; family Heteromyidae; genus Dipodomys; species Dipodomys spectabilis. The sequence goes on from NW_024870817.1 coordinate 32,022,775, forward strand.
GCACTGTACCACTTCAGCCACAGCACCACTTCCAGTTTTCTAGTGGTTAATTGGGGATAAGAGTCTCACAGACTTTTCTGCCCAGGCTAGCTTTGAACCATGATCCTCAGATCTCAGCCTCCTCAGTAGCTAGGATTACAGGCATGAGCCACTGGCACCCGGCTCTCTTTGCCTTTTATACCTGTCTCCCATGATATCTAATGGCTAAGTGTATTCTTTCATTTTTACTCAGTTGTTACCTTCTTAATTATGCCTGTCCTGAATACTGCAGTTAAAATTGCAACCTTTCCTTTTCCTACTCTATTTTCCTCTGCTTTCTAATACAGTACACTCTAGTTTGTTACATTTCATTCTATGAAAGTAGGATCTTAGACTAGCTTCATATAGCTCAATTATAATGATTTTTTAAAGTTATAAGTATTATTTATTTAGTCACTCAAGAAATAATTGAATATGGCTTCTATTAGCTTGTTAAACGAGTGATAAAGAAATGCACATGCTGGTGGATCCCACCTGTAATCCTAGCTACTCAGTCATCTGAGATCTAGAGGATTTTGATTCACAGCCAGCCAGAACAGAAAAGCCAATGACCAGTGAAAAGTAGGGCTGGATGGGTAGCTGAAGTGGTAGAACACCAGATGAACCAGTAATCTGAGTGAGTGTGAGGCTCTCAGTTGAAATCCCGGTGCAACCACAAAAGAAAGCGGGATTAAGAAAAATCTCGGCCAGTAAGGATTTTATAGTTTCCTGAGAAATCACTGCAGTGCAGAAAATCACAGTAGAGAGTGATAAGTGATATGCTGGAGTGAATGTGAAATGCTGGAAAACGGAACTGGTGTGTGGGCGAATTAGAGATTTAGAGATTTCTTGCCATAGAAAGCTAGAAACCCAAAAGACAAATGGGAACTGACCAGAAAAAGAGAAAGAGATGATGAAAACACTCTAGATGAATATTAAGTGCAATGCCTGTATGTTTAAAAGTATAATCTTTTATTTTAAGGCATTAAGAGACCAAGGGAAAAGCGGTGGGTGCAGACTTTCAATGAAAATGGAGTAGATGAAGATAAGAGTACAACAGAACAGAGTTCATAGGGAAAAACACAACCACGAACCTAACTTCAAAGAGCCATGAAAATGAAAGAACTAGCATAATGGGACAAAAAGAGTCAAGCAGATAGAAATTGAGATCACAGAGTGGAATGTATTTGAATTTAAGATATAACAAGTTAGAAAATTCTCAGTGATGACAAATTGGTAGTGTAGTCATGGGGGCGTGCATGCCTAAACTTGGGTGGAGGTGAAAGAGTTGCAAGAACATCAAAGATTGTGAGATTGTAGGTATATTCCAGGTGAAATAAGACTATAAATTAGTATCAAACTTCTTAATGAGGGCAAACAAAGTTCATTTATTATATGCAATCGTACGTTAGATGAATGGCATGAATCTCTGAGAGCAATCTATAATAATAGAAGAAGGGAATAACTACTGAGTCAGACTCAGAGGGGAGAAACTCAGACTCACCTCTAAATCCCAACCATTTTCATTATTATATAATTGTGGAGGTGGGTACACACATGTAGGCTCTAGTAATATTATATCATTATATACTAGGAATAATGGGATAATGTAGAATAGACAATAGTTAAAAAACAGATATTTTAGGCTTGTTGCATTATAGTATATTCATGAGCTGAATTAGAAGTCACATTGTAGAATTTACTATTTTTAAGTTGATATTTCTATCTTCATCTTCTCTTTCAGCTTTTAGAAACTATATGGACATTCAATGAAACTGCATTAATGTAACTGAACTATGGATAGATGTAATTAAAATGTTTTCATTAATCTTGACTACCAACTCAGAACTTGAGCGAATTTTTTTTTTGTCAGTCATGGGGCTTGAACTCTAGGCCTGGGTGCTCTCCCTGAGCTCTTCAGCTCAAAGCAAGCACTCTACCACTTGAGCCACAATGCCATTTCCACGACTTTTATATTAAAATTTATTTTCCATGCTAAGTTAATAAAGTTTGTGCATAATTTATATAAGCTGGAGCCTGCTTCAATAGACAAAATTTTAATTTTTCCACACACCTAATCTAGACCAGCATTCTGTAATAATGCTTCCTTCAATAATGGAAATATGTATGCTGTCCATTGGGCTAGTAGCTACTAGCCCAATGAGTATTTGAAATGTGACTAGTATAATTGAAAAACATATCTTTATAAGTTTAATTTATACTTGAATAGCCATATGTGGCCTGTGGTAATCATTGGATAATATGGAACTAAATAGCTGAGCTATGAAGTTGTCTAATTTATAAATATTTGTATACCATTTTTTTAAAACCATCTTGATTCATTAAAAATACAACAACAGTTGGTCCTCTGCATGTGTAGGTTCTATGCTGGCAGACCCAACCAGCCACTAAGTATGTACAATTTTTTCTTGTTATTAGTTCTTAAACCATACATTATAACAACTATTTACTTTGTGTTGGCATTATAAGCAATCTGGAGATGATTTAAAGTATACAGGAGGTTGTATACATGTTATACGCAAATACTATGCCACTTTATATGAGAAACTTGGGCAGCCACAGATTATGGAATCCATAGCAGAAGAAATGCAGAAAGATTAAAGGCACATTTGAGCATCTGAAGTACATTTGCCCTGACACTATTCAGAGAAAGAGAAGATGTAAACAGCTCCAATGTCTCTTTTTTAGGTATGAGGGAGGTTTCTCTCAGATCTCCTCCTTTGCTCTCTCAAGATTATTTTACTAAACACAAAAAAGATTATTTGACTTTATTTTTGCTAGATATTACATGCCTACACTTAAACTCATCATTAGTGAAAGGAATGGGATTACTATAATTGATTTAGACTAATCCTGATTTGTCATAGCAGATGCTATGGCATCTTTCCTAAGTGGTAGATCCCTAGGCAAAATATCAGAGTTGTTATACCAAGAAATCATGGCATGATAGTTACTAGGTAAACCACAAATACCTGCCTCAAACCTGTCATTTCTACCATCACTAATGGGACTAGCTGCTGCAGAAATAGTTAGAAGTAGCTCCTGCTACATTTTATTGAGCTTTTAACTATGTACCAGATCTATTATTGTAATCATTTTGCTCATACTGAGAAATCTCCACTCCTTTCTCCTCAGAAGTGAGTTGGTTTGGTGGGATATTTTGAATTTCCATTCTTTCAACATAAATCTAGAAAGGCTCTAATGATAGCAAAGTTTTGGTACAGTCTATTCTGTGACCTTGTTTCTGCAACACAAAAATTAAGTCATATTGTTTGTTTTGTGCTACTTAGTGCAACAGGTGAAATCGAACTGCACCAACATGCCAGAAAGCGAAAAGTTGTAGGAAACATGGTGCCCTTCTGCCCCACACTCTCCTTCCTATTCCCTCTTACCGCCCATTCCCTGCCATATGCTCTCCCGGGTTTCTGCTTGCTCTGATAGGTTGGTCTCTATGGTTCAACAGCTTCATGTTAATTGATTTCACATTAACTTCCATATTGACTGATTTCAAATATTTTTCAAGACAAATATGCCACGATTTCCTTTTTCTGAATTTGCTGTGCATTGTTAAAAGTATGCTAGTAGTTTATTAGAGTTGTTACTATTTTTGTTAGGGTTCGGTCTCTGAGTTGTATGCGTCAACCCTACCTTTCCCATACACTTGTGCTTTTTGGGATGTAGTTTTGTTGTATGATATTTTTCAAGATTGTAGGTATTTTATTAGAACAAAAACTATAGTTGAAAAATCGATTTTGAGTTTCTGATATGTAGGCTCTATTAAAGGGAAGACAAGTCATGAAGAATGAATTGATTAGAGGGAAGATTGAGGAATGTAAGAATCTAATATTTTTCAGTTAGCCAAAAATGAGTATTACTGTAGGCTCATTACAAATCTATCATGTCTATCTCTTAAATTAACTTTGGTCCTCTTTCTAAATGTGTACCTCTTTAAATGTGCTTTTCCCCCTCAACGCTCAGATGTGTGTTAGGTGTGAGTTATTCTAACTTAAAGGATTCAAAAGAGGATATTTATCTTTTTGTCAAACCACCCTCCTTTCTTAGGACCTGTTTTACATAATTTAGTACTATACATATCATATTTAGTGATCCTATAAATAAGATCTGAGAAACAAATGTTCCAATTAGTTTAACAAGTTTGATAGCTAACAACTCTAAAACAATTTATGTGGACACTGGCTACCATGGCTGATGCTATTCCCTCTTAATAGCAAAATAACCAGCCTATTCAGATGCTGTACTGACGCTGAATGTTTTGCATTAGAGTGTATTGGATAGGTAATTTGTTCTATACTTCGCCCTATGTCACACTAGGAAGTCTAGACAAGGGACCCCTTCTTTACACAATGGTTTCCAAACCAGAATAGTAGGTAAAGCCAACAGTCATTTTTAAGTCAAATTAATCTTGAAGTTATAAAGAAATCAGGAACATTTATTCAAAGCATATAGACTTGAATGAAGTGTGGTCTTACCATTAAACCAGAAACTACAACTATGTATTTGGCATCATGAACTAATTAGGATGACTTCATCCAGTAGGTTTGTCCTATTGGAACTTAGGTTTGGAAGGCAGAATTTTATGTAAATGATAGTGTTAAGGTTTTATTGATTCCAGAAACAGAGGACATAGTGATAAGGGGCTGATTAGGTCCTGATAGTTTTTATTATTGTACAAAGGTAGGAACTAACATAATTATCTGACAGGGCTACTGCAGGCCCTTGTTCTGTATTTAATCTTCTGAAGAAATGTTTATTCAGGAGTTGCTTAGCAATAAATAGGCCTTTTATTATTATCTCTGTGAAATGTCCTTTGACTTGCATATAGACATATTAATCACTAATCATATATTTTTATTTTCCTGAATTTTTTTGTTCTGATGACTTATAACTATTCTTCAGTATTTTAAGGATTTCATTTTAGTTTATTTTTGGCAGTCCAGGGGTTTGAACTCAAAGTGTTACACCTTGCTAGGTTGGAGCTTTACCATTTGAACCATGCCTCATCCCTGTTTTATGCTGGCTAATTTTTGAGATAGGGTCTCACTTCTCACATGGGTACACACCTGTGCTGTGATCTGTTACATCTTTGCTGAGATCACAGGCACCTGCCACAGTGCCCAGCTTCCGTCCATGGAGAGAGACTCTTGTGGACTTTTCTGCCCAGGCTTGGAACTGTGATCTTCTTGCTCTCAGCCTTGGGATGACAGGAACACAACACTGTACCCAACTGTGGCTTGATGAGGGACCGTATGAACCTTTTTTCTCTCTGGGATGCCCTTGAACCATGATCTTTTCCATCTCAGTCTTCCAAGTAGCTAGAAAACCTGGTTTAGGATTAGGTTTTACTACACAGAATAGAACGTTTTAAAAAATTCATTCTTTAAGACACTTGAAACTTGCAAAGTACACTTATTTCTTAACATTTTTATAGGCCGAGGAGGGAGGAGGAACATTTAGGTTATGGATTGATATCATTTAAATTCCAGAGTACACATGGAATATAAAAAAAAAAAAAAAAAAAACTTGTACAGAAGGTTGTGGTATCAAACTGGACTCAAGTTCGGACAATGTGACTTGACAGACTTCTGTTTTCTTTAAAATTAAAGGCCAGAAATGTAGTTCTGGTAGAATGTTCACCTAGAATGCACAAGGTACTGTTTGATACACACACACACACACACACACACACACACACACACACACACACACATACACGTACTTACACACATACTTCTAAAGAATAAGTGTTTGGGGGGACAAAATGAAAAAGTTAAACCAAAACTGAAATCAATATGATTCTCTCTATACATTGGCCACCAAAATTAACTTTGGAAATAAATTAGACACCCAGAGAGTATTTAATAATCGGGAGTCAGGAATTTTGTTTGCAACTTGTTAAAGATTTAGTATAGAAGCAAAGCTTCTATTAGCCCACATAGTATCTTTGTGTAACTTAGACAAAGATGTCCATATAGGAGAACAGCACTAGCTTGTCAATGCCATGACTTGCTAAGCAGCGGAGGGTGGATTTTAAACAGTCTCCAACTATCAGAATACAAACTGCTAAGATGTGTTGCTTTCCTGAAGAGGAAGAAAAACATTAGAATTTGAGTGTGTTGAAGGTGGGTCTAGTGTAATAAAGATGAAGTGAAAATGCATTTGATAATGAAAAAAAAAGGAATATCCAGAATGTGTATTTGTTGTTGGTGGTGGTGGTCATGGGGCTTGAACAGTATAACTATTCTGTAGATAACTGTACACAAAGTGTAGTCATCTTGTGCAACATCAGCTCTTTTTTTTTGGGGGGGGGGGGGTCCTGTCATGGGGCCTGAACTCTGGGCCTGGGCGCTGTCGCTCAGCTCTTCAGCTCAAGGCTAGCGCTCTACCACTTGAGCCACAGCACCACTTCCAGCTTTTTCTCCTTATGGGGTGGTGAGGAATCGAACCCAGGGCCTCAGGCATGCAAGGCAAATGCTCTACCACTGAGCCACCTTCCCAGCCCAAATCAGTTCTTGAAAGGTATGTTTCTGTGTTAGCTCAAAAATGAATGTCAGTTTGGTTCTTCTACAAAATGTTACTTAGAAAAGTAGTTGTTATATTGACACACTAAACCAGGGCTTGCTAAACTGTGCTTCTCACGTAAAATCTGATTTGTCATCTCTTTTTACAAATATTTTTATTGCCAGACAGATGTGGCTATTCATTTACATATCAATCCTTGTTTTTGTTGTTGTGTTGGATTGTCCTGATGATGCTCCCATTCAGATATAGAAGGTGTCCCTGCCCTCTGAAATTTGTACTAATCAACCTTTCTGTACCCATTTACTTTTGCTTATAAAATGAGATTAGTAGTTCTGACTACTTCACACAAGTGTTGAGAGGGATGGATAACACGTTGTGATGGGCATGTCATGGAGTAGGTTCTAGCAGGGACTGTTGTATTGTTATATGCTGATCACAGGACAAGAGAGGATTCGTTCTACCAAAAATTATCTAAGTGCTTCATTAAACAGTTATATCCTTCTATCAGTTTTTTACTTTTCTTTTTTTAGGAGAATTCCTAGAAAATATTGAAAAATAGTATTTGTATTTGTTTGCTTTTAGTGAATGTCCCTCCTGCTGCCTTCATTTGTTAGTTAAGAACTTTGGCATGGCCTGGATTTTATTTATGAAATGTCATTTCTTCTTATGCTTCTTTGCATTTCCTCTCTTTCATCTAAGATGGCCTTTCTCTAATCATCCTTAACATATAATCTTCTCCTTCTGGTCTCTGTTGCTTTACTTGGTTTCTTTCTTAATAGAACCTCTCTTTTTCCAAAATCAGTTGTTTTAAATCTCTCAATTACTGCAATAATTTGGAACATATTTAAGGTTTTCTTTTTCAACCAGTATTTCCCTGATACATCCTTCTTTCACCTATGCACAGCATCAACTGACAACTGAAAGATGTTGTCATAGACTCTTTATATTGCTTGAAATCATTCTGTAGTTTTTCCCCCACTTGTGTCTTGTTTCTTCCAATAGTGTAAAAGGTATTGGATGAACTGTTAAGGTTGGTGCATTACCAACCCTTGAGTATTGCTTGCCACACAACCGTGTGAAAGCTTGTACCTACACTTCATATTACCTATAGTGTTTGAAATTGGTATTTTTGCTTTAAAAGTAGTTTTGGTGCATGGAAAATCCACTAACAACTTCAGTTCTTATGTGGGATTCTTGAAAAATAGTAGAAAAGGAAAGCATTCCTTTAATCCATAGAATTCTAAAAGTTCCAAGTACTAGCACAAACAACTGCAGTTATATCCTTCTACATGTTATGTTCTAGAGCTTATGGTAAATAGCTTTGAGTAATATTTTTATTAAAGGCACATAAGAAAGGCAATTTGATCAGAATATTCATTAGGTTTCAGTTTGAGAGTGTCATCATTTAATGTGCTAAATGCTTTTTAAGATTCAAGGCTCTTTTTTCATAAGAGAGTATAGGCATGCTACCAATATTTTTTAAATCATATTGCACAAATGTACAATTCCAAAGGAAAGTACTAGAAAGGTCCTCTAGATGATCTCTGGGGATGCCTATAACATAGTTGTCATTAATAATGGCATATTGTAAGAAATTTACCTAACAACATACTATGCTTCATATGTAAGGAGAATGTTTTCTCCATGTTTTAAAATCAGTAACTCTGATTTTTAAATGCTCCAGTGATAGGACTTTCAAAGATAAATTAATTCATGTTGTTCAAACACTGTGATAGACTATACTTTTAAATCCTTTAATACTTTGAGTTTAGGATAATCTTGTGGTATTTGGAATTTAGGCCTAGCTAGGTTAGCAAGATTTTTCTCTTTAAATAATTTGTTAGATGGGGTTGGAGGATGTAGCTCAGTTGGTAGAGAGCTAGCTAATGAGCAAAAGTGACTGGTCTGAGTTCGAGTCCCAGTCTCAGACCTAAAAACAAAACAGAATAGAAAGAAAAATTTTCTTAGAGAAGAAGCATTTCAAGTTTTTATGAGCTGATGACCATTGCTTCACCCTCTCAATGTCTTTCCCTACCCTCCAAAAAACATGTATATATGTTACACGAACTTAGTGTTTTATTTTCTGTAAAATAAATGAAATGTAAATCTTAGTAAGTCCAAATTTCTGGAATTTGAAGGTATTTGGACTTGAGGCCTGGCATTTTACCTGGTTCATTCCACATTTAAAAGGTAGTTTTTGTCCGTAAACAGTAGAGGTCCAAACCAATTCATAGTGCTGAATGTCATTATAGCCCTGACTCTTAAAGACCTATGACTATGGTACCTGGTCCTCAAAATATTGTTAGCAAAACAACTTTTGTGTCTTAGTTTCTTCCTTTAGCTTTTGTATGTGCTTATAAGAAAACACTTGATGGGTTGATTACAAAGTAGACTAGGACATGCATTCAAATGTAAAATGATATGGCAGCTAACATTTAGCTTTGTTTAAATCATCTTAGTTATTTCCTTAATGGCTATCATGACAATTCAGACACTTCTATCTGAATACTTACTGTAAAATGATAAATTCCAGAATTGCAACCAGAAAAAAAGGCAGATTAGCTAATCCAATGGAGTTCTGTGATTTTAATTTTAGGGACATTGTCCCTTGGTTTTGGCATTTTACAACAATGGTACCATTTATGATTTTATTTTATTTTAGCCATGCCCTTTGGGTTCCCGAGATTTTCGAGAAAAACAGTGTGCAGACTTTGACAATATGCCTTTCCGAGGAAAGTATTATAACTGGAAACCCTATACTGGAGGTAATGTATAAACTTGGCAGAGCATTCTTGCTTCTCAGAGCTTTGCAAATATGAGAATTAATAAACACATACACATACACACATTCATGAACATGCTAGGTAAAATTAAATGTTAAAGCAGGGAAATGCTAGTGTTATTTTAAAGGGCTCATAGATTTTAGTTTTTTAGTTTCCCTGTGATAAGACTTACATTAATATAATATAATTATATTTTGAAATCAAATGTCTACTTAACAAGATACAAAACTCCTAGAAATGATATATGTATGTGAAAATTGTATAAGATCTACGAAAATTTGTGAAAATTGATAAGATCTGTTTGAGGCTCTCTTGGTATAAATGTACAGTAGGTTATAATCACTAAATATTTCTAATCATCATCCTTACAACAAAGTATGCCATTATAAATCAACTCACAAGAAACAGGAAAATGAGTTCTTTTTTAGACAACATTAAAGATCTTTCTACTGATTAGTTGTTTATTTGTTTTTTCAATTAGAAACACTTTGGCTCTTTAATGTAAACATGTATCAAACACTAGTTCTTCGACAAGCAGATGGGGTTTCTTTGCTCTCAAAATATGAACTAAATTTCATTGAATTTTTCCTCTGGGAAAATTTGAATGTACAGAAGACTGGTGATAGCCATGGGTATATGGGTCCACGGAGACTACTACTGAGGAAAACAACCACAAATTCCCAGAATGCAGAGCTACTCGCTGTTACTGTAGATACCAGATTTGGTTTTCCTATACTGCCGTTCGATTATGCTTAAGACATGCTATCTTTCAGCAAATCTAAAATTTTTACTGAACTTAAGCATACTAACTTTCACCTTGCTTTGGGGTCACTATTTGCTCTTCAGGAAGCATATTTTCACAAAAATTAAGGGCAAGGAAATACAATTTAAAAATACCTGGGATAATGTGGAAATGCCTGAGAATCTTTCCACTTTAAAAGAGCTGCATGATACAGTTGGAGTGTTTGTATATTTTTATTTGAAATTTCTTTCTTGCTTGCTCCCTTGCTTTACTTATTTATTTTGTCATGCTTGGTAAAACTGCATGTACTAAACTTATAAAGGTGTGTTTTCTTTTTCTTTTTTTTCCTTTTTTCGGTTGTGGGGCCTGAACTCTGGGCCTGGGTGCTGTCCCTCAGCTCTTCAGGTCAAAGCTAGCGCTCTACCGCTTAAGTCACGTCCAGCTTTTTCTGCTTATGTGGTGCTGAGGAATCGAACCAAGGGCCTCATGCATGCAAGGCAAGCGCTCTACCACTGAGCCACTTTCTCAGCCACTAAAAGTGTACTTTCAGAAATGTTTACCGTTTGTCTCTATAGAATCTCAAGAGTCATTCAACATAGAGAAATATTTAAAGAATTTTACAATGGTATTTCTATACTCATCACTAATTTTTTTACCACCGGCATTTTACTATATACTTGGTACATAGCTACTTCTCTATCAATTTGTGAATTTTATTTGATATGTTCCAAAGTAAAGTACAGTCATTTTCTTCTAAATATTTCATCATGCATGCCATTAACCATAGTTCAATTTTTATTTTTTTTCTCTTGAAGTAAGAATATGTTCAATGAAATGCACAAATCTTACTGTGCTCTCCCTGAACGTTGACAAATGTAACATTACCATTACCTCCAGAATTACCATTGATGAGGAAGTCTTTGCCAGTTCAAACTTCTATAAACAATTAGAATAGATTAAAGACTTTAAATAACAGGGATTTATTCCTCTCAGTTGTGGAAGCTAGAAGTCCATGATTAGGGTGCAGCATGATTGAATTTTGGTGAGGGCCTTTTTCTGGATTGCAGATTACCATCTTCTGTGCTTATCACAGGAGAAAGAAGAATACTTTGATGTCCTACTAATCCAGTTCTTTTTTTTTGGTCGGTCATGGAGCTTGAACTCTGGGGTTGGGTGCTGTCCCCTCAGCTCTTCAGCTCAAGGCCAGTGCTCTAACGCTTGAGCCACAGGGCTATTTCCCATTTTCTAGTGCCCTATTGGAGATAAGAGTCTCCTGGAGTTTCCTGCTCGGGCTGGCTTTGAACCGTGATCCTCAGATCTCAGCCTCCTGAGTAGCTAGAATTACAGGTCTGAGCCACGGCGCCTGGCTAATCCAGTTCTTGAGTAATGACCTAATCACCTTCCAAACACACCATCTCCTAATCCATTGAGGATGAGAATTTCAACACGTGAGCTTTGAGGGGAGAGAAACACTCCATGTAAATTGTCCTATAGCTCTTTAGAGTCACTAACAGCATGTCCTCCCCAAGGCAGCCGTTATTCTGACTTTGTTTTTATCAGCATAGCTTAATTTTGTCTATCCCATAAATTGCATTATGCTATATACACTCTGCTCTGTAAGGGTTCTTTAAACCTATTATTGCTTTTGAGATCTAGTCACATTGTTGAATTCAGAAGAAATAGCTTATCTCTTTTTATTGCAGAGCAATAGTCCATTGACGAAATGAGTTTTCATCCTACTATTCATGGACACCTCTGTTCTTCTTAGTGTTTAATTTTCATGCCTACTATGAACATTTGTGAAAAGTTCTTATTGTGAGCATATATTTCCATTTCCATTGGGTAAAGGCAAAGGGATAAGAATACTGGCCAAGTGTAAGCTGAGTTTTAAAAGAACTGCTGGATGTTTTGTGAAGTGATTGCAGTATATTGCATTTTCACCAATAATATTTGAGAGTCCTGTTTATTTCACTTATCAATATTTTTTTCTAGTGTCTCAATGGTGATTTAATTTGCCTATTGTGATGATTGACACATTTTCTGTAGTTATGGTCCATTTATGTTTTTTCATACTCTGCTCAAATCTTTTGCCTTTTAAAATCACATTTAATTAAATTTTCTATCTGATCACCACACTTATTTGTGTGGTGCAAGATGGTAATTTGATACATGTAGCAAATCAGGATAATTAGTATTTCCATATACCAAATATGACCAGTTCTCTATGTTAGAGATCTTGAAATTCTCATATACATGTGAATTTTATAAATGTGACTGTCTATATGTATAATTTAAAAATTCATTCATCGATTAATGAATTGCTATCTTGGTTTTTGATTGATTCTATATCTTGCCTGTTGGGAATAGTATCACTGAAAGCATGGGTGTGCTTTGGTATCTCTTTGGTATAATGATTTCATTTCCTTTGGATATTTACTTAGAACTGAATAGTTCTATTTTTTGATGTGTGAGGCACCTCAGTACTGTTTTGTATAGTGGTTGCACTAATTTATTTTCCCACCAACGGTTTATAAGAGTTCCTTTTTCTTATCATCACCAGCATTTCTTACTTTTTGTCCTTTGAGTAGAGCATTCTAAATGGAGTAGAAAATCTTGTGCATCTTTTATTGAATATATTCCTGAGCAATTTGTGTTTTCAATTATTTGTTTTAGAATATAAAAATAAAATTGACTTTAGTGTATTAACTTTTTATTGTAACATTTCTAAGCTCTGATTTTCTAATAGTTGTCTTGATGATTACATTTTCATGACAGTCATATTCTCATTTCCATCTCATATTTCTATCTTTCTACTTTATATTTTATTACTTTAATGTATTAAATTGGTTGTCTTATACAATATGTGCTGATACTGATTCTATATTGTCTTACTTATTCTGTGAATATGGTGATTGAGTTGGTAGACTTTTCCATGGCAAACAACCCTAGTTTCAGGATATACTCTATATAATGATATATTATATATATGCATGTATATGGGCTTCATATTTTTATTAATTATATTACTGTATATATATTTGTAAATAATACCGAATTTTGCTTTTTCATACTTGTGGTATCTTTAACAAGTTTTAGTAGTTAGACTCCAGAAGTAGAATGTTTATTTTGAAAAGAGTTTGCAAAATTGTTATGAGTTCTTACTTACAATAGATTTTATAAAATTATAAACTTCAGTTATAAGAGTAATAAATTTTATGCTAATACATTATCGTTAACTGCAACATCATATATTTATGCTTAGATTTCCTCTTTCTACTGAATTTCTTAAAATTACTTTGTTCTAATTTTTAAATATTTGATATTTTCTATATTCTTAATGTCCTATGTACATGTGAGAATAATATGTTTTCTACAGTTATTGAATAGTATTCTATACATATTGAGGAAGTCAAGTGGACTGAGAGTGTTATTCTTCCACCAAAAATTGAGAGAAACATGTCAAAATCTACAGATAGTATATGATTTCACGTTCTCTGTTTGGCTTTGCCTCTTCCAAGTTTTATTTTTTATACTATATTTTTATTATCTTTAGGTAGTTGTACAAAAGAGTTACCATCAACAAATAAATTTATAAGTACAATGCATCTTGATCAACATCACCCCTTTATAATTCTCTGTGTCCTACCCAGCCCATTGCTCTCAATTTTCCTACTTTAATGGGGTATGTATTGAATAATATGGCTGCATTCTCTTCCCCCTTCCTCTCTTCATTTGTATACCCCACTCCTCTATTTGTTTTTGCTTAATGCACAATTATATAATGTTGCAGTTAACTATAGTGTATTAGAAGCATAAAATTTATTACTCTTATAACTGAAGTTTATAATTTTGATCAAAACTTTCCCAATTTCTCCCAACTCGGCCAACCTTTGCTCTTTATTTTCTGTTTTTATGAGTTTGACATTTTTAGGTTCTACATATATATGAGATCATGCAATATTTCTTTTCCTCAGCCTGATTTATTTTACTTAGCATGCTGTCTTCTAAATAGTTGATTCAAATGATAGCAATTGCTTTTTACTGAAGACTGAAATGTATAGCATAATTCATAATAGTAATAAACTATATATGCATGCATGTGTACATATGTGCATGCCTCACAATTTCTGTCTCTACTCATCTATCAACAACTTAAATTGTTTCTGTATATTGGCTGTTAGGAAATAAGCTATGAGAATGAAGCGATCTCATTGAAATTTTGATTTTACCGTCCTTGGATATATCTCCATAAGGGGAATTGCTGGATCTTCTGGCAGTTTGGGTTTTAAATTTTTGAGGAAACTCTTTGCTGTTTTCCATTTGGTAGTAACCAATCACATTCTTTCCAACAAAGTGTAAGGATTCCCTTTTCTTAAAATTCCTTCTGCCACTTGTTATCTTGTGACTTTCAGCTAATAGGCAAGAAAGTATTTTTGCCAATTCCAATGCATTTTGTTGTTTCCTTTACTGTGAACAACACTTGTTTATCCCACTTGTTTGTCTTAGTTTTTGTCATCTATACTGTAGGTGTCATATCAAAGTCATTGCAAACCACACTGGCTTGAAGCTTTATCCTTTTGTTTTATTCTGATAGTTTTAGCTTAGGCTTTTGTATTTTAGTCTTTAATTCATTTGGGGTTAGTTTTTGTGTATAGCATATGATAAGACTCCAATTTTATTTATTACGTGTGAATACCAAATTTTTCATATGCTATTTATTAATGGGCTTATTTATTGTTTTATTGCACATTCTTGGAACAAATGTTGAAGATTATTATTTTAAATACACAAGTTTATTTCAGGGCTTCTATGCTTTTCCATTGTTCTGTATATCTTTTTTATAAAATTATTATACTGTTATGGTTACTATAATTTTTTAATAATAATATGAAACGTGTGATGCTTCATGTTTTTGTTGTTCTAGACTCGTGGCTATTCAAGGTCTTTTTTTGGTGACATATGGGCTTTTAGGATTTTTTTATATTTCTAAAAAATGCCATTGTAATTTAGTAATGATTGAGTTGAATTTGTATATTGTTCTGTAGCATATGGGCATATTGACAATATTAAGTCTTTTGATAAATACATATGCTATTTCTTTGTGTTTCCTTTAATTTTTTCATCAGTGTCTTATACTTTTTAGTGTGCAGTTCCTTTACTTTTAAAATTTATTTCTAAGCATTTTTCATGCTGTTGAAAATGGAATTATTTTCCTTTTTAGATAGCTCATTGTTAAAGTGTATAGAAATGCTACTAGTCTTTGTCAATTTTGCGTTTTGTGTTTACTGAATTTGCTTATTAATTCTAATAGTTCTGTAGAATCTTCAAGGTTTTTTTATTTATATGATATGGTAACAACAATTATCTTTCCAGTTTAGTTTTTTTTTTAAATTTCCTTTTGTTACGTAATTGTTCTCTAGAACTTCTAGTACTAAGTAGCAAGAATGAGCATCCTTGTCTTGTTCCTTATCTTACAAGAAAAATCTTCAACTTAACACTATTGCATATTATGCATTGTTTTGAAATTTATATCCTCTATACATAATTTGGTGGGATCCTGGTGTTTGAACTCTGGACTTAGGTACTATCCCTGAGCTTTTGTGTTCAAAGCAAGTGCTCTACTACTTGAGCCACATCTCTGGTTTTCTGGTGGTTAATTGGAGATAAAATTACTCAGTGACTTCCTGCACAGGCTGGTTTTGAGCCATGTTCTTCAGATCTCAGCCTGTTGAGTAGATGGATTACAGGTCTGAGCCACCATGACCCAGCCTTATTGAAAAAAACTTTTGGGGGGGGGGGGGTCCAGTCGTGGAGCCTGAACTCTGGGCCTGGGCACTGTCCCTCAGCTCTTCAGCTCAAGGCTAGCACTCTACCACTTGAACCACAGCACCACTTCCGGCTCTTTTATTTTCTGCTTATGTGGGGTTGAGGAATCAAACCCAGGGCCTCGTGCGTGCAAGGCCAGTGCTCTACCACTGAGCTACATTCCCAGCCCTTGAAAATTTTTATAATGAAGATTTTGTCAGATGCTTTTTCTGCATCTGTTCAGATGATCATCTAGGCTTTGCCTGTTGCTTTTTATACAATATAATGTAAAATATTACTTGTTTATATGATGTAATATATTAAATTTATTGATTTGTATTTGTTATACCATCCTTTCATCTTTAGGATAAATCCTACTTGGCCATGACCATTGTGATGAGAATAAATGATAGAAATTATTCTAGTATTAAATTTGTTAATTCTTGTTGAATGGCCTACTTAATTATTCTAGTATTGGATTGTTCTAGTATTAAATTTCTTCTTTTATGGCCTACCTAGTTCCTATCCTAGTGAATATTTTGCATGCCTTTGAAAGAAAGATATTTTAATGCTGTTATGCTGTATGTCTATTAAGAACATTTGAACTACAGCGTAAACTCCATAGTTTCCTTGTTGAATTTTTGTCTAGATGATCTATCCATTTTTGAGAGCAGACTACTGAAGTCCCCTACAGTTGTATTGCTGTGTATTTTTCTCATCATGTGTGTTAATATTCACTTTATTATATATTTAGGTTCTCTACTATTAGATGCATATGTATTTGGAAGTGTTATTGATAGTAATTTTCTTGGTCTTTTTTTGGTTTTTTACTTAAAAGATATTTTGTCTAATATAATTGTAGCTCCTACTACTTTCTATTAGAATGGAATATTTGTGTGTGCGTGTTTGTTTCACAGGGGTTTGAACTAAGGGTTTCACACTTATGGGGCTTATTAGGCAAGCTTGAGCCATGTCTCCAATCCTTTTTTGCTTCTTATGTTTTGGATAGAGTCTCACAGTTTTTGCCCAGGCTAGCATAGATTGTGATCCTCCAACCTATACCTCCTATATAGCAGGGATATCAGATATGTACCACCATACCTACTTTGTTGGTTGACATAGAGTCTAACTTTCTTTTTTCATCAGACTAACAAACCATGATTTTTCCCATCCTGAGTAGCTGGGATTACATGGGTGATCAGACATGGCTGGCCTTGAATTGAGTATTTTTTTTTCTTATTTCTTCACTTTTAGTTTCTGTATACTTAAATCTGAAGTCAGTTACTTGTAGGGAATATGTGAGTGAATTTTAAAAAAGAAAAAGCCTTTCAGTCACTCTACGTCTTTTGAATACAGAATTTAATCTGCTTATATTTAATGTAAGTAGTTGTAGATGAGGATTTACTATTGCCATTTTTTTAATTTCTTTTTTCCTCATCTTGTGCTGCTGTTTTTTCTGGCTTTTTTTTCTTTTTGGTAATTGTATGTCTTGATTTCTTTCAGTTTCTCTTCTGTGTATTTACTAAGGTCTTTGCTTTATGGTTACTGTGAGGATTACATAAAACATTTTATCGCTATAGGAGTCTATTTTAAGTTGACATCAACTAAAATTCAGTCACATACAAAAATTCCCCACTCTTATACCTTAGGGTTTTTTTTAATATCAAATTTTATAACTCTTTATTTTGTGCCCATTAAATTATTTTGGCTGTAGCTACTTTTACTATTCCTGTCTTTATACTAGTTATAAGTGATTTATACATCTCTATAAGAGTATTAAGAATATTCTGAATTTTACAATGTACTTACCTTTACCAGTTAACTTTCTCCATTCATATATTTTCATGTTACTAATTAGCATCCTTTCATTTCAGCTTGAAGAACTCCCTTTAGCATTTCTTGTATGGCAGGTTTAGTGGTGATAAACTCCCTCAGCTTTTGTTTATATGGAAAGTCTTTATCTCTCCTTCATTTCAGAAGGACAACTTTGTCAGGAAAAGTATTCTTAGTTGGCAGTTGTTTTTTTCAGCACCATGAATCCATCATCCCACTCTACTGACCTGCAGATAAATTTGTGGATATACTTATATAGCTCCCTTGAGTGTGATGAACCTTTTCTTATCTTGCTTCATTCAACATTATGTCCTTTTCTTTAATGTTTAAGTTATTATTATAGTATACCTTTTGGATTTTCTTTGGGTTATACCTTATTGGAGAACATTGAGCTTCCTATAATTAGATGTCCATCTCAGATTTGAAAAGTTTTCAGCCACTTTGTTTTCTTTAAATAAGCTTCCTTTCTCTTCTGAAGATCCCCACATAATGTGAATGTTACAGTTCTTTTTGATGATTTTCCATAAATCCTTTTGGATTGGATTTCTTTCCATTCTTTTCTCTTTTTTTTTTTTGTCAAATGACCCCTTTTTAACCCACTGATTATTTTTCCACTTGATTGAGTCTACTGTTGATAGTTTCTGATGCACTTTTCATTTATTGTATTCAGCTACAGAACTTCTGTTTTGTTTTGCTTTGCTTTGCTCTGTGTATATGAGACAGATAGTTGAGAGAGAAAGAGAGAGAGATCTGTCTCTATCAGACATCTCATTTATTCATGTCTTGCTTTTTGATTTAAGTCAGTTGTATATCTTTGCTCTTCTGTAGCTCCCTTAGCTTTCTTTTCTTTTCTTTTCTCTTGTCCTTCATTCTTCCCTTTCTATTTTTTCTTATTTTCACTGGAACATCAACACAAAACCTCATACAGTATCTTTATGCTACTATATCTGTAACTTAATTACTTTTAGTTCTTTATCAGGTCTTTTGTAGATCTCTTACTCATTAGATTTGTTTGCTTGTTGTTGTCTTGGTGGTGTTTTCTTGATTTTTCTTGTTCCCCAGTCTGTCATTTATTGAGCCTGTGGCTTTTCTTCTCTGCTTCTAGATTTGTTTTTAAACACTAAAGCCATACCCATCAACACAGTAGTCTGGGCAGGATGAAAAAGAAGTGGGCCCCTTGCATAGTGTCCCAGACAGCTGAGGAGCTTTTATTATCTCATTTTGTGCCCTATTGGAGAGATAATGGGCCGAGAGGTTGTTTTTGATGCAGATATGAGACTATGATGAAGATAAAATGAAATTATTCTCTAATTTTTTAAATTTTAATTTTATTGTACGGGTGTTTTACAGAAGGGTTACAGTTACATAAGTAAGGCAACAGATACATTCTTGTTGAACATTGTTACCCCCTCTTTCATTTCTCCACCACTTTCCTTCCTCCCTCCCCAAAATGGTGAGACAAAGGAGGAAGGGTGAGCCAATGCAACAGCGATCCTCAGCAGACATGATGTTGGAAGCAAAGCTATTCTTAAACCTGTTCTCAGATTTTCTGTTGGTTTGTTTGTTTCAATGGCATGCTGGAACTCCCCTGGATTCTCAGCCTCACAAAAGGTACTCTCATTTGTAGGTAGTTGTAAAAGCAATTGCTTCTGCTAGAGGATAATAAAAGCTTCTCTTCTTCCATCTTGATTATGTCACTTCAAAAGTACCTTTTCTGAAAGTTCATTGTAACAGGAAAAGCCGAACATGTGCAGCAGTAAACAAAGAAGAAATTTATTCCCATTTTCATGGTTTAGTACAGTGGGCTAAGGAATTCAATCAGTGTCTTTCCAACCAAATACTACCTCATATAATTAATATTATGTTATAGTTGGATAAGCAAACTTACAACATACTGTGCTATGTTAAATTCTAAAACATTAGAAATGAGAAAAGAGCTAACTTTGATAATTATTATAAAAATCTCTATACAATCCACAAAAAATTAGTCATCCTATTCATGAGAATCTTATAAAATAATTACTTTTATTATGATTTCAGGAAGAAATTATTGTATTTATTGCTTTTCATTCTTTTGTTAGTATAGCAAAATATGTCATTATCCTAAGCCAAAAACTAATATTATTAGTTATTAATGTAGAAACATTTTTCATTGAAAAATGGAAAAAAAGCATGACTTGATTTTTAGCCATATAGTATATAAACTGGTAGCTTAGGAAAAGTTTTTCCAACATTTACAAACCAGAGTAGTTTATGCTTTTGTAAAAAAAAAAAAAAAAAAAAAAGGCTAGGATTTCATCATTCCCCCCATCTGCTCCCCCCAGTACTGGGACTTAAACTCAGGGCTTTGGGCTCTCACTTGGTTACTTGGAGATAAGAGTCTAGAATTTGTCTACCTGGACTGGCTTCATCTGGGATCCTCAGGTCTCTACCTCCTAAGTAACTAGGATTATTGGCATGGGCCACAGGCGGCACCCCTTGTCTTTTATTTAGAAAATAAAATTATATCTAACAACATTGGGACATTTTTGCATGACAACTTAAATAAAATAGTAATTTACATTAGTAGAATGTACTCCTTATTTTTATTAATACCATTTTTTTACATCTACTCACTTTGCAGAAACCAGATTTATAAAAATTTCAGTAGAACCTAGGCATAATATTTTTATTTATCTGCCTAATTACCTTTTCTTGGAGTTGTCTTCTTTATTTCTAAGAAAAATTTTGTCAGCCTAACAAGAATAAAGCCAAAGTATTATAGACCTCACAAAATAAATATTTCAACTCACAACTTTATAACTACATATTTATAAGTGACAGCTTTTTATGGGTTGTTTTCATTACAATAAATTCACATTAGTTTTGCTATCCAATATACTACTATAAAGTCATGATATTTACTGTTCTTATGGCTACTGTTTTTTACTTTAGCCTTTAAAAGTACAAGTTTCTATGATAAGAGGATAACACTCAAATTATTATATGCAGTTATTCATAAAAGAACATTAGATATATTTAATTATTCAGTTGTAATGAAGAAATGTTGAAAATGAATTTTTGATTCTATGATTTATTAATCTCTTAAGAATTGTTCATGTTTTAATGCTGTTATTAATTTTCTGTTTATACTACTAGTCCCACAAGAATATATCTCAACATGATAAGCTCTTAGGATGTGATACTACTAGTAAGAGCTGAACAAATTTGGTTTTGTTTTAATACATATACCTGTTTGTTGTGGCAGAATTTACTTATAAGTTTCACAAGTGTACATATATATATATATGAAAATATATATATATAAAACAAGTTTTTGTTTTTATTATTTCAATCCTCCTTAGACTTTATTACCTTTATTTTTTAGAAATAATTTTCTTTCCTAATTTTTTAAAACATTTGATTACATCCAGTGTGATTCCTTTGGCAACTAAAATATATTGAAAATATACACTTGAAATACCTGAAAAAATTTAAAACCTTGAAACTACTCAGAAGGGTCTTCTTTAAGTTGCAAAAACAAGGAAAATAATTAATTTATTTTATAGTGCTTATAGTTGAACTCAGAATCTCATACTTGCTTTTAGCTTTTGTGATCCAGGTTCTACTTAAGCCATAACTCCACTTCTGGCCCTATACTACTTAATTGGAGATAAAAAAAAAAAAATCTCTTGGGGCTGGGAAGGTGGCTCAGTGGTAGAGCGCTTGCCTTGCATGCATGAGGGTTCAATTCCTCAGCACCACATAAGCAAAAAGAAAAAATGCTGGAGTGGCGCTGTGGCTCAAATGGTAGAGTGCTAGCCTTGAGCTAAAGAGTTGAGGGACAGTACCCAGGCCCAGAGTTCAGGCCCCACGACCGGACCCCCCCCCAAAAAAAAAATCTCTTGGATTTGTCTGCCTAGGCTGGTTTTGAACCTTAATCTGCAGATCTCTGCCTCTGTGTAGCTAGGATTACAGGCCTGAGACATTGGTGCCCAGCAAACATGAATTTTTTTTAAGAGGAAAGAAACATACACATCTAGGTATATAATCAGGTAACCATATGTAGGAGTTATAATTTTGCTGTAGCTACTACTACTTCATTCTTCATAAGAAGAACAATTCCATTAAAAAAAATTGTTCTTCTGTTTTATTTGTTCAGGTGGCGTAAAACCTTGTGCATTAAACTGTTTGGCTGAAGGTTACAATTTCTACACTGAACGTGCTCCTGCAGTAATTGATGGGACCCAGTGCAATGCAGATTCATTGGATATCTGTATCAATGGAGAATGCAAGGTTGCTCAGATTTTACTCCTCATTGTTGGGATTTTGCGACTTCTATCTTTTTCTCAACTAATAGATGGTGTTTATTTCTATTGTCAGTTTGTTTTTAAGAAAGCCTTTAGGCAAATTCAATTTTAAATCAAGTCTGACAGGTAGTTAGATACAGAAAGATCCATTCATATTTAAGCACTAGACTAATGTGACTTAATCTGATATTCTAATTGTTTAAAGCAGTTTCTAGGGATATGAAGATATTTAGGGCTATAATGTCCATTATTCTTTTGTTCAGTTTATAAATAAAATGGTTGAAAAAGAGAGAATATTCCTATGGCTATCATATATTCTCATTTGCAGATGTTATGTCTTTTACAGCACAATTTTTCTTCAAAATGTGATACAGCTGTAGTCCTCCTATTTTATCTTTTAAAGTATTTATAATGGTTTTCCTTATACAGTTAGTCTTTATCTTATTAAAGCATTTATGTTAGAAAATTTGTCAGAATACTTGGAAAATGTAAGAGAAAATCCATGCTATTTTGTTAGATGTATGTATGAATCATGGTAATAAGAAAAGCCACAAAAACCACTGTTCTCAGCATTTTTTTCTTTGATGATCTTGTTTAACTTTGGAAAGAAGAACATAACTAAATGATAAAGAGAAATAACTGAGAAAGAGGAGATTTTTAAAAATGTTGTCTGTTTTGCTTAGTTTCAGCTTTTCCTGGAAAAATCCCTGCCTTTCTGGTTAATAGCATATGGATGTGGCGATTCAATTGTGTGTGTGTGTGTGTGTGTGTGTGTGTGTGTGTGTACAAGAGACAGTACTTATCTCCTTGAAGAAAAGTTATTTTTGTGATGGTATTTATATTTTTACAGGTTACAATGGCCCAAGTACAGTTTTTTATTCAGGGATAACATATAGTACCAATAGCTAAAGATTAGATGTGCAAATTCAAGCACCAAAACATACTAAAAATACTAAAATTCCGCCTTTTTATATTTAAATGCAGAAATAAAAGGTAAAATTTCAGCTTTATAATTGGCATGCTTACATGTCCTCTTTGTTAGTCAGCTAGTGGAAACAGTAACCTCTAATGCTAATAATACAATATCTATAATGAAACAATGGCTTAACAAGAGAAAAAAACATCATAAGGTTAGTCGACCCTTGCTGATATAACCTTCTACATGACTATAAGCTATCTTGCTTAGTTTTAGAAAAATATTGATTGCTAATAAATTACACTACTTAAAAAATTAGAACATGATGTATACATAAAAGAAGACACAAGCTGGAATAGGAATATTGGCATCTATTCCTGGAGTCAATTTTTTTTTTCTTTAAACTTAGAGGTTGAGAAATGTTCATTGGGGCTTAGTGATAAAAGAAGGCAGAGGGAAGAGAGTTCTTATTTTTACGTCCTTTACTGGAAGAGCGAGGACTTCAGTAGGTTATATGTATCTGATTAGTTCAGCTTCCAAGAAATTATTTTTTGACTCACTGAACGTTCTTGTGTGTTTTCAGCATGTAGGTTGTGATAATATTTTGGGATCTGATGCAAGGGAAGATAGATGTCGAGTCTGCGGAGGGGATGGAAGTACATGTGATGCCATTGAGGGTTTCTTCAATGATTCCTTACCCAGAGGAGGTGAGTATGTTCTGGTCCCTGGTATGTTCAGAATCACAAAACGTTTCACTTCTTTTCTCCTCTTACGTTTGTTTCTTTATATAGGAAGACAATGGTATTTTTCCTTAAGTTGTTTTCAGTCATTTAAATAAAAATGTGCTTCATGCAAAATATTTTGAAAATACTGTTCTTTTCCTACTTGACTTTATTTAACTATGCTTGTTTTCTTTCTTTTCTTGCTTGCTTTTCTTGCTTGGTTTCCTTCCTTCCTTCCTTCCTTCCTTCCTTCCTTCCTTCCTTCCCTCTTTTGGTTGTGTGTGTGTGAGAGAGAGAAAGAGAGGAGAGAGAGAGAGAGAGAGAGCGCTAAAGATACAACCTAGCCTTTCTTTCATCCTCAGTAATTATTCTCCCACTGAGCTACATTCAGCCCTGGATTCCTTTTTTTTTTTTTAATACGATGTCATGCAGTGTTGCTCACAACACAAATGTCTAAACTCAAGCTACCTGTATTCTCCTTTTTCAGCCTTCTGGGTGTCTCAGACTATATAGTCTTATGCTATCATACACAATTTAAGATGTGAAGGCCTAGAATATTGATGTGAGGGTTGTGTGTTAGAGAAAAAAAGATGAGTTTAAAAATACCCTGAGACAATTTTAAAGAAAAACACCTTTTTTTCTAAAATATATCCATGAACCTAAAGAAGCCCATATTTCATAACTTGTAAAGTACAAAGTCAAAGAAAAAATAGAAGAACTAAGAAACACTGATTGCTGGGTAGTTACTAAACACTCATTTTCTGGTAGAGGCTGCTTACTACTGCCTATCTTCTGTGTCCCAGGCTACATGGAAGTGGTGCAGATACCAAGAGGCTCTGTTCACATTGAAGTCAGAGAAGTTGCTGTGTCAAAGAACTACATTGGTAAGAGACTTTGCTAGATTTTAAAAATACATGAGGAAAAGCAAAACAGTATTATGAAGTGAAAGACATGCTTTCAGGTAGAACGTTTTCCTGCTGAAATGAAGTTAAGTTCCAAGTTTTATAGGATCACATGTAAATGCTAGCTTATTCTTTTCTTTTTTTCTTTGGTGCTGATCCTGGGGCTTGCTCTCAGGGCCTGAGCACTATCCTTGAAGTTTTGTGCTCAAGGCTAGAGCTCTACCACTTAAGCCACAGCTCCAATTCTAGTTTTGTTTTGTTTGTTTGTTTTTTGTTTGTTTTGGTGGCTAACTAAAAATAAGAGTCTCACAGACTTTTGTACCCAGGTTGGGTTTGTATATCTTTTTTTGGGGGGAGGGAGGCGTCCACTCGTGGGCCTGAACTCTGGGCCTGGACGCTGTCCCTCAGCTCTTCAGCTCAAGGCTAGCACTCTACCACTTGAGCCACAGCGCCACTTCCGGCTTTTTTCTTTTTGCTTATGTGGTGCTGAGGAATCGAACCCAGGGCCTCATGCATGCAAGGCAAGCGCTCTACCACTGAGCCACCTTCCCAGCCCCATGCTACTTTCCTATCAATATTCTAACCTCATTCTTCAAGGAAATAGAAGAGACAATCCAAAAATTCATATGGAACAATAAAAGACCCCAAATAGCAAAAATGATCCTTAACAGAAAGAACAGTGCTGGAGGAATATCAATACCAAATTTCAAACTCTACTACAAAGCCACAGTAATCAAAACAGCTTGGTACTGGCACAAGAACAGACCTCAGGAATAGAATTGAAAATCTAGCAATGAACCCACAGACCTATAGCCACCTAATCTTCAATAAGCAAGCTAAAAAAATAGAATGGAAGAAAGACAGCCTCTTCATTAAATGGTACTGGCAAAATTGGTTAATCACTTGTAGAAAACTAAAGCTAGATCCTTATATATCACCCTGCACCAGAATCAACTCCAAATGGATCAAAGACCTCAGAGTCAAAACAGACACTCTGAAAACATTACAGGACAGAATAGGAGAAACTCTAGGTCTTCTTGTCACAGGCCAAAATTTTCTTAATAGAGACCCAGAAACACAACAAATCAAAGAAAGGTTGGACAAATGAGATTGCATGAAGTTTCAGAGCTTATGCATGGCAAAGGACATAGCTAGCAAAATCAATAGAAAGCCCACGGATTTGGAGATCTTCACTAGCCATACAACGGACAAGGGTCTCATATCTAAAATATACTTAAAACTCAAAAAAATCCCCCAATAACAATTCCTCAAAGAAACAACTGTCCAGTAAATAAGTGGGCTAAAGACTTCAAGAGAAACTTCTCTGAAGAGGAAAGAAGGATGGCCAATAGGCACATGAAGAAATGCTCAACCTCTCTAGCCATAAAAGAAATGCAAATCAAAACATTGAGATTCCACCTCACCCCAGTTAGAATGGCTATAATGATGCACTCCAATAACAACAGATGCTGGAGGGGATGTGGCCAGAAGGGAATCTACTGCATTGTTGGTGAGAATGTAAACTTGTTCAACCACTTTGGAAAGTAGTATGGAGGTTCCTCAAAAGACTCTGAGTTTCTTTTCATGCTTTGAAAAGCTTCTTATATCCTAATGTTACGAGAAAAAGTTCTGCTACATTTTCTTCTGGCACTTTATCATTTAACCACATTTACATGTAAACATTTATCCATCTGACATTTATTCTTTTTTTCAGTTTTGTTGTTATTGAGGTGAAATTCACATAACATAAAATTAAGTACTTAAAGTGAAAGGGAAAAAGAACAATGAAGACTGAATCATTTTGAAATACATTGCAACTATGTAAACAAATGATATAAAGAAACACTGAAAGATGATGATCAATGGACATTTAAGAGTGGGAAAGAGAAAGCCATAGAGAGGGTTATTCTGATTAAAATACAATATATGCATAGCTGAAAAGTAAAAAATAAGTATGATCCTCACCTCTACCCCCTTTCTAATTATTCTTTTTGTTGTGATTTTCCTTGCTAATTCCTTATTTATCATTCCAGATAAACCTTTCATTCTTTTCTATCAATGACATAAATATTTAAGGAATACCTTCTTAATGTTCACATAAAAATTGCTGTTTTAATTTGTATTTAAGAAAATTGTCAGCTGGGTGTGGTGGTGTCCCAAAACTTAGGAAGCTGATCCAGAAGGATAAGGAGTTGGAAGACAGCCAGGTCTTTTACAATTAGACCCTGTGGAAGGAAGGATGGAAGGAAGGAAAGAAAGAAGGAAGGAAGGAAGGAAGGAAGGAAGGAAGGAAGGAAGGAAGGAAGGAAGGAGGAAGGAGGGAAAGGAGGAAGGGAGGGAGGGAGGAAGGGAGGGAGGGAGGGAGGGAGGGAGGAAGGAAATCATGGAAGGAGGGAGGTAAGGGAAGAGGAATTGGTCAAGTGTCATCATCTCTCTAAGTGAACATCCATGTTCATTGTATACTTTTGTGCAGTAGTTGACCTATGATAATTTAGGAAATGAAGTTTCTCATTTTATTTTCTAGCTTTAAAATCTGAAGGGGATGATTACTATATTAACGGTGCCTGGACTATTGACTGGCCTAGGAAGTTTGATGTTGCTGGAACAGCTTTTCACTACAAGAGACCAACAGATGAACCGGAATCCTTGGAAGCTTTAGGTCCCACCTCTGAGAATCTCATTGTCATGGTAAATGTGTCTTTATCATTTTATTTGTACTATATTTACTTTCCTCTTGTGAGGTGAGAAAAGGTCAGATTTTATTATGTCTGTTCTACTGGTGATGAAATCAAGGTAAATGCAAGTAATTTCCTCAGAATCTGTGCAGAGTCAAGGTATTTGCTCTTTCTATGTATCTGTTTTGTCTTTTGTTGCTTTCTTGAATAATATTTTTATATCCAAACAAAACAAATGAGAGAAATATTTCTAACCTCTCCATGAAAATAAGAGGAGGAAAAGAAAACTTATTGACTTATATCAGTTTGGCGAGGTTGGGATTTCATTGTTACATCTCCACATAGTTACACTAACTAATTTCATTCCCCCTTTATCACACCCAAAAAGGAGAACCATTTTAAAGTATATGCTTTTGAAAGCTATCTTGAGTTTGAGGCCAGCCTGTGCAACATAGCAAGACTCTTTCACAAAGACTGACAGACAGATAGATAATAAGATGCCTTTAAAATGTTTTTAAGTTTCCTATAAGACTTGCTATATAACGTTTTCTTCTTCAAAAGAAATAATAAATATCTGAGTGAAGGCTCATTGTATTCTAATTATCTTCACCAGCTGTTTTCAATGACAGGTTCTACTCCAGGAACAGAATTTGGGAATTAGGTATAAGTTCAATGTTCCCATTACTCGGACTGGCAGTGGAGATAATGAAGTTGGCTTTATGTGGCATCATCAGCCTTGGTCAGAATGCTCAGCTACTTGTGCTGGAGGTAAGACACCCACTAGGCAGCCCACCCAGTGGGCAGGATGGAAAGCAAAACATTCTCTCAGCTGAACTTTGTGTTGGTTGAAGAAGCTAATTGGAAACATTTTTTGCAGGTTTGCTTCAAGCTGTAATTTAGCAAAAGAAACTTTACTTTAATTGTATTATATTCCATTTGTTTTCAACCTCATGTAATTTATACAGATTTGTTGGTAAAATACATCTTGGCACAATGAGTGTCTCTGCCGGTGTTCTTCCTGACTATCTTGAAGGTGGGCTGCTTTTTTGTTTTGTTTTGTTTTGTTTTGGTGAATATATTCTTCGTAAAGAACATAAATAGTTTTCCATAAGAAAATGGGCAAAACTCAGACATCACAGATACAGCTTCTAAGAGTGGGGGAAGAGAATGTATGTGTGCCTGTGTTTGTATGATGGTGTGTTTCCCACAATTCTGTACCAACTCCCTTCTCCAGCCATCAGAGTTAAGAGGCTACGTAATGGGATGCTACAAATAATTATTGGTGTCTGGTTCTCTGGGCTAATGGTGTATAGCAATCCCATTATAACTCCTCAGAGAGATAGAAGTAGCTGCTAGGCAGTGGTTGGTGATATGTTGGTTGTCCCATGTGCGTTTTTCATGGGTGCCTTTTCCCCACAATTTACTCTATTCCTAATCCTCCTCCCTCTAGTGGCCACCAATGCAATTCTTTACCTCTGGCTGGGAGAGCAGGACAGTTGGCTTCCTTCAAAGCCAACACCCTTGCTGCTGCATGGACTGGTGAGTAGAAGTGCTGTGCAAGCAGCATCTTCCTTCTCTCTGGAGACTAATGCATCACCTCCACCATATACTTTGATCCCAATAGTCAAAGAAACAAACCTATTCCTCAGACCTAGTCTGGACTTGAACAACACCTCACCACTCCAAAAGCAAAGATTCACTATCCAGTAGTGATGATTAGAATGGGTGAAGTTGAAATTAAGTGAGTCATTCAATGTATTACATTCCCATTCTAAATTGAAGAAATGTGAATTCACATGGACTTTTTCTTATCTTGTCCCATATTCACTGAGTCTCTAATAGCCTCTGATTCTTTGAGACTTGGAGAAATTATTTTCAGAGAAAGGATTAGCATATAACAGATTCCGTAATTTTAAGCTCATAAGAATTAAATCATCAATTTACTACA
The DNA here is from genome assembly GCF_019054845.1 of Dipodomys spectabilis. Classification (NCBI taxonomy): domain Eukaryota; kingdom Metazoa; phylum Chordata; class Mammalia; order Rodentia; family Heteromyidae; genus Dipodomys; species Dipodomys spectabilis. The sequence continues at coordinate 32,051,969 of NW_024870817.1, forward strand.
ACTCCAATTTTCATAGTGAAGGCCATATAAAAAGATCAAAAGAGCAAATGAGCAATGCTATGTTAATGTTCTCTTCTGTGTGAAATATCATCACGTACAATTATATTTTTTAATTCTCTAATCCCTACCCATTTTACATGTGAAATGATAACTTACAATACAGTTTTAAAGACTATACCACATTACCATTTCTTTTAATAATTACAAAGTTCCTGCTAATGCCACTAATGAGTGTCCTCAAGTCCTTCATGGTTTATTCAAGTGAGTGCCACTGCTTTATTTTTTTAGCGGCATTTACATATATATCTTTGTTCTGATTGCATTACTTTTAGTTTGGATAAATTAACCTTCCCTCTTCCACATACCAATAAAAAGTCTCCATTAGAAGAGTTCATATAGAGTTCAGTCCTTGAGGTAAAGCGAGATAAACCTACTAAAGAAGAGTCCAAATAATTTAAAGTCTAGGAAATCCCAAAAGGCTAAAATTAGGATTGCTTAGCTTAGAGAAGAGAAGGCAATGGGGTAGCATGTTAGTGTCTTCAAGTGTGTGACAGAATGTTGAATGGGAAATTGTTAGAGCCTGTTCTTCTTTTTCTGAAATTGCTATATTTGGGGATGGTTTAGAGAGTCTTGTCTGAAGCCAAGGAGGGATTAAGTAAATTCTCAATGTTCTTTCAACCCTATGATTCTGTTTGTTCAGAGAGCAGATAGTATAACAAAAAAAAAAAAAGGAAGGGGTAGGGGGAATGCAATGAAATATTGATCTGAAAGGAAAATTATTATTTTATTTGAGTAAAATTTATGAGGAAAACCTAAAACGTTGGTGGTAATTCAGAACACTTGTATTGAGAAAAATTACATCTGACTTCCTATGAGTCAGAACAAAACAAACAAACAAAAAACAAGGTGGGGGAAAAGCCCCTGGAAGAAGCATTTTCTCTTCCTTATATGTATGTCTTTGATGCGGGAGCTTCTATCTTAGATATTTGAGGTACTTCTTGGAACCTAAAACCTGTTTGCTTGTGAGTGGTGATGAATATTAATTAGACCTTTAGCTCATTGCCTTCTTTGGGGGTGGGAGGTACAGTGATTGGAAGTTGTCAGATGTGGTATCATTTGGCTTGGTAAGTAGTTCTCAATGTAAGGACCCTAGTCCATCAGCATCAACATCAACTGAGAAGTTATTGGAAATGCCAATCTGGGGACCCATTTCAGACCTACTGAGTAGGAGTTCTTAGAGTAAGGACCAAGAATCTATGATTCTGAGCTCACCCAAATTTGTGTATCATGGGTCTTGACTTTCAGAGAAACTGAACTCTAGCCGTTGAGAAACAGAACCCACAGCCTGACCACCCAAACCTGTATATAACAGTGGATTCATTTTGCAGGGTAGAACAGTATTTTAGGACACACAGGCACTTAATGCGTGTTAATAGCCAGCCAATGAGTGAAAGGAATTAATTTCAACAAGTATACAACCTGAGAGTTTAGAATGCATAAGTAAATCAAAGTTCCTTTCTTTTGTTTTCTATCATTTTACTCAGTAGAAACTCTAGAAGTAGAACACAATAAAAGATATAGAACATCCTAGGGTGGGTATGCTAGTGTAAATAACAATTATTGAACTTCCTCTCAGTACACATAATCCTACTTTAACCATAGATTTTTCTAAGTAAGGAAGCTTATGTTTGAAGAATGAAAAGTCCCCTAGGACTTTGGAATTTAAATTGAAGGGAGATCCAGAGTCATTTCTCAGTAATGGTAAATGAAGCTTCAACTGCTTAAAATCCTCTCAAGAAAAAGGCATGTGTTAGCTGGGTGCCGGCGGCTCACACCTGTAATCCTAGCTACTCAGGAAGCTGAGATCTGAGGATCATGATTCAAAGCCAACCCAGGCAAGAAAACTTTGTCAGACTCTTACCTCCAATAAATCACCAGAAAACCAGAAGTGGCTCTGTGGCTCATGTGGTAGAACACTTGCCTTGAGCTGAAGAGCTCAGAGACAGTGCCTAGGCCCAGAGTTTAAAAAAAAAATTGTATTTTATTTTTGGTCAAAAACTTAATATAAATTTAGTTCATAATTGTGATATTCTATTTTTAGCTCTCTAGGGAAGTTCTTGAGACTGTCATTTTTTTAAGTGCAGAAAGAGGAAAGCAAGAAATGAAAAGAACTTTCTGTTTTGGTCAAAAAAGATACCTAAGGTTCTTACCAGCATACTCATTCTTACCCACCTACTTATACTGGTAAAATTAATGGCCTCTATTTGTTCTATTAATGTCAAGATGGTTGAACTTGGAGTTTGGGGGCTGTGATGATAGCCTTTTCTAATAGAAAAAAAATTAAGACATTTTCAGACTGTTTTTCTGTTGCTTAGCACACCCAATGACAAATCTAATATGCAGGAAACACTGGTGGTGATTCAGTACAAGTAATAGCCTTCTCTCTGAGTCAGTGACGAAACACTTCCTTAGCTTGATTGGTAACTTTGAGATGCTATGGTCTGTTCTTTTTAGGATAAATATGACTTTAAAGATACCGCTGTGGCTCTTCCTCTGCAAGAAAATCCAATGAATCAAAACTTGCCTATTTTCAGAACCACTGATACTTCCACTGGAGTTTCTTTATCCTTCATTCAAACTATTGCATACTCTGTAATTCATCTGACTTGCAAAGTTATGCACTACCATTATGAGGATTAGTGAGTAGAATGTGTTCGTTGAAAGAGTTTGGTTGAGAAATACAGCATTAAAAGTATTATTTTGAATAATAATTTATGCCCTTTTCAAGTTTAAAATAAAATTTGTATATTCATTCTTTGATCTTTACTCTTCTTACATATCCCTGCCCCCCCTTTTTTACTGGTGTTTGGCTAGATGGTGGTTCTCAAATTTTAGCATGCTTCAGAATTGCTAGGAAGGCTTAAAACACAGAACTAGTTCTGCTTTTTATTTTTGATTCAGCAGGTCTTGCTTTTACATTTCTAACAAGTTTCCAGGTGATGCAGGTTCTGCTAATGAAAGCACAGTACTTCCAGAAACTTTGCTTGACAATAGGTTTCCTAAAATAAATACCTATTAAAGCAAAATGGCCAGTTCTTAAGGTAATCATGTATAATGCAGTTGTAATTTATATAACCACTAGTCTTTTTGAATTATGGGTGGTTCATTTGCTCAGCTATAAAGTAATAAATAAATTGTACAGTTTACAAACATTTCTGATGCTCTGTCTCATTTGATTGTCCTCAACAACCACTAATATAGGCTTTGCTACTATTTTTCTTGTTTTGTAGGTAAATATCAAGTGAAATACTTTGCTGAAATCCAGACTTAGCAGTTGAGTCTCTAGTGATATTTTAATGTAGCATTTGTCTGGTAATCCAAGCATTTCAAACACATGTATACACATAGAACAATGCAACCCATTAAAATTGTTTAATAAAGGGTCAAGAGGGAATGAAGAAAAGTAATAAAGGGGATGAATTTGATCAAAGAACATGCATACTGGAGTGGAGATATATGAAACTTCTTTATATGATTAATATATGCTAATAAGAGAAAATATAAAAAAGAAGGGAATGTAATAGTCTCACTTTAAACAGAGCTCTTTTACCACTTAGCAACTCTGTATAGAGAAACATGCCCATTCCCACTAAATATATCTCCTTCACTAGCTTGAAAGTTTGTTTTTTCAAATGCTTTCCCTAGAAGTAATGTTAACTACACTGCATATTGAAAACACCTGGAGAACTTTAAGCAATTCTAGTATTTGCTTCCCGACCCCCAGTCTTATTTAATTGCTTGGGGCATCAGAATTTGAAAAGATCTCTGAGCAATTCTAATGTGCAGCTCACATTGAAAAGTATTGCCTTTGATATGGGGTGAAAGTTCTAATTCTGTCCCTCAAATTAACATTCAGATGCAAATATCTCTGAGGTGCATTACTAACACACATTTCTCACTAATTGGCAAGTAGTTAATTGTAAGTGTTAATGAGATTTAGAAATGAGTACTGTGGTGAGAAAATACAGACTGATGTCCGAGGAGGAATGGAAGAATTGAAAGAATGCCAATTAATTTCATGATTTTATTTAGTGTAGCTATTGGCCCTCAGACATGCTTATAGAAAATATTTTTGTAGCTTAGTTAATGTTCATGCCTTTATCTTTACCTAATGGATCATTTATTAGCATCTAATAAAGATTTTTAAATTGGCTGAAATTGTGCAAAACAGTTTTTTTTTTTTTTTTAAGCTTGTCATCCTAATTTCAAGTTTCTGTGAGGTGTACTTAAGGAGCTAAAAATGAATGAAGTTTGATCATCAAAATTCTGAAGATTACCCTCCCACACCCAGTTTTTTATTTTGGATCTCATATTTTTCAGATTAGGGATGCTCAACTAGTAAAGTCTATGCAAATATTCTTAAATCCAAACAATCTTGAAATCTGAAACTGTTTAGTCCTAAGCATTTTGGATAAGGTGTATTCAACCTGTAAATGCCAGATGGTCATTAGACCCACAAGTCAAATTATAAGGCATATGATTCACATTTTAACCTCAGTATTTATGAAAAATAATAAATATTTCTTTTCTCTGGGCATTTATTGTTTTAGGAAGTTTTTTTTTAAAGAATGACTCAGAATGCAACAGTATTTATAATTACTACCTTGACTTTCTGGATATCTTCAAATTCCCAATGTTCAAACCATTCCCTTCCCCCTATCCATTCTATCCATTTTCCCAATGAATTTCACATAACCTTAAGAGTTGATGCTCTGAGTATTTTATACCTACTTTATACCTAATTTTATACCTACTTTGTGCTTTAAGAAACTACAAGAATACTTAATTCACCATGAAAAGAAAGATCAAAAGTACGTATGATGTATTTATTCCTGCTTTACATTTATACTCTCAATAACAGTCTTTGTCCTTCCATCACCTCTGTTAACACTCCTAATAATTTGTCCAAATTGATCTTTCCTAGGCCTTTATTTCTTTCTGTCTAGAGAAGTGAAAATTTGCATTCTAAAAACCTCAATTTGGTTAGGTTTTATAAATAGAGGCACTGTCTGCTAGATATTACTTTCTAGTTAGGGGGGAAAAGTTAAAAGTTTGTTTAACTAATCTTTGCTGAATGAGATAAATTTATTGCCACGGGCCATATTTTATTTAAATGCAACACTAAATAGTACAGGTTTTTAAAGCTTCTTTTATATTTGACCATTAAAGAATGTGATTGCTTTCCAGTTACTATATAAAATTCTGTCATTATTTTTCCTTTTATATCTATATAATTGAATTATTCTTCTATATGTGATGCTTCTTGTATTTATATTTATCTTTCTTTCCCAGATGTCATTGTAAGCTTAATGTGTGCATATGTGAGGGTATGTGTGTGGAGGTGAGAGAAAGAGAGATATAGAAACAGAGATAGACAGAATGAATGAATGAACAGCATATAAACATGAAGGTTATTCTATATATTTCTTTTTCTACATCAAATTATTTTTAAGTTCATTTTTCTTTATGAATCTTTATCCAATTCAACGGGAGTCTTATATTCTTATACTGGAGCTCTGAGATTTTATAAAATGATTAAATGGTTTTCATTTTGAAAACCATTTTGAATTTTCCTAATTTAGTGCTGTATTTTGCAGAGGCTCTAAGATGCCCAAGGGCAATGCAGCAGGTGCGCAGGACACTGTGACATATTGCACCTTTTCAAGTTCCATTGGTTACATGCCACAAAATTATTTAGTCCTGTTTAATAAACTGCACTCAGTTTTTCTGCATAGAAAGTGCAGTTAAAAAATAATAATAACATCCTGAGAGTTCCATGAACAGAGGCTTTGAGATTCCTGATTTCATGTAAAATGGGAACCATTAAGATTGGAAAAATGTGCCCTTACTCCTTTACATATATAAGCTCACTCTTCAGAGCCTTCATAGTGTTTACAATGTAAAAGTTTAGCTTCTCTGAACTTACAGTTGAAGAACTAGAGGTCTTAAAGTATGTAAATTTTTTAATATCTGTCTTGACTATCCTTGATGTGCCATTTAGCATGTGTTTCTCTCCTGGACCTTTGTTAGATCAGCGTAAAATTGTTAGACAATTAAAGGAGAAAATGAAAGGGTGGAAAGAAGAAAAAGGACATCTACAAAGAGCTTCTTATAACAATTGTTTCTTTGTGCCTAACATATTTGTATAATACCCTACACTGTTCTGTTTAATAACATATTTTGTTGTTGGTGGTGGTGGTCAGGGGCTTGAACTCTGGTCCTAGACGCTGTCCCTGAGCTCTTTAGCTCAAGGCAAGCGTTCTACCACTTGAGCCACAGCGCCACTTCTGGTTTTCTGGAGATAAGAGTCTTTCCTGCCTGGGCTGACTTTGAACCACAATCCTCAGATCTCAGCCTCCTGAGTAGCTAGGATTACAAGGGTGAGCCACCAGTGCCTGGCTTAACAACATAATTTTTAGCATAATTTTAAAGAATTTAAAGAGCTCATTGCCTTGGACTTCAAAAAACACATGTTTTCTAAGGAAATACTATATATTTACATTATATGTTATCTTCAAGAATGATACAAAGCATCACAGGGTACCAGTGGATCATGCCTGTAATTCTAGCTACTTGGGAGACTAAAATCAGGAGGATCATGGTTCAAGGATAGCCCATGTAGTATAGTTCACAAGATTCCTCAGCAGAGTGTTGAGCACAGTGGCACATGTCTGTCATCCCAGCTATGATGAGAAGCCTAAATTGGTGGATTGTGGTCCAGGCTCAAACCTGGCCAGAAACAATACCCTATCTGGAACACACACACACACACACACACACACACACACTCAAAACAAAACAAAAAAACTAAGGAAAAGGGACAAGATGTGGTTCTGCAGTAGAGTGCCAGCCTAGCAAGTGTGAGAATCCTGAATTCAAGCTTCAATATAAGCATATAAGTGTTGAATATGTTCTTTTCAAAGCTATTTGGAAGGCAGAGATCAGAGGATCACAGTTTGAGGCTAGTGGGGCATAAAAGTAATAAGATCCATCTCAGCCAATGCTGAGTATGGTAGCATACTCTTGTCATCCCAGCTAGAGGGAAGACACAATGCCTGGGCTGTCATATGTGCCAATCATCTCTAGTAACACAGGGAAGCACAGGTGGGATGATTACAGCCCAGGCTGGCTCAGGCATAAAGGAATGGATAATAATAACCAACAAGAAAAAAGGTTGGAGGTGTGGTTCAAGTGGTACAGTACCTGCTTTCCAAGATTGAGGTCCTGAGTTCAATCCCTAGTAAGTACAATAAAAATAACACTTTTGTATTTGTTTTTTAAAGTAATTATTAGAAGACTGGGGGAGAGTGCCAGCTGGTAGGAGCACTTGCCTAGCAATCACAGGACCCTGAGTTGAAACAGCATACAAAACAGTATGTAATGCAGTCTGTAGGCTAGTTCCTAATGCCTGACAAAAGAAAAGAAAAAAAAAGCTCTCAAAACAGCTGTTTACCAGAGAAAACAAGAGCCAAATACTTTATAGTTTATACAAATGCCCTTTTAATTTCTTGCCAGTTCTAAAATGTCTACCTCTAACACATTTAACAACCCTAAGAGGTCAGTTTGCAATTTTTTTTTTTTTTGGTGAACTAATGGAATGTGTTTTAAACAAGTAGAATTGTGAGCCTGGACTTCTGCAGACATAGTAATCACTAACACTTGTGTGGCAGCATATAAAGGATGCATACACTGTGACTTTCATAGAATTCTCAAACTAGTACAGACAGAAGAAAGCAAAAGCAAATCCTGATTTATTTTGTTAGTTTTGGTGTTACTGGGGTTTGAACTAAGGGCCTCACATTTGGTAGGCAGACATTCTACCACTTGAACCATACCTCATGGTCTTTTAACAGTTGTTTTCAAAGTTTGAAATTAAGTGTGAAAGATGAAAAATGACTTAATTATATCTAAATTTGGCTATCTTGGACTTAGGAGTCTCCTTGCAAAGGTAAATAAAAGATTACAAATGAAAACTTAGTTGGAATAATTAAGAGCATTTACTCATTTCCTTATATGTCTCTTTGAGGACACACAGCTACATAATTAGTTTTGAAGAAAATTTCTATAATTTTTTGCTGTCAGGTTGTACAATGTATTACTGTTCAAAACTCTGAGGGTCCCTTTACATTTTATTTCTGTGTATTCCAAACTTAGACATAAAACAGATCACAGTGATGTTTTTAATAATGCAAGCCCCTGAAAAATAGAAAGATTTGCTCCCATTCTTGCTCATCATTCCTTTATATTCTTCTTGTTCTTCAAAAAGAAATTTAGAAAACTAGATAATGGTCTGTTACTGCATGCCCATATTCAATCTCTTCCACCATCCCTTTTTTAGGTCATTTTCAATGTTGAAAATAAAAATGTGCTTTAACATATGGAGCTAGTTTTACTAGGCACCATGGCAGGGCATCTATGAACATCATAGCTCCTGAAATCCTTGGCTCTGAAGCCATCTATGGCTCCTGGTTTCTCTAAGTGCTCATATAACATGTCCTGTAAGGACCCAGAGTGATGCTTCTATACAAACATAGACAATGGCTGGTTCATACTCCTGAAAGTTAATGTGTTTGTTCACTTATTTGTCCAAAATAATTATTTGCACTCATTTTTTCTTTTATATAACCTACTTTTCAAAAACTTCTTTGCATTTAAAATTATATTTTTCAATATAATTTAAGATTTCTGATTGCAGAAAAAAAAATCTTACACGTGGACGGTTCCCTTGGTAATCTCAGCATTTTGAAGGGTTTATCTCTATGCATTCTTAAGATTTATAGTGAAGACAAGAAATCTCTGCGAGTGCAAAACATTTTCCCTAATGCTGTCTTTCTTCTTTTATCACTTAACGTACTCTCTCTTAAGCAAAGTTTCATTCACTGAGACCCATAGATAAGAATGAAACAAAAGTTTGTGTGTAATTCTGTCATATGAATGATCAGTTTGACACAGATTATGTTTCCCTTCTCAAAATCCCTATTCAAAACAGTGTTTTTAACAATCATAATGTTATGGAGGGTACTTTTGGAAAATATTAATCCTGCTTGTGATAGTACTATTCTTACTTTCTTATTTGAAGAAATGAAGATTTGTGTTTAAAAGCTATAGAGCTTAGTATCTTCACTTTAAATCAAATCTGAAATATTTGCTCTTTGCCTCCAAGAAGAGGATTTTTATATGTGATTAAAATAAAAGTTTCTGCTGAGTGCCAGTGGCTCATGCCTGTAATCTTAGCTACTCAGGAGGCGGAGATCTGAGGATCACAGTTGAAAGCCAACTCAAGCAGATCCAATGGATTATAGAAAAAGTTGGATTATGGCATTGTGGCTCAAGTGGTAGAACTCTAGTCTTGACCAAAAGGAGCTCAGGGATAGCATCCAGGCCCAAAAACCAACCAACAAACTAATAACTAATAAAAGCTTCTGTATTGGTCATAAGTCCATCACAATATATGGAAGAAGTTTGAGGCTTTGTAATCTCAATACCAGTCCCTTAAAAATTTTAATAAACATATGGATGGGGCTAAGAGAGATGGGAGAGAATTAGGAAAGGGCTGGCGTAGGTCGAGATGCATTGTACTCACAAGCTAACATGTTGAGTTGAAATCCCTTTGTACAAGTACTTAAGAATAGTATTTTTTTAAAGAGTCCTATATGTAAAAATAAATAAGTAAAAATTTACAAAAAAATAAGATTTTAAATAAATGCTAGAAACAAGTAAGTTCCTACCAAAGATCCTAGATATTCCTTTTTAGTAATATGGATTCTTTTTTTATATTGGGAAATTTGTCTTTCAAAAAATCCTTGTTTTGTAGTTAGTATCACTCTGCCTTTTGACATGGTTGGCCCTAGGGCATGTGCAACCAACTGGTAAGAATTCTCTGAAATAATCCTACAAAACAAAATAGTAAATCATAGATGCCTGTATTCTTTATTTATTATTGTATAGAATACAGAGGAAGAGGCAGACATAGAGGGAAAAAAGTTAAACTATTAAAATGTGGAAGAAGGAAAGAGAGAACTATTTTTGCAACAACGAAATGTAAAGATGCTATGTCAATAAACTAACTTTACAACTTTGGGGCGGGGGAGATGGAAGGGCAGGGAAGGTAAGGGGAAACAAAGGAGGAGGCAACAATGCTTGATAAGAAATGTACTCATGGGGCTGGGAAGGTGGCTCAGTGGTAGAGTGCTTGCCTTGCATGCCTGAGGCCCTGGGTTCGATTCCTCAGCACCACATAAGCAAAAAGAAAAAAGCCAGAAGTGACACTATGGCTCAAGTGGTAGAGTGCTAGCCTTGAGCTGAAATGCTGAGGGACAGCGCCTAGGCCCAGAGTTCAGGCTCCATGACCAGACCCCCCCGCAAAAAAAAAAAAAAAAAAAGAAATGTACTCATTACCTTGCTCATGTAATTGTAACCCCTCTGTATGTCATTTTCACAATAAAAAAACTTATTAATGAAAAAAGAATACATGCTATACTATATTTCCAACAGAACACATATAATATTCAGTTTATAGAGAAAATATATAGAACTGAAAACCCTACTCAAAAAAAAAAGAATTTATGGAATTTAAAAATCATCTAATTTGATTGCCACATTTTACAAAAGGGAATGAAAACTTAGACTATTTATCCATAAGGAGATTTGGGGTAAGGAAAAACATCAGAACATAATAAAGTAAAAGGGAATAACATCATAGTCATTAACCATACAGAGTTCTTAAAATCAATAATAACTGGGAAAGGTAAATCATTTTGTACAGCAGTACAAAATAATGGGAGGGTATAAAGCAAAATATATTAGTTCTGAACATGAAGATTTCATTAGATAAGGTATAGTCATCATGCAATATAACTGTAATGGCAATTACTTTATCTACCCGGCCCTCCCCCCCCCCCCCCTTTTAATATAATCTCATTGAAATCAAGGCTGTCTTACTTTTCTCCTTGTGGTAATGAAAATCACGTCTTACATACAGATGGAAGCCCCATTCTACCTTATCATCAGTACACACAAGTGCTTTAGAAAAATACAGTATTTTTAGAGTCACAGTTTCCTTTTGGCCACTCTACATTTCCTCAGGACATTTACTTTTGCTGGGAAAGCAGAGAAGAGAAATCTTTGAACGATAAAAACTAGTAAGAGGCTCTTCAGACGAAGGAAGCCATATGGATGTTGTTGATTGGTACCCTGGGTGCCAGCTGTTAGATCCAAGGCAGATGGGCTTTGCACTGCCCTGTAAATGCTTGTGTCTGGCCAATAATCATGAAGAACAACAGCCAGATTCCAGCAGTGAAAGGCAGAGAGAATTTTTTTCTTTAATTTCCTGGCATTTGTCACTGTTTTGATGATATCTGTACTGACGATTTGGACTGAATGAATATCACTGGCCATATGCTCTGTGTAGTGTGGTTATATAGTATAGTATCCCTTGATTGCTAACCACTTTGGATGCAAATTAGTGCCTTAGGCACCAGCAACATTTGTAGTATAGCTCTCATTCCCATTACTCTCAGAGGAAAAAAAAAGTGTTTTGGGTAGAAATGAAATGCGTTGACACTAAGTTCAGTGATTCAGACGTTAGTTACCCATCAGTCCCAAAGATACATTTATAATTCATTCTTTCGTTTTCCTCACTCCTTTGTAGCTCTAATTTCTCACTTGGATGCCTCCAACCTATGTCAGGCTTTATGAGTAGAATGAACAAGACTCAACTCTTTCCCTGCCCTTAATTAACCACTCCCACCCCTTTATATTTCTTCAGTTAACACCTCTCACCTTTTCAAGCAGTGATTCCTGAACATTTTCTTCTTTCTGTTATATAATGGTGAACTGTCCTGAGCAAAACAATATATTGCTGAATAGTGTGTCAAAAGTGGGGTTTATAAAAGCATTTCTCTGAAAGACGATAGGGTGGGAGGGTCTCATGGGAACATTGGCAACTTATGAGGGGAGCATGAAAGATACTAGAAAAGAGGCAAGAAATGAAGGTCTCTGAAGTCTTCATTCAGGATTGGCCTCAGGACTGTGCGGTTTTCTCACTGGAACCATCCATCACCACCTCCTACAATAAGAACAATAAGTGAAGGAATCCATTCAGTTCTGTATTTCTGCATTTCTTGCTCTTTTTCCTCTTTCAAAATGCCATTAAAAACCATATCTTGCTAGATCAGTGATTCAACTAGATCCTTCCATTGTACAAAAAAAGATTTGGTGGGAAAATAGATCTTAACTATTAGAAGAAAAGTAAATATAGAACCAAAAACACCCACAGAAAAAGTGAGAATTGTTGTTTTCTTTTGCTTTTGTTTTTCCTCAGTGCTGAGGACTGAAGCTACTGTCTTGCAGTTGTTAGGGGACACTTCCACTGAACTACATCTCTAGTCCAAGGGGAAAATTTCTGGGCTAAGAATCATTAAATCACCAGTGGCTTACACCTGTCTCCAATCCTAACTACTCAGGAAACTGAGATCTGAGGACTCTGGTCCAAAGACAGGTTGGGCAGGAAAGTTTCTGAGACTCATCTTAAACTAACCACCAAAAAGTCAAAAGTAGTTCGTTCTGTGGTTCAAGTGGTAGAGTGCTAGCCTTGAGCAAAAAACCTCAGGGTTAGTACCTAGGCCCTGCATTCAAGCCCCAGGACATACACAAAAACAAATAAATAAATAAATAAATGTTTACAAAGGTTAAGTTTCTAACAACATTTTTAATATGAAATCATTACTTTTATAAAACATTAAAGAATTCCATCAAGGAAAAATAGATATACAGTTGGCATGCCAGTAACTTTAGAGGTTTATAAATAAAGCAATGCATTTTAAAATTTGCCCAATTAAATTCAGTAAAACATCTGCCTATCTCCAGGGAATATGGACACTAAGCCACTAGAATTTTGTTTTTGATTAGATGTATCCTGATTGACCATGTGGACATTTTATGTTGTTTTGCTTATAAACTATAAGTCTTTTGATTTGAAAACATAGTGGTTTTGTTTAACTGGATGTAATTATTCCCAACAGGGTTTAAAATCAACTTAGCAATGTTTCACAGACTACTTTAAAAGAAGCTATGTACAGACACTAATCAAATTTCTAAATTCCATTTTTCTTGTTCACTTAGATTATTTCCAGTTGATCTGTATTTTCTACTTTATAAAGTTCAAAGCTGCAATTTGCCTTGATTTAAAAGTATGTGTTTAAAAAATCCATCCATGTAGATACATTCATTTATTGATATCATGTTGTTACTAACTTAAAAACAAAGTAGAAAAAAGAAATTGTGATCCTGCCTGGTCTTAGGGTAAAAGTTGGAAGGAAATTTGTGCACTGTTAGAGGAAAATAGTAGTGTTGTAAGAAGATTTGGAATAGATTACTAGTATAGACAGTTCTTGAGTGTGAAATACCACATTGTCTAATATAACAGTTTAGAAGAAAATTAATAAAAGATGAATGCAAAGAAAAATATCTTCATAAAGTGTAGAACACTTTCAGCTGTCCTTTCAAGGACTTTATTTTTTACTTCATAAAAAATAGTCTGAAATAATTTCTGGAAAAAAACCAGAAATATTCTCAATTTCTATTTTTTAAGACATCTGGAAGGCATTGGCAAATTTAAGTCTGTTTGTAGTTCTTACCACATAGTCCAGTATCTTATAATAAGCATAATGCTTTTATTTAGTAGCTATTATCTGTTGAATGAATGAATGACCTGCCACCCCCATTCAGCTGGTAGTTTAGTTTGTGTATGTATGCAGTTTTTTAAACCTGTATCTCTCCAATAACAAAATAACTCTTAAATGAGGGAAGGGATAACGAGTTTGGGAGGAAATGCACTTATTACCTTACTTAGGTAACTGTAACCCCTCTGTACATCACCTTGATGATAAACAAAATAAATAAAAACAGAAAACTGTAAACGTCTTGAGGAAAAATATGGAACTATTGATAATTTTTATTTTGTGCCTCGTGGTTTTATATATATTTCCAAAATTTTATCTAGGACAATTTTTTGGCGATATGCGTGGCTAGAATTCAACTTAAAAAGAAATATAAATTTCTACTAAGTATATTAACATCTCATCCAGGATTCAAGTTGAAGAGGTTCTGCTTTTGCATTACACATTTAATAATTGTAATTATATGGTTATGAGCCGGCATGCTGGTGGCTCTCAGGAGCCTGAGCTCTGTGGATTGTGCTGGGAAGCCAGCCTGGGCAGCAAAGTCCATCAGACTGCCAAAAGCCAGAAGTGGAGCTATGATTCAGGTGATAGGACACTAGACTTGAACCAAAAACAAACAAACAAACTCAGGGACAGTGCCTAGGCCCTGTGTTCAAACCCGAGGTCTGGCACCAAAAAAAGTAAGATTTTACCTTAACCTCTGGTGATGACTTAATGTTTCCATCATTGAAACAAAGCAACAACAGTTCAATTTTCAAATGCTGAAAATGTTTTTCCTTTTCTGAGAAACAACAAGTGAACTGAATGCCAACATTCTTGTTTCAAGTGTAGACATATTTGAAAGAGTAAAAAAAATAAACTTGCTAACTTATAAAAACAATCCCTTATTCTTTCTGGTACAAGCAAAACATTGAACCAGAGTGTGTGGAGGCTCTGATCCACTCCTGTAGCTGCTGTTGGTAGCTGAATTCTGTGACTAACGGTAGAGCTATCTATCAGGGAGGACCACATGGATTCAGTTATCTGCCCACTGGATGACACAATGGGGAGGTAAACTGATGAGTATCAGGAACATCTGTGCATGGATCGTAGCCATGCCTTTAAGTGAGTCATTCTTCCCTCAAAAATCTAAAGTAATAGTTAAAAAAATTCCAAACTCTTGTCATCGTATGAACTGAGTCATTTAGCCCATTCAGGGGGTTTGGAGGGACTCAATACAGTATATAATTTTAAGATATTTTTCCAGTGAAATTGTTGGCTATATTTTAGACTTCTAAATTTAGTAAAACTTAAAAAGGTGACCAGGAAGAGTCTTGAAAAAAAGACTATTTTCAACAATTGACAACTACCATGGAGGCTATAGGATCTCTGTCTCATATACTTGGTGGTTAATAGTTTTCATTGTCAGCCTTTAAATTCAAAAGCCTTATGGGGGCACATCACCTGACAACTCTACCATAATTGCCGTGACTTTTAAGGGAGATTGGGGAAAGCACTTGTGCCTAGCTTTTCAGTCTCTTTCCTTTACCAAATGTTACTGTTTCACGCAGATTCTCTGATTTTTGTAAGTGAACTGTTTTATCTTAATCTTTTCTTTTTTTGGAGGAAATGATATCTTAAAAATAACTGAAAGAAAAGAAAGAGGAAAAAACCTGAAGGATTTTGTTTGTGTGTGAGTTTAGCTAGGTGCATATCTGTGGTTTCCAGAGTACTGTTCATGTAAATTTTGCAATTCTTGTTGAGTAATTTAACTTGCCTATTTATAAGGCTGAGGTTAATGATTAGAAGGATAGATTAGGTTGTACTTTTGTTTGCTTTTCTAAAAGTAACCTATCTATGTGATCTGAAACATTAAGTGCTTTCTGGTTGTTAGATGTTTTTTTTCTCTTTAGTCAAGCTATATCTGTCTCTACTTTTGATTCCTTGATATGAGAGAGAAAAGAAGTGTATGCAAAGTGTATGCCAAGGATGTTTATAAGCAAGAGTATATGTTGTATGTCTGAATTGTGTGAAATGCGAGCAAAATATAATTGATATCTTTGCCAATAAATAAGAACCGTGTGTTTAGAATTTTAGACATTCTGTAATGAGAATATTTTAGTTGTGCTCAACAAGTCATATGGACTAAATTTTTTAAGAACAAGGTAAGAATTCATAAATTAAGATTTTAATGAACTGTGTATGTGTCTCCTTGACATTGATACAATATAATCAGCTCTTTTAGACAATACAGATTAGTTGCTTACAGCCCACAAGAGGCTCACTCCAATCTTTAAAGCACAAACTCCAGGGGCTTTTAGAGAGATATGCGTGTAAATGGGAGGAAAAGATGAAACGTATAGATGTGATGTGTTCCTAACGAAGACTAAATTGATGGGACTTGTCAAAAAATGTCAATAACTAAACTGGTCCCTCTTATTTATTTATTTTTGTGTCAGTCCTGAGGCTTGAACTCAGGGCCTTGGTGCTGTCCCTGAGCTGCTGCTCTAACCACTTCAAGTTGTTTTTTTTTTTTTTTTGTGGTTAATGGTAAATAAGAGTCTTACAGCCTTTCCTCCCTGGGCTGGCTTCAACTGCAATCCTCAGATCTCAGCCTCCTAAGTAGGTAGGATTACAGGCATGAGCCACTAGCACCTGGTTTCTTGTTTTATTTTTAATATGTAGCCATTGTTTTGCATTGAAATTACAATCATACATTTATCTCATGATATTTGGGGAAGTTCAAGTTTGTTTTTAGGGAAAGCACGAAGAAGAAGAATATACAAATGGAAGCACGAATGTTAGTTTTCTAAATATAAACACAATCATTTTTTCCTAATTTTTCAATATAATGACCAGGACTTTTCTCCTTTTTAGAGAAGCAGTCAAGTGTTTCTGGCACAGCTAAGACAGCAGCGATCCAGTGAGGTTCATTCTACACAGTGGAAAGCTAGCAGACCTAACTTTTTAGAAAGTAAACTGCTCTACAGCTAATGATGCTTTCCTTTCTTCTAGGTGTCCAAAGACAGGAAGTAGTGTGCAAAAGGCTAGATGACAACTCTATTGTCCAGAACAACTATTGTGATCCTGACAGTAAGCCACCAGAAAATCAAAGAGCCTGCAACACGGAGCCCTGCCCACCTGAGTAAGTAACAGAGAGAAAGAAGAATTAACTTCCTTCAGTTACAAAGAGAAGAAATATTATATATTCACACCCAGAATCATATTCTGTGATACAAATTAATGTGGATGAAAAAGAGAGGAAACAACATAGGAGATAGAATATTGATGACTTTTTTACCTAGCAAAGATTCCTATGTGCACATAGGTTTCAGTTATTAACTGCTTGAAAGAATTTGGTCCTGCCACAGTTCTGGAAATGATTTTAAGGCATCAATTCTAAGCCATATCTGCCAAAGGGTTTCAAGTAAAGTAGAACACCTGAATGCTCTCCTCCCCCAAATCAAGGACCTTTCACAGGGGCTCACAATGAACAGGTGAACACATTTGTGAAAATTTGGGTGGTTATCTTTGTATTCTCTGACTCAAACAAGATTACAGTTCAAGCTGGGAGCCTGGGTGAATGTCTCTAGCCTGTTTCTCTAGCTGCATTTGAATTTCTCAGCCTCTTCTAGCACTGAGACTTCTAAAGAACTCTGTGCTTCCTTGCAGGTCCTCAGCCTGCTGAATTTGTGTTGTCTTACACATATTAAAAAAAAAATCCTAAGGCACACATATCACATTTTAACATCTATAAATAATTTTCACTTTGCAAAAGATGTTGTCTTACAACTATAGCACTCATTTCCCTCCTTTCTTGATGATATATAAAATAATGTCTAATTTTATCAAAAGAGAATGATTTTCTTGTACTCCTGACTTTTCCAGGAATGTATCTAAAGTCCTAAAGATTTTTTACATGATTTAGAAAAGCTCCAGAATGGAATATCAGTGCTTTAACTTGCTAACCCAGTTTTATGTTCCATTATTTGAGGTATCCCGTCTCCTGAGTGTTGGGCGCAGGAACAGCGATGTATACTTGAGACTCATTCTAGCTGTAATTGCTATGTCAGCAATTATAACTGACATAGCAGTTATACCTCACTGTAAAGGGAAGCACCTGGGAGGCAGCCAGTCATTTTAATGATGGCTTTAGAATGAGACCTGCTGTCCAACACGTGCTGTGATCTAGAAGAATAAAAAGGTTTCTTGATTGAGCAAAGACAATAATTACATGAAGAAAGACCAGGCTGCTAATTCTGATCATGATGGATGCTGAACCTCATAGCATTTCATTGTTGTTTGGGAAATCAGATTAATCATTAATCCTTTGGCTAATTATCCAATCATGACATTGATAAGAAGGATAAAAAGAGTAAACAAATGAAGGTATATGCCCCACGCCCTTTAGAACTGTAGAGGAATACTTTATAATGAAGTCACGTTTTTTTCCAAAAATGACCACAGTAGAGTTTCAAAAACTTGGGATCTATAGTAAGTTATATATACATGTACATGTATATTACACACACACACACACACACACACAAACACACACACACACACACTTATCTTAAAGCCCCCCATATGGGTAAAGCCAGGGACATTTTATTTATTTGTTTCAAAACTATAATGCCTTATAAACTTCAATTTTTTCCAAAGTCAAGGTTTTTACTTAGTCTCTTGAAGTGATTTAGTATAGTAGCTACCAAGCAAGGAGCACAAGACTAGAATTATAAAAAGGTTTTACTTTAAGGTTTTGAATTTGATGTATATCCTTTTTTAAAAATGTGATCACCATTCAACTCCTTAAAATTCAGAAATGGGAAAATATGGAACTATAATTTATTATATGTTCTACCAGTTATTTTTTGCATTTTCCTCTTTCCTGCCAATTATCTTTATAAACTTATCTAAAAATAAGTTTTTTACTACCTAAAATAGCTTTCATTATGCAAAACAAAGTGATGCTCAAAATCAATGAGCTAATTTTGTCTCCTCTCATGTTTCCAATAACTTAGGATATTGTTCGTGCAATTGAGAAGTTGCAGTGTACCAAGTTTATTTGTTAATACTCAAGACTTTAAATCATAAAATGTCCTGCTTGGTATTTTATCAACCATTTAAGACATCTGAATAGAACTGGTTACCCTGTTTTATTTTGACCTAATATTTTTTATTTGTTCACGCTTACATGATTAAATGTCCTATATCCTTAGAGATTTCAGTCATTGCTCACTGTATCCTATCCAGTGATTTTTTTTTTATTTTAACAGTTGAAGAAAATGTTAATATGCACGATTAAAATTAAGTTCCCTATCTCCTTTCCTGTTAAATGAAATTAACTTAAGTTTGGAAGTAAAAAGGAAATTCAAAAAGGAAAGATCAAGGGAATATGCAAGAAAGAGAACAATTTAGTCTGACAGTTTTTTCTTTTTTGGAACGTTTAAAGGTACATATTTTAAATATAAAACATCAGTCTATAGTTTAGTTCCTTTTTAATTTCTTACTTATTCTTTTCAACTCATACTATGACAACCACAAGAGTTCCAGTAGACATTGCAATTTTAGGGATAAAATAATAGATACAGCGATTTAATAAGAATTTATATGAATGTAAAAGAAAGAAGACATGCTCTGTTTCAAATGATGGTGTGGTAAACAATATTACTATTAATAAATGTATCTTTCATCCTTTTTCTACATATGTATAAGTACGTATACCGAACAGAATTTATTATACATATGATTATTTGTAGTCAGATCTCCAAATAATTTGAACATTAAGTATCTATGACAGTGTTTAGAAGATATGTTATTGTTTATTTAAACTGGTATTTCACAGTTGCCCAATTTTGGCTATATTCTGGCCTTGAATCTCCTGTAATAACCATAGCACTAACCATTATCTGCCTGAAACTGAACTGTCCTTATTATGTCTTTATGAAAAATAAGTTGGAATGGAATTTCTGGTTCAAATCTTTCAGACACATTGTCATATTGCTCTTCAGAAAGGCTGTATGAATGTGTACTCCCACTAACAAGACATAAGGGTTCCATTGCCTGGCTGGACACTGGGTATTTCTATTTTTATATCCCCTGACTATTTTATGAGGGGAAAAATATCAGATATCTGTTCCGCTATTTTTCATTTCTTTGATTGTTAATGAGACTGAACATTATAAACTTATGTTCACTGGCCACTTGTATATTTTCTTTTGTATTTAACTTTTCTTTTTAGTTTTTTTTTTTTTTGTAGTACTGGGATTTGACCTCAGAGTCTCATGTAGGCTAGACAAGTACTCTACATCTTGAGCCTTGACTCTAGCCCTTTTGTGCTACTTTTGGTTTTGTATTTTTTTGAGATAAGGTTACCTTTTTTGCTATGACCCAGCCAGGACTGTGATTGTATTTATACTTCTTACTGTAGATAGGATGATAGACATGTACCACCACACTCAGCTTTTCCTTTTAAGATGGGGTCTCATGGACATTGTTGGGAACTGCTCTGGAACTGCAGTCTTCTGATCACAACCTGGCTTGTGGTCCTCCAACTTGTGCTTCCTTATGTCACTGGAGATTACACGTAGTTGAGATGAAGTCTTGGGAACTTCCTATCTAGGCTATGCCTGAACTTAACTCCATCTGATCTCTGACTCCTGAGTAGCTAAGACGTGAGAAGCTAGGTGTGGGTAACTAGCACTTGGCCTTGCTACTTATTTTTAATGAACTTTTGATGTATTAAAGTAACTTTTACTTGTTTTACAAATATTTTCTCTAGTTTCTATATGTCTTCCATATTATTTATGGCAGTTCATCTGTTTTTTTTTTCTTTTAAAATATTACATGGGAAAACTTTAAAACTTCTATTTCTTTTATTGGTAGGATATTTAGAAATGTCTTACCTCTTGTAAGGTTTCTTTCTTCCTTTAATATAAACTTTATTCTACCTGACAAATGTTCTTTTGATTTGAGGAAGGAATCTATATTTTCACATAGCATTATTTTGCAAGACCATTAATTAAAAACCCCAAATGATACTTTCATCAAAAAATATCTTTTCAAATATGCAAATATTTCAAGTATCTTTAGTTATATTGAAAGCATTTCTAAGTACAATATAGAAACATAGAAGACAGTAAGATTTATAATTGCATTGTATAATGAAAATGACAGGAGACTTGGAAGAATAGACAAAAGAACCATTGATAGAAAAACAAGAGTAGTGTTATTTGGAAAACTTTGAAGGATCAGCAGAAGTCTTTCTGGGGAAAATTAATATGCTCATAGCATCAGCTTTTTATGAGAAAGAGTATAGTAGTCCAGGTTGTAAGCTGACTATGAGTGAATACAATGGAATTCATGACATAAGCCTAAATAATTGGGAAAAGGAAGGGAGGAGTTGATATTACAGTATTTGACTGATAGAGCTAGGTTTGGGTGCATACTGTAATCCCAGCACTCAATGTGAAACAGGAAGTTGTAAGTGAGGCCAGCCTGAGCTACATACTGAGACAAAGCAAAGTAATTTTTTTAAAAAGAGATGACTGATGGGAAGCTATGATCCTTCTTAAGGAAAGGAAGCACTAATAGGTTGGAGACCAAAAAGAAAGGCCAGGAGTTTGGTTTTTCCCATGATGCATTTGAATAGCAAGATTATTTCTACAAATGACCTCATGTGAAGAATTCTTGAATACAAATATTTCTACATGATGCTATGCTTTTTTATATTTGTGAAAACTGGAGACATTAAACAATAAGCTATACATTATGATAACACTGTGGACAAAAGTTTTAAACATGAATTAATCAACTGCAAAATACAAAACACTGTACATTAGGTTCCTAACAATTTTCAAGTGCATATAAAAATAACTATATGACCAGACAAACCATTACAAGCAAAATAAGAGAATTATAAGCAAAAGTGTTAAAGAAGCCAAGGGTGGGAAAAAATTTATACTGGGGCTAGGTTTTCTTCAATGGTATTTTTTATGATATAATATTTGACAATTATTTTGAAATCATTGAACCTCACCCACAGACAACTATAGTTTGTTAAGTTTTAAAATGGATTCATCAGCGTCCTCTATAAAAACTCCAGAATTTAAGACCTAGGAAGGATCATAGACGTCATCTCAGCCAACTGTCATAATTTCCCAGATGAGGGCATTTAATCTCCAGTGATGTTTTTCTCATTCTCCCAGACATTGTGAACATTGTAAGTTTCAAACCAAGTATCTTGTGGTGCTTTCATATGTCGAATTTTGCTTGCTTCATTGACACATTCTCGTTGCTGCCATTTCAGAGTTTATGGTATTGATTTTTTTTAATAAAACATACAGTATAGGATAAGTTAGAGATCCTCTTAATATTAGTTTCACTCTCCAAGTAGCTGAGGAATAACTTCTTTTTCATACTAATTTTTTGCTAGATGTTTTTTTATTGTACAGGTGATGTACAAAGGGATTACAGTTACGTAAATAAGGAAATGAGTACATTTCTTGTTGAATATTGCTACCCCCTCCCTCATTTCTTCCCACTCCCCTGCCCCAAGATGTAAAGTTCATTTCCAACATGGTGTCTTGTGAGTATTGCTGTTGCATTCATTGGTTCACCCTTTGTCCTTTGTCTCAGCATTTCTGTGATTCTCCTTCCCATCCCCAAATCAGGTAAGCTTGTATACAGTACAAAGGGTGCCAAAATAAAAAAAAACAAAACAAAAGGAAATAACTGCATATAGTACACTAAAACACTAAAAACAAAACAAAAAAACAAAACCTCTTGTTTCCTTATCTTGTAGTTCATTTCACTTAGCCTCATTTTATAAGGGGATATGGACATAGCTATTGAGCTAATGTGATCCTCTGCTAGAACTATCCTAGGCAAATACTAATTATTACTAATGAGGGCAACCAAGCAGCCAGCCTGTGTTTCTTTGGGTCTGGTTTACTTCACTTAATATGATTTTTCCCCAAGTCTTTCCATTTCCTTATGAATGGGGCAATGTCATTCTTTCTGATAGAAGCATAGAATTCCATTGTGTATATATGCCACATTTTCTTTTGCTTTTGCTTTTTAAAATTTTATTGTCAAGATGATGTACAGAGGGGTTACAGTTACATATGTAAGGTAGTGAGGACATTTCTGGTTGTACTCCCTCCCTCATTTGCTCCCACTTTCCCTCTCCCCCAAACCCCATTTCAAGTTGTACAGTTCATTTCCAATATATTGTCTTAAGAGTATTGCTGTTGCATTAGTTTCCCCTTTGTCCTTTGTCTCATCATTTTGTTGTTTTCCTTCCCTTCCCTAATTTAGGTAAATGTATATACAATACCCAGGGTACCAAAATCAAATAGAGTGACAACAGGGGATAAACCACAGGGGGAAAAAACACAAAAGAAAAAAGAAATCACACAGTACATTAAAACAACAAAGAAAAACTTGTTTCCATATCTTGGAGTTCATTTCGCTTAGCATCATCTTATATGGTCATAAGCACATAGTTATTGAGCTATTCTGCCCCTCTGCTAGACTATCCTAGACATATACTAATTACTACAAATGAGGGAAACCATAGGATCTATGAAAATATTACTAAAAATATTTTACAACATTTTGTTTTTGGCTTTTTTTTAGTTATAGATCAAAGCAAGGGCTTCATGCACATAGACAAGCACTCTGCTAATGAGACACATCCCTTGGCCTAAACATTATCTTAAAATTAGACTGAGGACATGGCTCCATGAATTGGCTTAATATCTGTGGGATCCTGAATTCAATATCTGGTACTACAATAATAAATTAGTTAATTAATTAATAAGACTAACACCTACAAAAGTTTCAATAGACAATAGGTTATATAATTGAATCTCTCAAAGATGTTAGAAAATTCTTAAGGTTTTTAAAATTTCTGGTGCCAGTACTGTGGTTTGTACTTGGAGCCTGAACTCTGCTCTTTGACTTTTTGCTCAAGGCTAGTACTCTACCATTTGAGCCACAGTTTCATTCTAGTCTGAGAAGTCAATCCCCCATCCAATATTGAATAAGTTTATTTTTATACACTGTGTCATTTTCCTTTATCAAAGCAAAACTAATAGTCTGGTAGTATGGTTTCTCTGATAAAAAATATTCTGGTTTATCAAGTTTGAAACAACATTTTCCATAGCATCTCTCTTATTTCGTTCTCCCAATATTATTGTTAGTATAATTAGAGACTGAGATGGCTTATATAGAGTACAGAAAGACACTTACTCTCTCTTTCTCTCTTTCCTGAAACTTAGGTACTCTGCTTGAAGGCAGATGCTCTACCCCCGAGCCACACTTCCAGGCATATTTCTTTATATACTTTTGGTTTTTGTTGTTTGTTTTTGAGATTGGGTCTTGATTCCCCCACCCCCAATACATGCATCTCTGGTGATCTTCCTAATTTTTCACTTTCTGCCATAGTTGGGATAGCAGACACCTACCATCATTCCCAGCTTCTCCTATTTAGATGGAGTCTCGAAGACTTTTTTGCTTGGGCTGGCCTGAAACTGAGATACTCCCAGTTTCAGCTTCCCATGCAGCTGTTGATGACAGGTGTGTATCATTGTGCCCAGCTGTGGGATGAGGAAGAATCTCATGAACTTTGTTTTGCCTGGTCTGGCCTCCAATCATGATCCTTCCCATCTAGTCTCCCCTAGGATAAAAGTGTGAGCCACAGCACCCCGCTAAACTCCTCTGATTTCCACCTTGCAAATATGAATCTCCAAATTGTTACTATCTAATGGGCATACGGACACTTGGTGAGGATCGTTAAATTTTGGGAAGAGCTTGGAAAGAACAAGCTTTGGGACTGCTTAGGTTATAAAGATTCAGTAGTTGAGATTTCCAAAGATAATTTCTGGGTTCAGATAATTTCTATTACTGAATCTGAAAAGGAAGACAGAAAAACAGAAAGAATGACATTAGAGGACCAAACATGTACATAGGATGAAGGAATCAGGACATATTTAAACTAGAAAGGAAAATGGAGAAACTAAGAGCATCAAAAGCGGTGGTGAAATTGCAGAATGTTTTAAATAACCAGGATATGTGTTATCCATTCAGAGACGTGGTAAGGGGCATTATGAGGAATAATAAAGAGCATCAGAGACTGATGAAATTAAAGTCAGAAAGGAAATTGAGAGAATGATTAATACTTTTCTTTTCCTATATTCCAAGTTGAAGGAGAGATGGTTCACATGAAAAGAAAGGACAAAGAGTTAAAGGGCAGAGGTGGCCCTGACCCTGTGCCCTGAGGAACAGCAGCACCTCCTGAATCACTGCTGGTACCCTCAGCTTGCACCTGTGTTTAATTTGAAGGTCTCCGTCCCTCTTCCATTATGAGACCTAATGAGATCATGGCTGGAAGTGGTATGACTGAGCTTTTTGTGGCTGAGTTAGACACATTTCTGTTTTATCCCCTAATCTTGGTGATGAAATCACTGTTGCAAATTGAATCACAGTTTCACTATGGCTGGCATGCAAGTCATTATTCTCAGTACACATTTTTATCCTGACCAAAAATGGTACTAACCACTTGGGATTGTGTTCATCTGTGGAAAACAGAAAAGGAAAAAAAAAAAAGCATTTTGAATCTCCTTTAGAAAATGACTTAACAGAAAAAAAAATACGATAGTGTTTAAATGTTTAAAACTCAAGATTAAGTTTGCATTCCAAAACGGGATTTTAGTTTGAAAAAACCTAGACTTTGACACATATGTTCTAAGTTTGAAAAATTAGTTCACTGTCCTATTTCTAAACGCTGATTTTCCTCAACAAATGATAATAACACAAATGATGATGCAAAGGCCATTATGGCTTAGGGAGCTAAATTTAGGATACCAGGCTCAATCGGATACTACTATGTAAGGCAGCAGGCTCTTCTGACCTCACTTGAGATTTTACTTTCCTTATTACAATACCGCATTATGAACCTTAGGTATGGGCAACAGCGAGGAATTCAGCCTCATGAATTTTGTGTTCTTTTCTCTGATATCCAAGAGCATGATGAACATATTCATTGATGACAGCAAGTAGTACATTGCTTATTGGAACCTGGGGCCTACCTGCTCCTAAGCCCAAATGCTATGCTTCATAAGGCAAGTAAATAATCAATAGTCTCCCGTATGGCTCCTCCATTCCGCATTGTTTTTATCAACCAACATGGAACTGTCAGCTTTTCTGGGAAAAGGATGTAGACCCTTCATAGAAGTGCCTTCACTTGACTGAGAACTCTCTGGATATCCGGAAGAGATGCTTATCTGTGTTCTTCCGCTTCGTGCTCAGGTGGTTCATTGGGGATTGGCTGGAGTGCAGCAAGACCTGCGATGGCGGGATGCGCACACGGGCAGTGCTCTGCATCAGGAAGATCGGCCCTTCTGAGGAGGAGACGCTGGACTACAGTGGTTGTTTGACACACCGGCCTATGGAAAAAGAGTCCTGCAACAACCAGTCATGTCCACCTCAGTGGGTGGCCTTGGACTGGTCTGAAGTAAGAAACTATGAGGCTTTATGTTTTCAGATGTCTTAACTAGTAATGCCAAAGCAGTTAATGTTAAGGACAATCCTCTCATGTGAACATCTTAGAATTTAACAAGTAAGGACGGACTCACAGTGAATTTGGCCATGCTATCTATAGTGTACGGCCGTTTGACAGGAAGTAAAGGGTTTTGGAGGCAAGGAAATCACTGAGAAACTAGGCATCGATTTGATTAAAAAGAAGTTGAAGGTGAATTTGAAACAACACAGTGGTGGCTACTTATATTAATTTCTTTTCCTTCTAATTGTTATCCAGCTTCACAAGTTCAGAATTAGTGAGAATTAGTTCAAAACAGATGAGCAAAAAGAGACTCAGGACTTTTTTTCATCCCGAAACTTACTGGAGACCTTTTCTAATGTCCCATTTGGAAAACATATTTTTTATAAATAAAAAAACTCTTTAATATGAACAGCCTAATGACATAACTTTTAAATGTAAATTAATCAATGCATTATGACTTGTGACATAGTGTATCTGTAAAGTCCAATTGCTTCTGTTTGCAGATGGGGAAGAAACATGGAGCTGAGGGTTATAACACCAACAAGTCAAATTCAGAATTCACCTTTATCTTCATATACATGATTAGTGCGTAGGCAGATCTGGCTAAAATACTAAGGGGTATACTTATATACAAAGTAATCTAATCTAGGGGCATTCAGAAAAATGATCTTGGAGAAAATTAAGTAATAGGTAATTAGTTTTAATTCATCAGTATGTAATATATATATATAAAATACTTATATCTCATTTTCCACATTCACAAAGAAGAGCTGTCAGATTCTTGAGAAAAGGATTTCTAAAGAATGCTTCCATAATGCTAGTTAGTGTTTTCTGAAAACAGAAAAACAGGATGCTATTTTAGACTCTATTGTGGTACTTCCTTTGCGTATTTCCAGTAGATCTCATGAGTATGTCAAAACCAACCAATGAAAAAACAAGAAAACTATCATACTTTAGAAACCTCCGAGTGTTAACTCTCTTCACCTCCCCCACCCCCAAACTCCCCGGTGAATCTTTCTGCTTGAGGGGCTTTATTGTCCTGGAGGTACAAGGCTAGAAGAAGGACTTTAAGATGCCACATGGAAGTGAAGATTCTGACTAGTTGTGGTGAGCCATGGGATCTTCAGCAGGAACTGGGAATGGTTTCCCAAATTTCTTAAAGCTTATTCTCCAGCTTTAGTAATTATATTCTGTCTACCTAATTTTTATTTGTATCTTCAATCAATGATAGAGACATGGGGATTATTCAGTTCATGGTTATAGAAAACCACTTTGCCTAACAGAAGGTACATCAACTTCCAAATACAGTTCAAAGATGAACTCTATTATTGTTTTAAAGTACAGATGTTCTGCAGGGTACTGTATTTTCATGGCTAGGAGCCTTATATAAATGCATAAAATTGATTTATAATGATAATTTCATTAGAAGAAATCATAACGGGGGAATTGTTTAAAGGTTTCAGGTCAAGGCAGGATAGGCACGGTGGAGAATAGGAAAAACAATGTAGGCTTGGGAAAATAATAAGTATTCATGAAACAACTACAGAACATATTAGTGTTTATTAAGCGTGAATTGTGACATGTAAATACATAACTAATATAAAATTCAGAGCAAATCAGGAGTTCTTTTTGCTTGCCAGTACTGACATTTGAACTGAGGGCCTCGTGCTTGCCTGGCTGGTACTCTGCCCCTTGAGATACACCTCCAGATTTTCTTGCGTTATTTTGAAGATGGAGTCTCTTGGA